>NC_142342.1:32737272-33061590 GCF_054954075.1 Amborella trichopoda
GAAGCTCAAGAAGAACCTGCGGAAGCAGAGTTCATTCAAGTACTACAACTTGAAGAAACATTTGATAAAGAATACATCATAAATGATTTTTTATCTCCAGAAAATAAAAATATCAGAGAATGGTATGTAGAAACTTTTGAACCTAGATTAGTGGAATTGTTTCACAAAAGATTTAACAAATGGAGAAAAAAGGGAAATAAAGGAACATGTTTTTTCGATTGGCTAAAAGACACCTTAAGCCAACACAATATCCCTATTCCCGATTTTGAAATAAATACACTAGAAACTCAATATACAGTATTTAATACTACTGAAGGAAATACAATTAAAGCCATACATCCTCCTGAACAAAGTTTGAAAATACAAGGAATAGCGACGAAAGCATCTGCTACCAGAGGATTAAATATAGAATCCTCAACCTCAACCTCAACCCAAATGGTTGTATACGAAACAGTAGCTACACCATATAAACTAAATAATGCAAATATAGCTCGTATATAATTACTTCCACACATAACTGAACAAAATAATTATACGAATCTCTACCTTCATACAATTGGACAACAAACTAATAGAATAGAAAACTTATTACATCCTCCCATCTATAAGGAGAAAAAACAATTATTTTTTAAACCTCCTCCTGACTTGAATAAAGAAAAATTTCATATTGGTGATGACAATAAAACACTCATGGATCAATTAATTTCCAAATTATCCAAATTAAAAATAAAAGATCCGAAACAAACTATTGTTCTACCAGACAATGATAAGGGAAAGCAAAAATTCCAGAACATGATAATATGACTCTTCAAGAAGAAATAATATTCCAATCAGATGAAAATATGGAACCATCAATTGCCAACACAATAAAAAATATACAAAAAGCATTTTCTGAAACTCATATTACTCCAGATTCTATAAATCGAATCAATTATAATAAAAATTGGCAACCAATAAATGCCAGACCATATTATAAGAGACCAACTCCAGTGGATATCCAATTAGAAGAAGACCTTACAAGTCATACTTCTACATATACTGGTCGAACTATTATAGACTGGAACATTGATAAAATTTTCGATCAACGAATATTAGATACAATGAAACATATGACTATGTATGCTTCTGCATGTAAAATGGCTGGTAGTCATGATCAAGAAATAGCAAAAGCCATAGTCTCAGAATTTACTGGATGGCTAAGAGGATGGTGGGATTCCTATCTCAATGAACAAACAAAACAACAAATATTAACTAATACTCGACAATGGACAGCAAAAAATGAACATAACCAAGATATGGTATATTCTGAAAGTGATACTGTCAATTCATTGATTTATACAATTGCTCTTCATTTTATAGGAAATACTTCAATACTTGCAACTCGAACTGCTGATCTTTTATCCAATTTACGTTGTCCTACACTATCTCACTACAAATGGTATAAAGACGTCTTTTTCTCTCGTTAACTTATACGAGAAGATAGTCATCTTGACCACTGGAAAGAAAAGTTCGTAGCAGGATTACCATATCTATTCGTTGAAAAGGTCAAAGAACGTCTGAAAAATAAAAATAGTGGTGTAATCAATTATGCTCAATATACTTTAGGTGAATTATCCTCTGAAATATGTGCTGATGGCTTGGCCCTATACACAGATATGAAACATAAAAAGCAACTTGATAAACAAAACATAAGTGGTAAAAAGGAGTTATGAGACTTCTGCCAACAATTTGGCTATCATATTTATAAAAACAAACCACATAAAATACATAAAATATATAAAAAGAAAAAACATCGTAGTAATAAACCTGAAAAAACACATAAGTCTTTTCCATCCAAACAGAAAAAATATAAGAAATTTACTAAACGTTTTGCTTCTAAAAAATCCCAACAAAATAATAAGAAATTACCTGTTTGCTATAAATGTGGAAAAGTTGGCCATTATAAAAGCCAATGCAAAGTCAAACAAAAATTAGACTCCATCACATTAGATGAGTCCATCAGAAATAAAATATATGATATTATTCAAACATATGATTCGTTTGATAGTTCAGATACAGACACTACTTCCTCGAGTAGTGATACTTCTTTTATATGAAAATTACATAATGATGATTTTTATTGGTCAGATATTAGTTCTAGCACCGAAGACGAAATATGTCAATGTCCTATTACAACTTCTGATATTCATACATTAACAAAAGAAGACAATCTTATTTTAGACCTAATAGAGAAAATATCTGATCTTGATGAAAAAAGAGAAGTAATTACTCAGTTTATCAATTTAACTAAAACAAAAAAAAAACATAGTCCATTAGTCAAACCTCCTGATAATTATAACTTTTCTGAAATAATGAAACGTATCAGTCAGCATGAAGCCACACAAAAAGAACCTACTATTGCTGAACTCAAAGCCGAAGTAAATATAGTCAAGGTAGAAGTAACCCAATTAAAAAATAAGATTCAAATCCTTGAACTCCATAATAACAAAACCTTCGAAATAGACACTGACACAGATATCATTGAATTTGACCACTTACTCCAATCATATCATCCCAATGATTATATAAATCAATGCGAATCATCTACTAGGAAATCAGTAAATGTTTTAAATAGAGTAATCACACAAAAATGGTTTGTCTTAATAACCATTATCATAAATGATGAATATGAATTTCAATCTCTTGCTTTAGTTGATTCAGGTGCTAATCTTTATTGCCTCAATGAAGGATTAGTCCCTATAAAATACTTCGATAAAACTACCCAAATCCTTAATACAGCGGATGGAAGTAGACTATTTATTAAATACAAGTTTTCTAATGCTAAAATTTGTAATGAGGGACATTGTTTTCCTACTCCATTTATTATGGTCAAGGGACTCAGCCGGGCTGTAATCCTTGGCGTACCTTTCCTTACTCTGTTATATCCAATTACTATTTCCCATACATGGTACCCCTATCAAATTTGAATTCCTTGATAAACCAAAAATCAAAGAAATTAATACTGTCAAACAAAATATCAAACAAAAAGAAAATTTTGTAGGATCGTTACAACGTGAAATCAAACATAAGGTTATCAGTGAAAAACTCCAAACTAATGATATGATACAAAAAATACAACAACTCAAAAGATTTATTGAAAACGAAATATGTAATGATTTACCAACCACTTTTTGGCATAGAAAACAACATATTGTTGGATTACCATATGAACCAAATTTTAGTGAAACAAAAATACCAACAAAAGCTCGATCTATTCAGATGAATACGGAATTATTACAAACATGTCATCATGAAATTAAAAATTTACTTCATAAGAAACTCATACGTCCTAGTTCATCTCCCTGGAGCTGCTCTGCTTTTTATGTCAATAAAAATGTCGAACAAGAACGAGGAGATCCACGACTAGTCATTAATTATAAACCCCTCAATAAAGTATTACAATGGATTAGATACCCCATTCCAAATAAAAAAGATTTACTCCACAGACTCTTACATGCAGTAATCTTCTCCAAATTTGATTTAAAATCTGGTTTTTGGCAAATACAGCTAAGGGAAGAAGATAAATATAAAACAGCATTTAATGTCCTTTTTGGACAATATGAATGGAATGTTATGCCCTTTGGTCTTAAAAATGTTCCATCTGAATTCCAAAAAATAATGAATGATATATTTAATCCCTTCTATAAATTCATGATAGTTTATATTGATGACGTTCTAGTATTTTCTGAATCTCTTGAACAACATTTTAAACATCTTCATACTTTCATTCACACAGTTAAAAATGTTGGGTTAGTAGTTTCTGCTAAAAAGTTAAATCTTTTCCAAACAAAAATTAGATTTTTAGGACATAATATAAATCATGGGATAATTATCCCAATTGATAGATCCATTCTCTTTGCTGACAAATTTCCTGATAAAATTTTAGACAAAACTGAATTACAAAGATTCTTAGAATGCTTAAATTATATAAGTGATTTTTACCAAAATCTAGCTCTCGATGCTAAACCCTTATATGATCGATTAAAAAAGAATCCTCCACCATGGACTGAAGTTCATACTTTGGCTGTACAGCGACCTAAATTCAAAGCCAAAGAACTACCATGTTTAACTTTATCTGATCCTACAGCTTCTAAGAATAATTGAATGCGACGCTTCTGAATTAAGACTTGGTGGTATATTAAAACAATCAATTGATTCTAAAGAACAATTAATAAGATTTACTTTCAAAGCCTGGAATCCAACACAAAAAATATATTCTACTGTGAAAAAAGAATTACTTGCTATTATTCACTGTGTTTGTAAATTTCAAACTAATATTTTAAACCAACACTTCCTTATTCGCACCGATTGTAAAGCAGTCAAAGACATTCTGCAAAAAGATGTTCAAAACCTCGTCTTTAAACAAATATTTGCCCGTTGGCAAGCTATTTTATCTGCTTTTGATTTCTCTATTGGGCATCTTCACGGTTCCGCTAATTCTTTACCTAACTTTCTCACCCGTGAATTTTTGCAAGGGGCCCGCACCTTACCCACACTTCCTAAGGAAGATACACTTTCATATGGTTTGCAACTCTTTCTTGCCAAAAAGAATAGCAATATGAATAATCCTCAGTCTTCAAAAAATAAAAAAGGAAAGCAACCTATGGACTTAGTACCAAGCAATATGTTTGGGCCTCTTATGCCCATCCACTCCTCTTTGAATCTGACACCTATGTCACCTCTCAGATCCACAAACATACCTGAATACTTGATTCAAACTCCTCCTCAAAGTCCAAAACAAACTCCAAGTCCGGCATTTTCCCCGGCAACATACCCAAATAAGCAAACCTCTACCTCTGCCAAATCAGTCTATATAGACACAGCTTTCTTAGCAGATATACCTATCTTTGATATTCATGCACAAATTGACCCAAATAAATTAGCTCCCCTTTACCTTGTAAACCATTTAAATCCATCATACGGAGTCAAAACCCGTGAATGGTATGAATCTATTCTTATGGAAACTGGTTCGGTTTCAATTGTTCATTTTTATCAAGGAACTACTAAAGTATATGCTTATTCAAAATTTCAAATCAAAAAATTACTTTCTTATGATGATTAGAGATGTAATCCTCTTCAAGGGAAAAAATTATTGAATCCAGATTTTCAATATACATATTATAAATATGCTCCGTACATAGAAGCCTGGCATAAGGTATTCTCCTACCAGGATCCAAATAATACTCATTCCTGGTACTTGCAATTTAAACTCCCTATTCTTGAAAGATTCTCAAATTGGTTCCGCCATTGGTTTTTACTATGGGGATCACGGATCCAAATCTTATCTGATACTTTCCAAGCCTTTCAAACCAAATTTGCACAACATAATACTTGTACCGGCCGAGATGATTTTCATCTCTACTTCATGGCTATCTACCAAATACCCTGGATCCTAAAATGGGATTACACTATCTCTGAAAATAACACGAATAATTATGAGTATATTCCCAAACTTGGCAAAACCCTTAAAGTTAAATGGTGGGATATTTTTAGTACTGATCCTGCCTCCTTACCTCTCATACGAATACCTCCTCAGACCAATATCTTGAACCCACAAGCATATAATACAGTTTGCCTACCTACATTCTCTGCTTATCTGAGAAAGATGAGACGAGCACATCCTAATGCTACCCTGGAAGAATTAGAGCAAAATCTTCTCAACATTTTTGCTCTTGATACCACTGCACCAACTACGTCAGAAGAGACAACTCAATCCGGCAATCCCTTGTTCAAAGATTTCAGCTAGAGACCTGATGCGTAGCACGGCCCGATTTCATAAAGTTTGCATTGACAAGACTCCTCCACAGTAAAGATTCCCCCTGTTCCCTACTTTACATAAAAGACAAATATAGGGTCACATCAAGGCACAGTAAAGATTCCCCTTTTCCCTACTTTTTGTTGATATGACGAATTTGGAGTCACATCAAGCCACAGGAAATATTCCCTCCTCCTACGACCCGCTGCTGACACGTACAACCTCCACCGACACACGAAAGATGCTCTATCTCCATCACCAATGCACGGCCACAACCGTAGCCACCCACGCGTCCTTTTTCATGACCCCACGTTGTGTTACGACTTCATTCTTATCCCTTCCTAGCCACAAAAGGTTCCTTCTCAGTGAAGGCATCCAGCTTCCTTCTTCGCCTATAAATACTTCCTTCCATTTCCAAGAAGGCAGACTTCATCAAGAACATCACGGAAGCAGCATCAGAAGTTCTCCAAAGCTCTCATACTCTCTCTCTCATATTCTCAAAATCTGTTTCCTCTTCTTTCTTTCTTCTTCTCTTCTTCTGTAGACAATAGGTTAGTTTTGATTCAGTCATCTATCTTTCAATTCAGTCATCTGTACATCGACAAAAGTCGGTAACTTTTATATCTCCCTATGATCTCATAATGTGTGATTGTAATATATCTACTTTACCCACTTACTATCCTTCTGCATGGAAACAGTTTGCAAGTCTCTGTATATGCAATCAATAAGTAACATTGGTATTTTACGTTCATCTCTATAACAGCTTTATGCAGTTCAAACTTGTTTTTACATTTAAAATTCGTGACTATTCACATACTTCATGGATTGTATTTGATGTATCTTGGCTTTCTGCTTTGATTATCATAAGTACTATTCTTTATTGTGCTGCAATTCTGCAACAATTAATAGCTTATAACTCTGTAATCTTTGCATATTTAAGGTAAGGAATCTTTATTTATATGGTAAATACTTAGGGTAGATCTTGCGGCAAAAATGGTATCAGAGCCAACCCTATATTAGAGATTTAAAAGTGAACACTAGTTCTTCTTTCAAAAGAAACCTAACAAATTAATCCATTAAATATATCATTCATTATTTTTTGGAATGATTCAAAAGAAACTTAACAAATAATCCCTTCTATAAATTCATGATAGTTTATATTGATGACATTCTAGTATTTTCTGAATCTCTTGAAAAACATTTTAAACATCTTCATACTTTCATTCACACAGTTAAAAATGCTGGGTTAGTAGTTTCTGCTAAAAAGTTAAATCTTTTCCAAACAAAAATTAGATTTTTAGGACATAATATAAATCAAGGGACAATTATCCCAATTGATAGATCCATTCTCTTTGCTGACAAATTTCCCGATAAAATTTTAGACAAAACTGAATTACAAAGATTCTTAAGATGCCTAAATTATATAAGTGATTTTTACCAAAATCTAGCTCTTGATGCTAAACCCTTATATGACCGATTAAAAAAGAATCCTCCATCCGCTGTATTAAGGATTTGGGTAGTTTTATCGAAGTATTTTGTAGGGACTAATCCTTCATTGAGGCAATTAAGATCAGCACCTGAATCAACTAAAGCTAGAGATTGGAATTCATATTCATCATTTATGATAATGGTTATTAAGACAAACCATTTTTGTGTGATTACTCTATTTAAAACATTTACTGATTTTCTGGTAGATGATTCGCATTGATTTATATAATCATTGGGATGATATGATTGGAGTAAGTGGTCAAATTCAATGATATTTGTGTCAGTGTCTATTTCGGAGGTTTTGTTATTATGGAGTTCAAGGATTTGAATCCTATTTTTTAATTGGGTTACTTCTACCTTGCAAAGTAGGGAACAAGGGGAATCTTTACTGTTGAGGAGTCTTGTCATTGCAAACTTTATGAAATCGGGCCAGGCTACGCATTGGGTCTCTGGCTGAAATCTTCGAACAAGGGATTGCCGGATTGAACTATCTCTTCTGACGTAGTTGGTGCAGTGGTATCGGGAGCAAAAATGTTAAGAAGATTTTTCTCTAATTCTTCCACAGTAGCATTAGGATGTGCTCATCTCATCTTTTTCAGATAAGCAGAGAATGTAGGTAGGCTAACTGTATTATATGCTTGTGGGTTCAAGATATTGGTCTGAGGAGGTATTCGTTTGAGAGGTAAGAAGGCAGAATCAGTACTAAAAATATCCCACCATTTAACTTTAAGGGTTTTGCCAAGTTTGGGAATATATTCATAATTATTCGTATTATTTTCAAAGATAGTGTAATCCCATTTTAGGATCCAGGGTATTTGGTAGATAGCCATGAAGTAGAGATGAAAATCATCTAGGTCGGTACAAGTATTATGTTGTGCAAATTTGGTTTGATAGGCTTGGAAAGTATCAGGTAAGATTTGGGTCTGTGATCCCCATAGTAAAAACCAATGGCGAAACCAATTTGGGAATCTTTCAAGAATAGGGAGTTTAAATTGCAAGTACCAGGAATGAGTATTATTTGGATTCTGGTAGGAGAATACCTTATGCCAGGCTTCTATGTATTCAGCATATTTATAATATTTATATTGAAAATATGTATTCAATAATTTTTTCCCTTGAAGAGGATTACATCCCCAATCATCATAAGAAAGTAATTTTTTGATTTGAAATTTTGAATAAGCATATACTTTAGTAGTTCCTTGATAAAAATGAACAATTGAAACCGAACCGATTTCCATAAGAATAAATTCATACCATTCACGAGTTTTGACTCCGTATGATGGATTTAAATGGTTTACAAGGTAAAGGGGAGCTAATTTATTCGGGTCAATTTGTGCATGAATATCAGAGATAGGTATATCTGCTAAGAAATCTGTGTCTATATAGACTGATTTGGCAGATGTAGAGGTTTGCTTATTTGGGTATGTTGCCGGCGAAAATGCCGGACTTGGAGTTTGTTTTGGACTTTGAGAAGGAGTTTGAATCAAGTATTCAGGTATGTTTGTGGATCTGAGAGGTGACAGGTGTCAGATTCAAAGAGGAGTGGATGGGCATAAGAGGCCCAAACATTTTACGTTCATCTCTATAATAGCTTTATGCAGTTCAAACTTGTTTTTAAATTTAAAATTCTTGACTATACACATACTTCATGGATTGTATTTGATGTATCTTAGCTTTCTGCTTTGATTATCATAAGTACTTTTCTTTATTATGTTACAATTCTGCAACAATTAATAGCTTATAACGCTGTAACTATCTCAAAAGATATTACAAGTCCATAAAATGAAAAATTATAAATACTTACATATAGGATTAATTCAAATAGTTGTCAAACATTTGACTCGTTTAGAATTAAATAATTCTATCTTAGTATGCTTACGAGATACTAGACATAACATATTTTCTTATTCAATACTAGGAATGGTCGAATCTAGTTTATGTAGTGGACCAATATATTTCAATTGTTTTCCAAATTATTCTGTATCACTTACAGATCCAAATATTCTAAATGTTTTATCTTTAAATCTAAAAACTCAAGGATTTAATATGATGTTAGGTTCTCAAAACATAGCCATCGTTTATCGTATTTATTATAAAGTAATGAATACATTATGTCCAAATGTACTTCAAATAGATACTAGAGAAAAAACAATATTTTTCCAAACCAATATGGAAAAATCAAATACAATTATACCAAAAACAAAATCATGGTCAGATATTATGGGTAAGGTGCGGTCCCCCCAGCAAAAATTCACGAGTGAGAAAGTCTGGTAAAGAATTAGCAGAACCGTGAAGATGCTCAATAGAGAAATCAAAAGTAGATAAAATAGTTTGCCAATGGGCAAATATTTGTTTAGAGACGAGGTTTTGAACATCTTTTTGCAGAATGTCTTTGACTGCTTTACAATCGGTGCGAATAAGGAAGTGTTGGTTTAAAAGATCAGTTTGAAATTTACAAACACAGTGAATAATAGCAAGTAATTCTTTTTTCACAGTAGAATATATTTTTTGTGTTGGATTCTAGGCTTTGGAAGTAAATCTTATTAATTGTTCTTTAGAATCAATTGATTGTTTTAATATACCACCAAGTCCTAATTCAGAAGCGTCGCATTCAATTATTTTAGAAGCTGTAGGATCAGATAAAGTTAAACATGGTAGTTCTTTGGCTTTGAATTTAAGTCGCTGTACAGCCAAAGTATGAACTTCAGTCCATGGTGGCGGATTCTTTATTAATCGTTCATATAAGGGTTTAACATCGAGAGCTAGATTTTGGTAAAAACCACTTATATAATTTAGGCATCCTAAGAATCTTTGTAACTCAATTTTATCTAAAATTTTATCAGGAAATTTGTCAGCAAAGAGAATGGATCTATCAATTGGGATAATTATCCCATGATGTACATTATGTCTTAAAAATCTAATTTTTGTTTGAAAAAGATTTAACTTTTTAGCAAAAACTACTAACCCAGCATTTTTAACTGTGTGAATGAAAGTATGAAGATGTTCAAAATGTTGTTCGAGAGATTCAGAAAATACTAGAACGTCATCAATATAAACTATCATGAATTTATAGAAGGGATTAAATGTATCATTCATTATTTTTTGGAATTTAGATGGAGCATTTTTAAGACCAAAGGGCATAACATTCCATTCATATTGTCCAAAAGGGACATTAATTGTTGTTTTATATTTATCTTCTTTCCTTATCTGTATTTGCCAAAAACAAGATTTTAAATCAAGTTTGGAGAAGATTACTACATGTAAGAGTCTATCGAGTAAATCTTTTTTATTTGGAATAGGGTATCTAATCCATTGTAATACTTTATTGAGGGGTTTATGACTAGTCGTGGAACTCCTCGTTCTTGTTCGGCATTTTTATTGACATAAAAAGCAGAGCAGCTCCAGGGAGATGAACTTGGACGTATGAATGTCTTATGAAGTAAATCTTTAATTTCATGATGACATGTTTGTAATAATTCCGTATTCATCTGAATAGATAGAGTTTTTGTTGGTATTTTTGTTTCACTAAAATTTGGTTCATATGGTAATCCAACAATATGTTGTTTTTAAATCATTACATATTTCATTTTCAATAAATCTTTTGAGTTGTTGTATTTTTTGTATCATATCATTAGTTTGGAGTTTTTCACTGATAACCTTATGTTTGATTTCAAGTTGTAACGATCCTATAAATTTTCTTTTTGTTTGATATTTTGTTTGACAGTATTAATTTCTTTGATTTTTGGTTTATCAAGGAATTCAAATTTGATAGGGGTACCATGGGTATTTATTTCAATACCTGTATGGGAAATAGTAATTGGATATAACAGAGTAAGGAAAGGTACGTCAAGATAACTTGTATTTAATAAATAGTCTACTTCCATCGGCTGTATTAAGGATTTGGGTAGTTTTATCGAAGTATTTTGTAAGGACTAATCATTCATTGAGGCAATTAAGATCAGCACCTGAATCAACTAAAGCTAGATATTGGAATTCATATTCATCATTTATGATAATGGTTATTAAGACAAACCATTTTTGTGTGATTACTCTATTTAAAACATTTACTGATTTCCTAGTAGATGATTCGCATTGATTTATATAATCATTGGGATTATATGATTGGAGTAAGTGGTCAAATTCAATGATATCTGTGTCAGTGTCTATTTCGGAAGTTTTGTTATTATGGAGTTCAAGGATTTGAATCCTATTTTTTAATTGGGTTACTTCTACCTTGACTATATTTACTTCAGCTTTGAGTTCAGCAATAGTAGGTTCTTTTTGTGTGGCTTCATGCTGACTGTTACGTTTCATTATTTCAGAAAAGTTCTAATTATCAAGAGGTTTGACTAATGGACTATGTTTTGTTTTTGTTTTAGTTAAATTGATAAACTGAGTAATTACTTCTCTTTTTTCATCAGGATCAGATATTTTCTCTATTAGGTCTAAAATTAGATTGTCTTCTTTTGTTAATGTATGAATATCAAAAGTTGTAATAAGACATTGACATATTTCGTCTTCGGTGCTAGAACTAATATCTGACCAATAAAAATCATCATTATGTATTGTTCCTATAAAAGAAGTATCACTACTTGAGGAAGTAGTGTCTGTATCTGAACTATCAGATGAATCATATATTTGAATAATATCATATATTTTATTTCTGATGGACTCATCTAATGTAATGGAGTCTAGTTTTTGTTTGACTTTGCATTGCCTTTTATATTGGCCAACTTTTCCACATTTATAGCAAACAGGTAATTTCTTATTATTTTGTTGGGATTTTTTGGAAGCAAAACGTTTAGTAAATTTCCTATATTTTTTCTGTTTGGATGGAAAAGACTTATGTGTTTTTTCGGGTTTATTACTACGATGTTTTTTCTTTTTATATATTTTATGTATTTTATGTGGTTTGTTTTTATCAATATGATAGCCAAATTGTTAGCAGAAGTCTCCTAACTCCTTTTTACTACTAATGTTTTGTTTATCAAGTTGCTTTTTAAGTTTCATATCTGTGCATAGGGCTAAGCC
Organism: Amborella trichopoda; assembly: GCF_054954075.1. Classification (NCBI taxonomy): domain Eukaryota; kingdom Viridiplantae; phylum Streptophyta; class Magnoliopsida; order Amborellales; family Amborellaceae; genus Amborella; species Amborella trichopoda. The sequence continues at coordinate 32,749,586 of NC_142342.1, forward strand.
TTTAGCACATATATCAGAGGGCACCTAAAGTATATTGAGCGTAATTGATTACACCACTATTTTTATTTTTCAAACGTTCTTTGACCTTTTCAGCGAATAGATATGGTAATCCTGCTACGAACTTTTCTTTCCAGTGGTCAAGATGACTATCTTCTCGTATAAGTAAACGAGAAAAAAAGACGTCTTTATACCACTTGTAGTGAGATAGTGTAGGACAACGTAAATTGGATAAAAGATCAGCAGTTCGAGCTGCAAGTATTGAAGTATTTCTTATGAAATGAAGAGCAATTGTATAAATCAATGAATTGACAGCATCACTTTCAGAATATACCATATCTTGGTTATGTTCATTTTTTGCTGTCCATTGTCGAGTATTAGTTAATATTTGTTGTTTTGTTTGTTCATTGAAATAGGAATCCCACCATCCTCTTAGCCATCCAGTAAATCCTGAGACTATGGCTTTTGCTAATTCTTAATCATGATTACCAGTCATTTTACATGCAGAAGCATACATAGTCATATATTTCATTGTATCTAATATTCGGTGATCGAAAATTCCATCAATGTTCCAGTCTATAATAGTTCGACCAGTATATGTAAAAGTATGACTTGTAAGGTCTTCTTCTAATGATTCATTACTAGGAATGGTCGAATCTAGTTTATGTAGTGGACCAATATATTTCAATTGTTTTCCAAATTATTTTGTATCACTTACAGATCCAAATATTCTAAATGTTTTATCTTTAAATCTAAAAACTCAAGGATTTAATATGATGTTAGGTTCTCAAAATATAGCCATCGTTTATCGTATTTATTATAAAGTAATGAATACATTATGTCCAAATGTACTTCAAATAGATACTAGAGGACAAACATTATTTTTCCAAACCAATATGGAAAAATCAAATACAATTATACCAAAAACAATATCATGGTCAGATATTGTTCTACCCCAACATTGTCTATCCATAATGAAAACCAACCATCACAAATATCTACTCATGTCATCATGAAATTTAAGATTTACTTCATAAGAAACTCATACGTCCTAGTTCATATCCCTGGAGCTGCTCTGCTTTTTAAGTCAATAAAAATGCCGAACAAGAACGAGGAGTTCCACTACTAGTCATTAATTATAAACCCCTTAATAAAGTATTACAATGGATTAGATACCCCATTCCAAATAAAAAAGATTTACTCGACCGACTCTTACATGCAGTAATCTTCTCCAAATTTGATTTAAAATTCTGTTTTTGGCAAATACAGATAAGGGAAGAAGATAAATATAAAACAGCATTTAATGTCCCTTTTGGACAATATGAATGGAATGTTATGCCCTTTGGTCTTAAAAATGCTCCATCTGAATTCCAAAAAATAATGAATGATATATTTATTTTCACAGCAAATTTGTCAGCAAAGAGAATGGATCTATCAATTGGGATAATTGTCCCTTGATTTATATTATGTCCTAAAAATCTAATTTTTGTTTAGAAAAGATTTAACTTTTTAGCAGAAACTGAACTACAAAGATTCTTAGGATGCCTAAATTATATATATGATTTTTACCAAAATCTAGCTCTTGATGTTAAACCCTTATATGACCGATTAAAAAAGAATCCTCCACCATGGACTGAAGTTCATACTTTGGCTGTACAGCGACTTAAATTCAAAGCCAAAGAACTACCATGTTTAACTTTATCTGATCCTACAGCTTCTAAAATAACTGAATTCGACGCTTCTGAATTAGGACTTGGTGGTATATTAAAACAATCAATTGATTCTAAAGAACAATTAATAAGATTTACTTCCAAAGCCTGGAATCCAACACAAAAATATTATTCTACTGTGAAAAAAGAATTACTTGCTATTATTCACTGTGTTTGTAAATTTCAAACGGATATTTTAAACCAACACTTCCTTATTCGCACCGATTGTAAAGCAGCCAACGACATTCTGCAAAAAGATGTTCAAAACCTCGTCTCTAAACAAATATTTGCTCGTTGGCAAGCTATTTTATCTGCTTTTGATTTCTCCATTGAGCATCTTCACGGTTCTGCTAATTCTTTACCTCACTTTCTCACCCGTGAATTTTTGCAGGGGGAACGGCACCTTACCCACACTTCTTAAGGAAGATACACTTTCATAGGGTTTGCAACTCTTTCATGCCAATAAGAATAGCAATAGGAAAAATCCTCAGTCTTCAAACAACAAAAAAGGAAAGCAACCTATGGACTTAGTACCAAGCAATATGTTTGGGCCTCTTATGCCCATCCACTCCTCTCTGAATCTGACACCTATGTCACCTCTCAGATCCACAAACATACCTGAATACTTGACTCAAACTCCTCCTCAAAGTCCAAAACAAACTCCAAGTCCGTCATTTTCCTCGGCAACATACCCAAAAAAGGAAACCTCCACCTCTGCCAAATCAGTCTATATAGACACAGCTTTCTTAGCAGATATATCTATCTCTGATATTCATGCACAAATTGACCCAAATAAATTAGCTCCCCTTTACCTTGAAAACCATTTAAATCCATCATACGGAGTCAAAACCTATGAATGGTATGAATCTATTCTTACGGAAATCGGTTCGGTTTCAATTGTTCATTTTTATCAAGGAACTACTAAAGTATATGCTTATTCAAAATTTCAAATCAAAAAATTACTTTCTTATGATGATTGGGGATGTAATCCTCTTCAAGGGAAAAAATTATTGAATCCAGATTTTCAATATAAATATTATAAATATGCTCAGTACATAGAAGCCTAGCATAAGATATTCTCCTACCAGAATCCAAATAATATTCATTCTTGGTACTTGCAATTTAAACTCCCTATTCTTGAAAGATTCTCAAATTGGTTCCTCCATTGGTTTTTACTATGGGGATCACAGATCCAAATCTTACCTGATACTTTCCAAGCCTTTCAAACCAAATTTACACAACATAATACTTGTACCGACGTAGATGATTTTCATCCTTACTTCATGGCTATCTATCAAATACCCTGGTTCCTAAAATGGGATTACACTATCTCTGAAAATAATACGAATAATTATGAGTTTATTCCCAAACTTGGCAAAACCCTTAAAGTTAAATGGTGGGATATTTTTAGTACTGATCCTGCCTCCTTACCTCTCAAACGAATACCTCCTCAGACCAATATCCTGAACCCACAAGTATATAATACAGTTAGTCTACCTACATTCTCTGCTTATCTCAAAAAGATGAGACGAGCACATCCTAATGCTACCCTGGAAGAATTAGAGCAAAATCTTCTCAACATTTTTTCTCCCGATACCACTGCACCAACTACGTCAGAAGAGACAGTTCAATCTGGCAATCCCTTGTTCAAAGATTTCAGCCAGAGACCCGATGAGTAGCCCGGCCCGATTTCATAAAGTTTGCAATGACAAGACTCCTCCACAGTAAAGATTCCCCCTGTTCCCTACTTTGCATAAAAGACAAATATAGGGTCACATCAAGGCACAGTAAAGATTCCCCATTTTCCTACTTTTTGTTGATATGACTAATTTGGAGTCACATCAAGCCAAAGGAAATATTCCCTCGTCCTACGTGTCTTTTCCTCATGACCCGCTGCTGACACGTACAACCTCCACCGACACACGAAAGATGCTCTATCTCCATCACCAATGCACGGCCACAACCGTAGCCACCCACGCGTCCTTCTTCATGACCCCACGCTGTGATACGACTTCATCCTTATCCCTTCCTAGCCACACAAGGTTCCTTCGCAGTGAAGGCATCCAGCTTCCTTCTTCGCCTATAAATACTTCGATAAAACTACCCAAATCCTTAATACAGCGGATGGAAGTAGACTATTTATGAAATACAAGTTATCTAATGCTAAAATTTGTAATGAGGGACATTGTTTTCCTACTCCATTTATTATGGTCAAGGGATTCAGCCGGGCTGTAATCCTTGGCGTACCTTTCCTTACTCTGTTATATCCAATTACTATTTCCCATACAGGTATTGAAACAAATACCCATGGTACCCCTATCAAATTTGAATTCCTTGATAAACCAAAAATCAAAGAAATTAATACTGTCAAACAAAATATCAACAAAAATAAAATTTTATAGGATCGTTACAACTTGAAATCAAACATAAGTTTATCAGTGAAGAACTCCAAACTAATGATATGATACAAAAAATACAACAACCCAAAAGATTTATTGAAAACGAAATATGTAATAATTTACCAACCGCTTTTTGGCATAGAAAACAACATATTGTTGGATTACCATATGAACCAAATTTTTGTGAAACAAAAATGGTATCAGAGCCAACCCTGTATTAGAGATCTAAAAGTGAACACTAGTTCTTCTATCAAAAGAAACTTAACAAATTAATCCATTAAAGAAAGTTGGTTAGAGTATTGAGGTTAGAGATGCTCAGACACCCATTCAGTTGACCGTTTAGGCCAGGAGAGCCGCTGAGGTCTAGAAGACGTAAGAGGTAGTCAAAGAGGACTGTCCAGATAACACTCAACCGCAACCTAATAATGGAAAAATTTATTAAGAATCTAACGGATAAAACAACTAGTACAACTAATAGAACTCTAAGGATAAAAAACAAAGAAGAAATTATTATTAATGATATTGAAAATCAAATACAAAGTTGGAACATACCTAAAGTTCCAATATCAGATGTCTATAAGAGAGGCACATTCGATCTAAAAATTGGATATGCTATCAAAACAGTAGAAGAGACTCTATCTGTTACAAATAATCAAGAAGACTTTCAATTACTATCTCAAAAGATATTACAAGTCCATAAAACAAAAAATTATAAATATTTACATATAGGATTAATTCAAATAGCTGTTAAACCTTTGACTCGTTTAGGATTAAATAATTCTATCCTAGTATGCTTACGAGATACTAGACATAACAGATTTTCTGATTCATTACTAGGAATGGTCGAATCTAGTTTATGTAGTGGACCAATATATTTCAATTGTTTTCCAAATTATTCTGTATCACTTACAAATCCAAATATTCTAAATGTTTTATCTTTAAATCTAAAAACTCAAGGATTTAATATGATGTTAGGTTCTCAAAACATAGCCATCGTTTATCGTATTTATTATAAAGTAATGAATACATCATGTCCAAATGTATTTCAAATAGATACTAGAGGACAAACAATATTTTTCCAAACCAATATGGAAAAATCAAATACAATTATACCAAAAACAATATCATGGTCAGATATTCTTCTACCCTAAACATGGTCTATCCATAATGAAAACCAACCATCACAAATATCTACTCAAAACATTCCAGACAAAATTATTGAGTATACAGATGGAAATATTGAAATTCAAGTCACCCCAAAAAATAGAATTATGCTAGATGATGCATCCATTTCAGGAACTTCAAATAATTATTCTTTCCGAGAATCAGAACCAGCAAGAAAGTCTGTTACTACGTATAATAGAATCCCTCCTATCATAAATATTCCATCAACACCAATAAAACCACAAATTACTGACTTATTAAGAACACCTGATAATATCATTATTCCTCAATACAAAGAAGCTCAAGAAGAACTTGCTGAAGCAGAGTTCATTCAAGTACTACAACTTGAAGAAACATTCGATAAAGAATACATCATAAATGATTTTTTATCTCCCGAAAATAAAAATATCAGAGAATGGTATGTAGAAACTTTTGAACCTAGATTAGTAGAATTGTTTCACAAAAGATTTAACAAATGGAGAAAAAAGGCAAATAAAAGAACATGTTTTTTCGATTGGCTAAAAGACACCTTAAGCCAACACAATATCCCTATTCCCGATTTTGAAATAAATACACTAGAAACTCAATATACAGTATTTAATACTACGGAAGGAAATACAATTAAAGTCATACATCCTCCTGAACAAAGTTTGAAAATACAAGGAATAGCTATGAAAGCATCAGCTACCACAGGATTAAATAAAGAATCCTCAACCTCAACCTCAACCCAAATGGTTATATACGAAACAGTAGCTACACCATATAAACTAAATAATGCAAATATAGCTCGTATAGAATTACTTCCACACATAATTGAACAAAATAATTATACGAATCTCTACCTTCATACAATTGGACAACAAACTAATAAAATAGAAAACTTATTACATCCTCCCATCTATAAGGAGAAAAAACAATTATTTTTTAAACCTCCTCCTGACTTGAATAAAGAAAAATTTCATATAGGTGATGATAATAAAACACTCATTGATCAATTAATGTCCAAATTATCCAAATTAGAAATAAAAGATCCCAAACAAACTATTGTTCTACCAGACAATGATAAGGGAAAAGCAAAAATTCCAGAACATGATAATATGACTCTTCAAGAAGAAATAATATTCCAATCAGATGAAAATATGGAACCATCAATTGCCAACACAATAAAAAATATACAAAAAGCATTTTCTGAAACTCATATTACTCCAGATTCTATAAATCGAATCAATTATAATAAAAATTGGCAACCAATAAATGCCAGACCATATTATAAGAGACCAACTCCAGTGGATATCCAATTAGAAGAAGACCTTACAAGTCATACTTCTACATATACTGGTCGAACTATTATAGACTGGAACATTGCTGGAATTTTCGATCACCGAATATTAGATACAATGAAACATATGACTATGTATGCTTTTGCATGTAAAATGGCTAGTAGTCATGATCAAGAAATAGCAAAAGCCATAGTCTCAGGATTTACTGGATGGCTAAGAGGATGGTGGGATTCCTATCTCAATGAACAAACAAAACAACAAATATTGACTAATTCTCGACAATGGACAGCAAAAAATGAACATAACCAAGATATGGTATATTCTGAAAGTGATGCTGTCAATTCATTGATTTATACAATTGCTCTTCATTTCATAGGAAATACTTCAATACTTGCAGCTCGAACTGCTGATCTTTTATCCAATTTACGTTGTCCTACACTATCTCACTACAAATGGTATAAAGACGTCTTTTTCTCTCGTTTACTTATACGAGAAGATAGTCATCTTGACCACTGGAAAGAAAAGTTCGTAGCAGGATTACCATATCTATTCGCGAAAAAGGTCAAAGAACATCTGAAAAATAAAAATAGTGGTGTAATCAATTACGCTTAATATACTTTAGGTGAATTATCCTCTGAAATATGTACTGAAGGCTTAGCCCTATGCACTGATATGAAACTTAAAAAGCAACTTGACAAACAAAACATAAGTGGTAAAAAGGAGTTAGGAGACTTCTGCCAACAATTTGGCTATCATATTGATAAAAACAAACCACATAAAATACATAAAATATATAAAAAGAAAAAACATTGTAGTAATAAACCCGAAAAAACACATAAGTCTTTTCCATCGAACAGAAAAAATATAGGAAATTTACTAAACGTTTTGCTTCCAAAAAATCCCAACAAAATGATAAGAAATTACCGTTTGCTATAAATGTGGACAAGTTGGCCACTATAAAAGCCAATGCAAAGTCAAACAAAAACTAGACTCCATCACATTAGATGAGTCCATCAGAAATAAAATATATGATATTATTCAAATATATGATTCGTCTGATAGTTCAGATACAGGCACTACTTCCTCAAGTAGTGATACTTCTTTTATATGAACAATACATAATGATGATTTTTATTGGTCAGACATTAGTTCTAGCACCGAAGACAAAAAATGTCAATGTCCTATTACAACTTCTGATATTCATACATTAACAAAAGAAAACAATCTTATTTTAGACCTAATAGAGAAAATATATGATCCTGATGAAAAAAGAGAAGTAATTACTCAGTTTATCAATTTAACTAAAACAAAAAAAAAACATAGTCCATTAGTCAAACCTCCTGATAATTATAACTTTTCTGAAATAATGAAACGTATCAGTCAGCATGAAGCCACACAAAAAGAACCTACTATTGCTGAACTCAAAGCCGAAGTAAATATAGTCAAGGTAGAAGTAACTCAATTAAAAAATAGGATTCAAATCCTTGAACTCCATAATAACAAAACCTCCGAAATAGACACTGTCACAGATATCATTGAATTTGACCACTTACTCCAATCATATCATCCCAATGATTATATAAACCAATGTGAATCATCTACCAGGAAATCAGTAAATGTTTTAAATAGAGTAATCATACAAAAATGGTTTGTCTTAATAACCATTACCATAAATGATGAATATGAATTCCATTCTCTAGCTTTAGTTAATTCAGGTGTTGATCTTAATTGCCTCAATGAAGGAATAGTCCCTACAAAAGACTTCATCAAGGACATCACGGAAGCCGCATCAGAAGTTCTCCAAAGCTCTCATACTCTCTCTCTCATATTTTCAAAATCAGTTTCCTCTTCTTTCTTTCCTCTTCTCTTCTTCTGTAGACAATAGGTTAGTTTTGATTCAGTCATCTGTACATCGTCAAAAATCGGTAACTTTTATATCTCCCTATGATCTCATAATGTGTGATTGTAATATACCTACTTTACCCACTTACTATCATTCTGAATGGAAACAGTTTGCAAGTCTCTGTATATGCAATCAGTAAGTAACTTTGGTATTTTACGTTCATCTCTATAACAGCTTTATGCAGTTCAAACTTGTTTTTACATTTAAAATCCGTGACTATACACATACTTCATGGATTGTATTTGATGTATCTTGGCTTTCTGCTTTGATTATCATAAGTACTTTTCTTTATTATGTTACAATTCTGCAACAATTAATAGCTTATAACTCTGTAATCTTTACATATTTAAGGTAAGGAATCTTTATTTATATGGTAAATACTTAGGGTAGATCTTGCGGCAAAAATGGTATCAAAGCATACGGTTTGCAACTCTTTCTGGCCAATAAGAATAGCAATATGAATAATCCTCAGTCTTCAAATAACAAAAAAGGAAAGCAACCTATAGACTTAGTACCAAGCAATATGTTTGGGCCTCTTATGCCCGTCCACTCCTCTTTGAATCTTACACCTATGTCACCTCTCAGATCCACAAACATACCTGAATACTTGATTCAAACTTCTCCTCAAAGTCCAAAACAAACTCCAAGTCCGGCATTTTCCCCGGCAACATACCCAAATAAGCAAACCTCTACCTCTGCCAAATCAGTCTATATAGACATAGCTTTCTTAGCAGATATACCTATATCTGATATTCATGCACAAATTGACCCAAATAATTTAGCTCCCCTTTACCTTGTAAACCATTTAAATCCATCATACGGAGTCAAAACCCGTGAATGGTATGAATCTATTCTTATGGAAACCGATTCGGTTTTAATTGTTCATTTTTATCAAGGAACTACTAAAGTATATGCTTATTCAAAATTTCAAATCAAAAAATTACTTTCTTATGATGATTGGGGATGTAATCCTCTTCAAGGGAAAAAATTATTGAATCCAGATTTTCAATATAAATATTATAAATATGCTGAGTACATAGAAGCTTGGCATAAGGTATTCTCCCACCATAATCGAAATCATACTCATTCCTGGTACTTACAATTTAAACTCCCCATTCTTGAAAGATTCCCAAATTGGTTCCGCAATTGGTTTTTACTATGGGGATCACAGACCCAAATCTTACCTGATACTTTCCAAGCCTTTCAAACCAAATTTGCACAACATAATACTTGTACCGACCTAGATGATTTTCATCTCTACATCATGGCTATCTACCAAATACCCTAGATTCTAAAATGGGATTACACTATCTCTGAAAATAATACGAATAATTATGAGTATATTCCCAAACTTGGCAAAACCCCTAAAGTTAAATGGTGGGATATTTTTAATACTGATCCTGCCTCCTTACTTCTCAAATGAATACCTCCTCAGACCAATATCTTGAACCCACAAGCATATAATACAGTTAGCCTACCTACATTCTCTGCTTATCTCAAAAAGATGAGACGAGCACATCCTAATGCTACCCTGGAAGAATTAGAGCAAAATCTTCTCAACATCTTTGCTCCCGATACCACTGCACCAACTATGTCAGAAGAGACAGTTCAATCCGGCAATCCCTTGTTCGAAGATTTCAGCCAGAGACCCGATGCGTAGCCCGGCCCGATTTCATAAAGTTTGCAAGGGCAAGACTCCTCCACATAAAGATTCCCCCTGTTCCCTACTTTGTATAAAAGATAAATATAGGGTCACATCAAGGCACAGTAAAGATTCCCCTTTTCCCTACTTTTTGTTGATATGACTAATTTGGAGTCACATCAAGCCACAGGAAATATTCCCTCGTCCTACATGTCTCTTCCTCATGATCCGTTGCTGACACGTACAACCTCCACCGACACACGAAAGATGCTCTATCTCCATCACCAATGCACGGCCACAACCGTAGCCACCCACACGTCCTTCTTCATGACCCCACGCTGTGATACGACTTCATCCTTATCCCTTCCTAGCCACACAAGGTTCCTTCGCAGTGAAGGCATCCAGCTTCCTTCTTCGCCTATAAATACTTCCTTCCATTTCCAAGAAGACAGACTTGATCAAGGACATCACGGAAGCCGCATCAGAAGTTTTTCAAAGCTCTCATACTCTCTCTCTCATATTCTCAAAATCAGTTTCCTCTTCTTTCTTTCCTCTTCTCTTCTTCTGTAGACAATAGGTTAGTTTTGATTCAGTCATCTATCTTTCAATTCAGTCATCTGTACATCGTCAAAAGTCGGTAACTTTTATATCTCCCTATGATCTCATAATGTTTGATTGTAATATATCTACTTTACCCACTTACTATCATTCTGAATGGAAACAGTTTGCAAGTCTCTGTATATGCAATCAGTAAGTAACATTGGTATTTTACGTTCATCTCTATAACAGCTTTATGCAGTTCAAACTTGTTTTTACATTTAAATTCGTGACTTTACACATACTTCATGGATTGTATTTGATGTATATTGGCTTTCTGCTTTGATTATCATAAGTACTTTTCTTTATTATGTTACAATTCTGCAACAATTAATAGCTTATAACTCTGTAATCTTTACATATTTAAGGTAAGGAATCTTTATTTATATGGTAAATACTTAGGGTAGATCTTGCGGCAAAAATGGTATCAAAGCCAACCCTATATTAGAGATCTAAAAGTGAACACTAGTTCTTCTATCAAAAGAAACTTAACAAATTAATCCATTAAAGAAAGTTGGTCCGAGTATTGAGGTTAGAGACGCTCAGACACCCAGTCAGTTGACCGTTTAGTCCAGGAGAGCCGCTGAGGTCTAGAAGACGTAAGAGGTAGTCAAAGAGGATTGTCCAGATAACACTCAACCGCAACCTATTACAACTTCTGATATTCATACATTAACAAAAGAAGACAATCTTATTTTAGACCTAACAGAGAGAATATCTGATCCTGATGAAAAAAGAGAAGTAATTAATCAGTTTATCAATTTAACTAAAAAAAAAACAAAACATAGTTCATTAGTCAAACCTCCTGATAATTATATCTCTATCTTCATACAATTGAACAACAAACTAATAGAATAGAAAACCTATTACATCCTCCCATCTATATGGAGAAAAAACAAATATTTTTTAAACATCCTCCTGACTTGAATAAAGAAAATTTCATATAGGTGATGATAATAAAACAATTATGTGTGGAAGTAATTCTATACGAGCTATATTTGCATTATTTAGTTTATATGGTGTAGCTACTGTTTCGTATACAACCATTTGGGTTGAGGTTGAGGTTGAGGATTCTATATTTAATCCTGTGGTAGCAGATGCTTTCGTAGCTATTCCTTGTATTTTCAAACTTTGTTCAGGAGGATGTATGGCTTTAATTGTATTTCTTTCAGTAGTATTAAATACTGTATATTGAGTTTCTAGTGTATTTATTTCAAAATCGAGAATAGGGATATTGTGCTGGCTCAAGGTGTCTTTTAGCCAATCGAAAAAACATGTTCCTTTATTTGCCTTTTTTCTCCATTTGTTAAATCTTTTGTGAAACAATTCTACTAATCTAAGTTCAAAGGTTTCTACATACCATTCTTTGATATTTTTATTTTCTGGAGATAAAAAATCATTTATGATGTATTCTTTATCGAATGTTTCTTCAAGTTATAGTACTTGAATGAACTCTGCTTCAGCAGGTTCTTCTTGAGCTTCTTTGTATTAAGGAATAATGATATTATCAGGTGTTCTTATTAAGTCAGTAATTTGTGGTTTTATTAGTGTTGATGGAATATTTATGATATAGGGACTCTATCTGTTACAAATAATCAAGAAGACTTTCAATTACTATCTCAAAAGATATTACAAGTCCATAAAATAAAAAATTATAAATATTTACATATAGGATTAATTCAAATAGCTGTCAAACCTTTGACTTGTTTAGGATTAAATAATTCTATCCTAGTATGCTTACGAGATAAAATGGCTATTATTCACTGTGTTTGTAAATTTCAAACTGATATTTAAACCAACACTTCCTTATTCGCACCGATTGTAAAGCAGCCAAAGACATTCTGCAAAAAGATGTTCAAAACCTCGTCTCTAAACAAATATTTGCCTGTTGGCAAGCTATTTTATCTGCTTTTGATTTCTCTATTGAGCATCTTCACGGTTCTGCTAATTCTTTACCTGACTTTCTCACCCGTGAATTTTTGCAGGGGGGACCGCACCTTACCCACACTTCCTAAGGAAGATACACTTTCATACGGTTTGCAACTCTTTCTTGCCAATATGAGTAATATGAGTTTCAGAAAATGCTTTTTGTATATTTTTTATTGTGTTGGCAATTGATGGTTCCATATTTTCATCTGATTGGAATATTATTTCTTCTTGAAGAATCATATTATCATGTTCTGGAATTTTTGCTTTTCCCTTATCATTGTCTGGTAGAACAATAGTTTGTTTAGGATCTTTTATTTCTAATTTGGATAATTTGGAAATTAATTGTTCCATGAGTGTTTTATTATCATCACCTATATGAAATTTTTCTTTATTCAAGTCAGGAGGAGGTTTAAAAAATAATTGTTTTTTCTCCTTATAGATGGGAGGATGTAATAAGTTTTCTATTCTACTAGTTTGTTGTCCAATTGTATGAAGGTAGAGATTCGTATAATTATTTTGTTCAATTATGTGTGGAAGCAATTCTATACGAGCTATATTTGCATTATTTAGTTTATATGGTGTAGCTATTGTTTCGTATACAACCATTCTGGTTGAGGTTGAGGTTGAGGATTCTATATTTAATCCTGTGGTAGCAGATGCTTTCGTAGCTATTTCTTGTAGTTTCAAACTTTGTTCAGGAGGATGTATGGCTTTAATTGTATTTCCTTCAGTAGTATTAAATACTGTATATTGAGTTTCTAGTGTATTTATTTCAAAATCGGGAATAGGGATATTGTGTTGGCTTAAGGTGTCTTTTAGCCAATCGAAAAAACATGTTCCTTTATTTGCCTTTTTTCTCCATTTGTTAAATCTTTTGTGAAACAATTCTACTAATCTAGGTTCAAACGTTTCTACATACCATGCTCTGATACCATTTTTGCCGCAAGATCTACCCTAAGTATTTACCATATAAATAAAGATTCCTTACCTTAAATATGTAAAGATTACAGAGTTATAAGCAATTAATTATTGCAGAATTGTAACATAATAAAGAAAAGTACTTATGATAATCAAAGCAGAAAGCCAATATACATCAAATACAATCCATGAAGTAAGTGTAAAGTCACGAATTTTAAATGTAAAAACAAGTTTGAACTGCATAAAGCTGTTATAGAGATGAACGTAAAATACCAATGTTACTTACTGATTGCATATATAGAGACTTGCAAACTGTTTCCATTCCGAAGGATAGTAAGTGGGTAAAGTAGATATATTACAATCACACATTATGAGATCATAGGGAGATATAAAAGTTACCAACTTTTGACGATGTAAAGATGATTGAATTGAAAGATAGATGACTGAATCAAAACTAACCTATTGTCTACAGAAGAAGAGAAGAGGAAAGAAAGAAGAGGAAACTGATTTTGAGAATATGAGAGAGAGAGAGTATGAGAGCTTTGGAGAACTTCTGATGCTGTTTCTGTGATGTCCTTGATGAAGTCCGTCTTCTTGGAAATGGAAGGAAGTATTTATAGGCGAAGAAGGAAGCTGGATGCCTTCACTGCGAAGGAACCTTGTGTGGCTAGGAAGGGATAAGGATGAAGTCGTATCACAGCGTGGGGTCATGAAGAAGGACGCGTGGGTGGCTACGGTTGTGGTCGTGCATTGGTGATGGAGATAGAGCATCTTTCGTGTGTCGGTGGAGGTTGTACGTGTCAGCAGCAGGTCATGAGGAAGAGACACGTAGGACGAGGGAATATTTCATGTGGCTTGATGTGACTCCAAATTAGTCATATCAACAAAAAGTGGGGAAAAGGGGAATCTTTACTGTGCCTTGATGTGACCCTATATTTGTCTTTTATGCAAAGTAGGGAACAGGGGGAATCTTTACTGTAGAGGAGTCTTGTCATTGCAAACTTTATGAAATCGGGCCGGGCTACGCATCGGGTCTCTGGCTGAAATCTTCGAACAAGGGATTGCCGGATTGAACTGTCTCTTCTGACGTTGTTGGTGCAGTAGTATTGGGAGCAAAAATGTTGAGAAGATTATATATATATATATATATATATATATGCCCAAGGGCTGACTGCTGCAGTGTAAGCCAATGGCCCAGATTGAATCTGGGCCGATTTGACGGTCACAACCTTATTTCGTATTTTCATTTTCAAGTTTCTCTATAAATCCAAATAACTTGAAAATTTAGGCGTACATTCTACTCATCAAGACCCACTTAATAAAAACATAAAAACATAATTCGTAAAATATAAATTAACCAAAAAAATTTGGTCAATTTATATTTTTTGTATTATATTTTTAATATTTTTATTAGATTCTAATATTTTTTAAGAATAGACACTCAAAATTTCAAGTGATTTGGATTTTTATAAAAAAAATTAAAATTAAAATACGAAATGAGGTCATGACTATTGGATTTGGCCCAGATTCAATCTAGGCCATTGACTAACACTGTAGCGGTTAGCCCGTGAGTTGACAAGATCTTTCTCATATATATATATATATATATATATATGGGAAAAGATGGGATTAGCCCACTAGTTCATATGAACATATGAGCTCAACGGCCCAGAATGAATCTGAGTCGATCTGACGATCACAGATGTCCGATAGTGCTTGAATTTTACTTATTTTTATACAAATCTAAATCATATGAAATTTTAAGTGTGTGTTATTCTCATCAAGGCGCACCTAATAAAAAATAAAAAAAATTATCCGTGAAAAATAAAATGACCAGAATACCTCCAAAACATTTCAGGGGTATTTTGGTCAATATTTTTCATGTAAAATATTTTTTGATATTTTTCAAAGATTCACCTCTTTTTTATGAATACATGCCTAAAATTTCAAATGATTTAGATTTATAAAAAAAACTTGAAAATTCAACTACTACCAGACATCCATGATCGTCAGATCAGCTTAAATTCAATATGGAACGTTGAGCTCATATTTTCATATGAGCTAGTGAGCTAATCCCATCTTTTCCTTATATATATATACATATATAGGAAAAATGATCATGTGAGCCAGTGCACTCACAAGTAAAAATGAGCCCAACAGCCCAGTTTGAATTTGGACCGATTTGATGATTACGGATGCCCGATAATATTTAAATTTAATTGTTTTTCTACAAATCTAAATCAATTAAAATTTTAGGTGTATGTTCATTAAAAATAGCCGAATCTTCGAAAAATATCAAAAAAGTATTTTACATGAAAACTATTGACCAAAATACCCCTGTAATGTTTTAGGTGTATTTTGATTAATTATGTTTTACGGGTTATTTTTTATATATTTTTATTAGGTGTGGCTTGATAAGAATAACACACGTTTAAAATTTCAAGTAATTTGGATTTGTAGAAAAAAAATATAAAATTTAAACACTATTGGGCATCTGTGATCATCAGATCTGCCCAGATTCAATCTAGACCGTTGGGGTTCATTTTTTCTTATGAGCCCACTTGGTCACATGATCATTTTCCTATATATATGTATATATATATATATATATATATATATATATATATATATATATATATATATATATATATATATATATATATATATATATATGAAAAATGTTGAGATTAACCCACTAGCTCATATGAACATATGTGTTCATATGAGCCCAACAATCTAGGCCGATCTGACAATCACAACTTCATTTTCTATTTTAATGTTTTATTTTACAAATCTAAATAATTTAAAATTTTAGGCATGTATTCTTCAAAAATAGGAGAATCTAATAAAAAATCAAAAAAATAATTTTCAAGAAATAAATTAATCAAAATACCCTTGAAACGACTCGGAGGTATTATGGTCAATTTATTTTTTACGAATTATTTTTAAAATATTTGTATTAGGTGTGCCTTGATGAGAAGAATGCATGCCTAAAATTTCAAGTTATTTGGATTTGTAAAAAAAATATTAAATTAATGATATGAGGTTGTGGCCGTTAGATCGGCCCAAATTCAATATCGTTCAATTAAATTTGGATTTTAATTTTTTTTTCTACAAATCCAAATCACTTAACTCATCAAGTCACACCTAATAAAAATATAAAAAAATGATTCATGAAAACAATTGATTAAAATACCCCCGAAATGTTTCGAGGGTATTTTGATCAATTTATTTCATGTAAAATATTTTTTTGATATTTTTTGAAGATTCACCTATTTTTTATATATACATACTCCAAATTTCAAGTGATTTGGATATGTAGAAAAAAAAAAAGTTAAAATTCAAACACTATGGGACCTCCGTGATCATCAGATCGGCCCAGATTGTTGGGTTCATTTTTTTCTGTGAGCTAATGGGCTCACCTAAGCTACTTCATATATATATACATTAAAATCAAAGTATCCAAAGAGCTATTGATGTTAAGCACTTTACTACTATTTGTGCATCCTAAAATTTAATATTCTTGCTTAGAAAGAGAGGGAAAACATGTGTCTTTCATAATCTCATACGTATTTCTGTAGCGTTTTATAGATAAGCAAAGGTTGAAAGCAGTGTTTGAGCAATTGTTGATCCATATCAAAATCACTCAATCTGAATTGAGAATTCTTTAGAGCTGCATCCCGTAATATATCAGAATCTGAAAGAATTGGATCAGATCCTATATCATATCAGGACCCAAAAGAACCATCTTTTTCCACATTATTTTAATAAAAAATAAGATAGTGGCCCCTACCACCTAGTGTGCACACCTTGCTTCTCATCATCATTGCACTGTCCTGCAACACGTAGGCAACAACTAATGCCAACCCATTCTCTTGTCACCTTACGTCATCACCATCAAGGTTTCAAGTTATCTTTTTCTATGGGGCTACTGTATCCCGCAATGCTCCAATATAGGATTAACTCGAGCATCTATTTCAAATATGAACACATTTATCATACCAGTATCATTTGGACCCCCTCAAACGAAGGCCATTATGGCACGATCTCTAGCTTTCTTTATTTGCTCAACGTGCTTTTCTACTCCATGCCACTTTTCATTTATTTTTATTTTTTACAGCAACAGACATGTTTGGAGTGGGGCAACATAGGGTAATAAACATGCATATCTTTATTTTTCGTTTTTTAGGGTAGTTGTTTTTTTTTGAAAATTTTTTTGATGTCATAATATAAATTTACAGGGTTTTACTTTTGTTAGTAATCATATGATATAGAAGCATTTCCTAATAGTTTTTGAATAATTATTATTATAATATAATTGTACATTGATAACTATATTTGTATTTTATTTATTAATTTATTTACAATATAAATTTTATAATATCTTATTTGTTCTTATAATTGTAAATAAGTTTTTTTAAAATTAGATGATATTATAAGACATTTTAGATTTTTTCTTATTTGTATAGTAAAATAATAATATATAATATTATAGTTAGTAAGGCTGTGATAATTTTGGATAAGTAAAGCGAACTAATAAATATTTGTTATTTTAATGTTATACTAATTTCACTTTATATGGAAAATTAATATTTTTAATCCAATAATATGGAAGTGTTTTTTAATATTTTAAAATTATTTTGATACAATTTTATAATACTATATTATAATTAATAATTATACAGACATCCAGACAAGAAAACAGTGTCTCAGTATTTACTTATTTTTATAAAATAACGAAAGTACATAATGTAAAACTCCTAATTTCTTTTAGAAATTAAAAAACACTATTTCTAGATATTTATCGTGATTTTCTAAAAAAAATTTGAAACAATATAGCCAATTCACCGATTCTTTGATCCGATCCACCGATCTAACACGGGTATGGGTAAAACAGATTCGGATCCCCGATTCGTTTTTTTAAAACATTAGTTGAAAGCAAGCTTTCGCATGAATAGAGGCGGATTAGGCCAGGACAATCATCACTCATGAAAGAGGAAAATGATGTTATTTTTAAAAAATTTGTGCATCTAAACATAACCTTAAGTAATATACTCATACATTCCACCTAAATTGTGTTTTTAATTACTAAAGGAGCTTTCATGCTCTAATTACCACCATAGTTAGAAGAAATATCTGAATTTTTTAATCTATTAAGAACTTTGAGTTTTTTAAAAGATCTTCAAAAAATCATATATTTTAATGGAAATCATATAAATCTGTATTTTATTTTTTTTCCTTAAAAAAAGCTTTTAAAAAACACTTCTTCCCTATTACTTTATTTGTTCATTGGTTTAATATATTTGAATTTATTTTAAGGATAAGCATATTAAAAGTGGGAATAAATTAAGAATCTTAATTATAAAAAATTTCCAACAAAAATGTTTTACCGATGTTTCCTAAAAAAACTGTAACATATACTCCAAAAAATAATCCATCAAAACAACCATATATCTCAAAATATTAGTTAGAGTTAGAAGAAGAGTAACCCAATGAATGATCTGTTTTTTTTTCCCCACTATGTACATAGCATCATTATAAAAAGTAAAAAAGATTATTCAATTACAATTAAAGATTTAGGTAGCTAGGATTTCAGGGTGAACTTCAAATGTTTAGATTTGCTTAAACATGTTTTTTACTTGCTTTATGCATACAAGAATTTGATTAATTTTAACTTTTCAATTTTTTTAATTTTATTAGTGTTATACAATATAGTAATTTGGTGGACCATTATTTTACATTTTTTAGTTTTTATATTTTGGTTGACTTTAATCTTACACTGAGGGCCATTTTTCTTTGTTTGAACAATAATTCATACCTTGGATTATCATTCTTGTTGTTTGCTAATGTATTTATTGTGTTTAATATGTTAGACAAAAAAATTGTGAAGTATGACATGATGATACTAGGTAAGGATATAAAAATTATAGTTCAATGGTTTTAATAAATCCATAAAAGCAGCACTACTCTATTGTGTTATTTATATGTCTAATTTTTTAGTTCAAAACCCATTCATTAATAATGTTTCAGTTTCCAATCTATTATTATTCCCCAACTTACTATCTATGGTTACCACTTTTTTTTTACCAAGAGTACTTACTTTTTATTAACTAGTAAAAATAAAGTATACATCATTTAGAACAAAACTAAAGAAATTGCCAAAGAGTCCAAGAGGATCCCCTTCTTGTCTAAATCATCTGCTATCCCATTAGCCTCCCTATACACACGTTGAAGGTTAACCATCATCAAAA
Source organism: Amborella trichopoda (assembly GCF_054954075.1). Classification (NCBI taxonomy): domain Eukaryota; kingdom Viridiplantae; phylum Streptophyta; class Magnoliopsida; order Amborellales; family Amborellaceae; genus Amborella; species Amborella trichopoda. The sequence goes on from NC_142342.1 coordinate 32,769,375, forward strand.
AATAAAAGATCCATAACCTGCAACCAAATAGATTTAAGCGGTTATGGCGGCTTGGATAAGCATGAACACCAATTAATGATATTGAGAGAATCCCCCTCAATGATAATTGAATTTCCCAAACTTCTATCCCTCCACAGAAAAAAAAACCCTTGAAACAAAGCCAATAATTCAGCATGATTAGCTGACACAATCCCATATGGTCATGCAAAACAGAAACTACTACTCCCTCCAAGTCCCTACAGACACCTCCCACACCTGCACTTCCAAAAGAAGATCCATCAAAGTTAAGTTTAAAACATCCTACTGGTAGTGGCTGCCAGCTTAATTTGGGTCTAGCTTTTGACACTCTATAAGACATTATACTTGTCATATTAAGAACAATATCCACCTTTGATACCCCATCACTTTCATTGGTAATACTGAACCAACTCCAAATTGTATGAAGAATCCTATTTTGCATCCCAGTAATATCTATCGAAACACCATCAAAGGTTCTTCTATTTCTTTCCAACCAAACCTCCTACATAATGGCCCCTCTCAAAATATCCCATAACATAACCCCCAATGTTGAAAAACCAACCAACTTAAATTATGACAGCAGATTAGACAAAGCACCAGGCATAACCATGGGTACTCCCACTAAATGCACGGCCCATTGGTATATATTCAAAGTATACGGACAAAAAAGGAAAGGATGAGCACATGCTTCCTCATTATTTTTACAAAAGATGCAAACATTCACCAACACCTTCCTCCTCTTTTTCAAGTTATCAACAATTAAAGCTTTACCTTAGGCGATCACCCAGATAAACATTACACTTTAATAGGTATCTTCCATTTCCCGATCATCCTCAAACCCTCTTGTCTCCATCTTATTCCATCATAAAACAACAAAGAATCTCCATCTTATTCTGTCATAAAACAACAAAGAATACGATGATCTAACCAACTAAAAACATTCCTATGTGCTTGAGAAGGTATCATCTTTCTCCATATTGCAAACTTATATTATACTACACCAAGGCCATTCATTCAATATGATATTCCATTTCATCCTACCTTCATCCAGTGACTTCCCCATGTTAAAGAACTACTCTCTCTCTCTCTCTCTCTCTCTTTCTCTCTCTCTCTCCCTTGTTTCCAAGAAAAAAAAAGATAGAGATGATAGAAATTACTTCTTCTTTTATAACGTTACATTGGCACATTATTCTCTTTGTGGAGAGAAATTAAGAGATATCGTTGGGGATTAAATTTGTTTTTTCTGCTTCCTTAGGAAATGAAAACTTCAATGGAATTATAAGTTGACGTTGCAAAATATTTCCTACAGAAGTTTACCTACCCTTTTCAATTAATAAAAATCTATAATTCTAATATTATTCATGTTTAGTATAAGGAAGTCACTACCACTCTTAACTATTAGATGTAATATACCATAAATACTGAAGCTTGTTATAATATTCAAGAGATTTTCTTCTTGACTTTATGCCCAATAAATGACATATCTCCATTCATCCAATTTCAGATCTAACGGTCATTCATGATTGTAACATCTCTATACTAAAATCAAATGATTCTATTGTATAAATTTCTTTTTAAAACAAATTATGTTTATATTTTTACAAAATATTTTTGGATAGAATACAACTCTTTCATCGTAAAATGGATCACACCTCTTTCATTGAAAAATGGATCTAGTTTTTTTCTTTTTTTTTGAGTAATTCAGTGGGAAAGACAAATCCAAAAATAGATCTAGTCTTTGCCAAATGAAATCGCTTACTCGTGCACCACACATACGATACACACTTCGAATCATCAAGGGAAATTATCACTTAAGTGTTTGAAACTTTCAAAAATGTTAAGGGGTCAAATAATCCCAATTAATATTTAAAGGGTTATTTTTTCTTTTTAATTTTACTTAGTACATCTTCAAAAAGATTTCGAAAATTTCCAAATTCCCCTTATTGAGTATTCAGAAAAAAAAAATTTATGTTTTTGGATTTTCATTTTGAAAATATTGGGAAACTTAAAATGAAACTTTTGGATCTTGAAAATCTGAAAATTGCAGTGTGTTTGGTTTTGCAATTTTTGAAATTTGAAAATCCGAAAATTTCATTTTCAAACATATTTCATATTTATTTTATTTTATTTTTTTTGACAAATGTTTCTACTTTTATTGATAACTACAAAAATAAAATTACATCATTAGAAAAAACAAGTGAATGTAAAGAAACTCCATCATTAGCTAAAACATTAGCCACATTATTCACTTCACGATAAACATGAGAAAATAAGACCGAAAGAGTAGCTACCAAATCCATAATCTGCAACCATAAAGAACAAAGTTCCCAAGGAACTTTGTGCTTCTTTTTACACCATCTAATCACATTCATAGAATCCCCTTCAATCAAGCAGCTATTACCAAGATTTCTAGCAATGACCTACTAAGCAAAGTACTAAGCATGACAACATTAACGGTTGCATTACCTATCGAACCTGCATAGGTAAATAAAATATTTTCAAAACAATCACGTAGCATGCCACCAATCATAGCTAACCTAGGGTTACCCAAAGAGCTTCTATCAAAACTCAGCTTTAAGTTCCAAGACAAGGCACATTCCAGATACATCTCGGTTTATAGCTAGCAACACCAAGAGAGAAAAGATTATTGAGATTAACCACGACATCTACCTGAGAGGTACTCCATCCCTCCTTTATAACTGATAGCCACGACCAAATGGAAAGTTTGATGATATGAATTACTCCATCAAAAGAAATAGAAGTCTTATCAAAAGTCCTCCTATTTCTCTCCTTCCAAACCTCCCAAATGATAACACATTTTGCTGTCTTTTAAATTAAATTACCCGTATTAGGCAGATGAGGTAGAGCTAAATGCGAAACAATCCCCACCCCAAATTGAGGTAGCACCAAATTAATCGCTAAAATACCAAACAACCAGTGCCAAATTCTTACAATAAAAGGGCAATGGATAAATAGATGCACACCAGTTTCACCATCAGATTTGTACAAAAAACAAACATTTGTCATAATTTTTTCCCTCTTGGTCAAATTATCAATAATCAAGACTTTATTATGTGTAGCCAATCAAATAAAAACTTGCACTTTTTGGTGAATTGACCACTTCATTGGGCAATTTGAGGGGAAGACCATATCCATCGGTTGTGAAAGAAAAGATTATAATCATATTTGATAGGGAAAACACCATCACTTTCAATTTACCATATCATCTCGTCCTTAGCATTATGCGAAATATAGGCCTTATACAACAGCTCCATCAATGCACACCATTGGGATAATAACACATTATTCAACTGGCTATATGCCAAAAAAATATTCCAAGGACCCCTTCTTTCTACAACTTCACTGGCCTTTAAGTTAGGCCTAGTAACAATCCCAAATGATCCCCAATCCACTTATAGTTGCAAAAGAGATTTGACTACTACAGTCTAAATTCCATGTAAAGTAATCAGAAATCATAGGCCTGCAATTAAAGATTGCTCTCCATACATGAGAAGTATCCTACCTTTTTCGCTCCCAAGCCAAAGTTCAAGTCTACTCATACCATACTTTGATAATAAAACTTGATACCAAAGTTTGGTTAACCATTCTAATATACCCAGACCCCCTTCTCTCTTTGGAGTGCATACTCTATCCCATCTCAGCAAATGAAATTTCCTCGTTGCACCACTGGAACCTCGAAAAAAGCCCCGCAGTATGTTATCAATTTTTTTGCAATCGAAGCGAGCATATTTATCAAGGACATCTGGTAAGACAGAAGGTTAGCCAAACAATATCTTAGCAAAGTCACCCTCCCACTCAGCGACAAGTACTTATGTTTCCAGATATTTAGTTTAAATTGGACTCTTTCAAGCATTTTATCCCCAACTGTAATAGCAATCCTAGAATCTGAGATAGGCAGACCAAGATAGGTGACAGGGAATGAACCAGCTTTACACCCCATCACACTTGCCAAGTTCACTACCATCTCCTCTGAGCAATTTATATCAATTATGGAAGACTTGTAAACATTAAATTTCAGGCCTCGGGTAACCTCACAAACTTCCAAGAATCTAACAATGTTCTTAACTTGAATCGACTCAGCATCACAAGAAATTAAAGTATCATATGTGTATTGCAAATGAGAGATATTAAAATATAAGTTGGAGATTTTAAAACCCGCAAAATGACTCAAACCTTCCACCCTATTCATCATCAAACTAAAGCATTCAGCATATATGGCAAATAAGAAGGGAGATAGAGGGTCCCCTTATCGAAGTCCTTTAGAGGCATTGAAAAAGCCAATGGGACTCCCTTTAAATAACACTGAAAAGTGAACGGAGGAAAGTCACCCAAAAATCCAACTCCTCCATCTATCGCCAAACCCCATAACCTTTAAAATTTCTAAAAGGATTCCCCACTCCACTCTATCATATGCTTTTTTTATATCAAGCTTAAGCAAAATACCAGGCTTTTTACTCAAACACTATAGAATAAATACCTTCTTGCGCAACAAGCACACTATCGGTAATTTAGCGATCTTGAATAAAAGCTGGCTGCGTACTAGAAATAACGAGAGGAATGAACACTTTCAAACGTTTTGCCAATACTTTTGCAATAATTTTATAAAGGCTAATGAGTAAACTAATTGGTCCAATGTCTGAGAGGGCAGATATCGCTTGGGGATCAAAGCCAAAAAAAGTTGAATTCACCCCCTTAATCATGAAACTTCGACTAACTTCAACAATTCCCCTTTAAGCAAGTTCCAAAATTTATGGAAAAAAGTTAAAGGGAAACCCTGAGGTCCTTACGCCTTATCATTTGGCATTGCAAATACATCCTTTTGCAGCTCCTCAATAGTGACATCTCTCTCCATTGGACTCTTCATCTCCACATGCAACACTTTGAATGGTACTCTGTCTAACTTAGGAGTAAAATTGGCTTCTTTTGAAAAATCCCTCTTGAAGTGATTAATGACTTAAAACTCCATTGCATAGTCATTTTCTGAATCAATCTCAAGAATGGTCATCCAGAAAGATCATTATGCCTTCTTCTCCCACTGGGAATCACATGAAAGCACTTGGTATTAAGGTCTCCTTCTTTCAGCCACTTAGATCTAAACATTTGCTTCCAATAAATTTCCTCTTATCTCCGCAAATCCTCTAATTCTTTAAGTTTCAAACATCGATCCAATATCGCTTGCTCAGTTAAAACACCAGCCAACTGGGTATTATGATCTAACAATTCAATATCAAATAAAACACCGAGTTTAGCCTTGATATCAAAATTGTTAGCTTTCTTCCATGTAATCAATTTATGTTTGATATTCAATAATTTGTTATGCAATTGAAAATCCAGAGTACCCTCAACTATAATATTTTCCTAGACCCCTCTAATCAGATCAGCAACATCTTTCTCCTCCAACAAACCCACATCTAATCTGAAAGGTTTTGCCCTCATCTTAACAAACCAGTATTCAGTAAGATAGGGAGATGATCAGAAGAAAGTCTAGGCAAAGACTTGACAGAGGCCATGGGAAATTCTTCTAACCAATCCATTGAAATAAAAAACCTATTTAACTTGGACATAGATAGATTAGTACTACTATTATTAGATCTAGTAAACTTAAGTCCAATAATATGAAGGTCCATAAAAGAGTTGCTTTCAATAAACCTATTAAACATCCTCATTGATGTATTAATAGAAGTTCCTGCTAAGTATTCGTCCATCCACCGAATAAGGTTAAAGTCCTCTCCAACCACTATATGAAAAAGAAATGAATGAATAACATAGTCCAAATCATTACGAAAATCTTCTTTAAGAGCAAGCACAGACTGCCCATAAACATTAAAAAAGCCTCAAGAAAAACCCAATTTTCGACCATGAAACCCCAAAAGCAAAAATCTATGCCTTATAATAATCTCAAAGTTTTGAAGAACCAAAAGATCCCATAACACTCATAACCCACTAGATGCACCACTCGCATCAATTCCACAGAAACCAACAACACCAGCTCCCCAAACCTCCCTAGCCTCAGAACTAGGGAGTTTGGTTTCCTATAAAATCAAAATCACCGGTTTATACTTAGAGACCAACTATATTACATCCCTTTTTCTACTGGGGTCACCCAAACCCCCTACATTTCAAGTTAAAAAGTTCATTTGAAAACTAAAAGGATAAAGGTTAGAGGAGGAACCTGGTCCATCAGGCCTAGTGCCAAAATACAACTCCTGCAACATAAGAGCTTCATTCAGCGCATCATCTTTAGGTGAAGATGTCGAAGAAGAATCCACATCCACCAATGTCGAGTCCTAGAAAGAAACAGTTGCAGCAATCGAACCTCCTTTAGGGATGCCACGGGCCTCAAGTTTATCTAACGAATGGACACTATTTAAAGCAGCCTTGTACTTCTTGATAAGAGCATAATCTTTGGAAGGGGTCTTAGAGGTAAAGACAATATGCTTGGCTTGGCTTTTACCAGTCTTTCGGGCTGGCACCTCCCCTTTATCAGCAAAAATCCTAGCTCTTCTGTGCTCCTTAATATCCTATGTAACCACGCTTAGAGGAACATCATCCATACCCATATCATCCATCATCTTTTCCATTAAAGAAGGGTCATTCACAAGCATCTCCTCAGAATGCGGCCCCGAGATAAGTGATGGAGGAACCTCCATCTGAGGTAGGACATTCAAAGGCAATGCCACATAGGACTCAGTCAAAACTAATTCCGGTTAAGAAACGTCTTCCTCCATATGATGGGTCTCATCAGCTAAAAACAAAGGACTCAAAGGAACTTCCTCTAGTTCTATAACCATAATAGCTAAAGGATCGATAAGCAAAGGGTCAAACTGAGTTCTAGTTTTCTTTGCCTGACCCTTGGCTGCTGCCAAATGAAAAGGAAGGGGATACATCTTCAACTACCAGAAAACAACCACAACAGCCACAACAACCTCTACTATAAACACTATACCGAAAGCTTCTTTTGAGTAAGAAGACTCATAAGAGAAACCAGAACCAAAAGAAAAACCAATAGTTTCTTTTCAATTCTACTTCTTTCCAAAGGCGGGAGAGAGAAAAAGAATTTTTTAATTGAAGTATATTAACCCCAGGGAAATCATGCACCACATACGCATTGCATTCTTTGTCAAAAATCCTCGCATCATGAAAATCTTTCTTGGGACTCAAACTTGCAGCCATTCCATCGGAAACTGAACCGATCCTCTGCAAAAAGGAAGGTAAACCCGACGAACCACCAGATTCCAAAGAACTTATAATCTATGTGCCGTTTAATGGAAATGCACACGTGGTCCCCGAGATCGGCGCCTCACTAATCTCCTCATCATTGTTGGTACACGCATTATAAACTAACTTATTACTGCTAATAAGTTATGAGATCCCAGCCGATGATTCTGGGAACCTGCTAATCGGAATCCATCGTTTAATGATCTTAAGAGTTACAAAATTTTGAAATTTGAATTTTCGATTGTTTCTCCTAGAATTACTCCTCGAATTCTTACGGCTGGACTTCTCGGAAAAAACACTTTCGATAGTCTTCTTCATCTTTTACGGCCTCTCATTCTTCTCAAACTTTTTGATCTCCTATGTAGAATCCATAACATGTTTTTGCGCCGATCTAGACACAGTTTCTGCATCATATGTAACTAAGATTTGCAAGAATTTTCCCAAAATTGGCAGACCAGAACATATCCAAATCTTAACACGCACATATAAGACTCAAAAAGGAATCCCAGTCCATATCCTTGTAGACCCCAATATGACCAGTCACATTTTTAATAATGGACAAATTCCAAGCATACAAAGGAAGACCCACAACTTTACCCAAACCGACTCCTTATGTAAAAAGGATCCATGATCTGAAGGCTTCCAATAATCTAAAGATAGTAGGCTTCTTCTGATTCTACGGAATCTATTGAATAGAGCATTTTGTACCTCCTCATTTGAACACAGTTTGAAAACTACTTTGTTTGTGCTAATAGCCTTAACGTCAGGACGGTAAGATAAATTCCAACCCCTCTATGCTTAGTCTGATAAGCCAAGAAATCAGCAATAAGAGGCGAGAAAGAACCTGACATGAAGAATTCCGATTTGATATCTAACTGCTCCCAAGCCACTCGATCCACCACAACCATTGGAGAGCTTGAATCCACCATCCTGACATTCTTACTGCCTTGCACATCTACATCCCTACCATCCAAAGCTTTCTTTCAATCCATGTCAATTTATCACATATTTTGGATTTCCAACATCTGAAAATGTTCGGGGCTATAAAATGAAATTTTTTGGACGTCAAACATCCAAAAGGCTAAAAACTAGATTTTGAAGATCCAAAAACAGAAATTTTTTTGATATTGATAATCCAAAAAGTTAGATTTCAGTTAGTTCACTCAAATATAGATTTTAGTTATTGAAAATCCGAAAAGGGCAATTTTATCACTTTTTAAAAGCTGATAAAATATTGTAATAAACAATAACATAAAATTTTAGGTAAAATTGCAATATCGAAAAGTATAATAGGTCTGTGTGAGATTTTCCCTTAAATAAACTAACCCTCAACTTCTTAAGTGGGATCATTTTAGCACTCTAATAATTTTATAAATTTGAGCCCTCTAATAATTTCTTAGATGGCTTTGGATATTTGACATTTCCTTGAGCAACGAGTTTAATACTTGCCAAAAGATTTCATACTTCCGTTGTAGTATACTATCTATTTACTCCCTTGGGAAAAATACACATTACGTAGGGGTGAAAATTGGGACCCATGGACCTAAGACCCGACAGGTAGACCCAGGTTCGAGTATGGGTTCAGGGGGTGGACCCCAAAGGTCAGGTTCAGGTCCATGTAGTCCCTCTCTTTGTTTTTTGCAGTGATCAAAAGATCGGCTGATTTTTCAAAAATGGGGAGACTAAATTGGGATCGGTCACTAGCCGATCTCGAGTTGGCCCGATTCCAAAGGTTATATATTCTGAAAGTTTCATACAGTGCATTAATCGGCTAATTTATTGTACTTATCGGCACAAATCGACCAATTTGTGTACAAATAAGCGATTTGTTGTATAGATTACCCAATTTGTGCATTGTTACAGTGAAAAATCTAACACTTGAAAAATCTTGAAAATTGACTGTCTAAAAATACATCACAAGATGGACTATTTTCAATACTTGGAATCTATTTTTTCTCATATCCATACATCTTGAGGTCGAGATGATCGATTTGAGGATTTTTTGGGTATCAAAATAACATTTTCTATTGGATTTTTGAGGTACGCCTTAATTTAATTGTTAACGGCCTCGCCCTTAAATAAATTTCTCCTTTATGTGTTTTAAGGGGTGTGGTCTGTATAAGGCTAAGGCTCTAAACAATCAAAGTAGGTGCATCTTCAAATAGTATTGAAAAACGTTGTTTTAGTACTATAAATCTTTGCTATGGCTTCAAAATTTATTTTTATATCTAATTATAAAATTTAAAGCTTGAAAAATAGTATAGATTGAGAAGATATATGAACACTTAAAAATCTTGAAAATTAACGGTCCAGAAAATACATTAGATGATGCACTATTTTCGAGACAAGAAATCCAATTTTTCTGATGTTTATATATCTTTCCAATACAAGAAATCCAGTTTTTCTTTTGTTTATATATCTTGATGTTGAGATGATCGATTTGAGGATATTTGAGCATCGAACAACATTTAATAGTGAATTTTTTATGTGTGCCTTAATTTGATTGTTTAGAGCCTCACCCTTATATAAACTTTTCCCTTATTTAAGTATACAATAACAACATATACTTTTTGTACAGTATGATCACAATCACCCTTAGCCATTAGATGCACAATTGGGTGACTAGGAGGCATACCTTTAACTACCCTCAAAGTCAAAGAAAAAGTTTCTTTAATATTGCGGCATACCCTTGGCCTATCAATTTCTCATCTAATTGCTAGGGATGATCATAATATTCTTATATCATGGACATGTGGTCTTGCATATAAATTGCTTGTGTCAATCATTTTATTAGATTTATTTTATCAATTCAATTGTTAATATCTTCAACCAGGATTCAATTTCTATTAGTATGTGACTAAAGTGCGACCATTGCTTTGAAGTTGTCCAACCTTTCTTTTTGGCCAAATAAATAGGTCAATCCATTTTCTTTTTTCTTGGGTAGTTCAATGGTAGGTATCAAACTTGAGATGCAACATTGTTAAATGGCAACCGCTAACTAATCAAGCCCAAGCCCAAGCCCGATATCTACATTGATATGGCTAAGTAACCATTATTAGGCGTGTAGTAGATATCAAGTGCACTATCATGAGAAAATATATGCGATCTTCATATGGGTCTTTTACATTTTGCCTAGCTGTCCTAGTCAACAATGGATGGTTAGTTGGTGCTCTTTCTCTGCTCAAAGTTGATTTCAATGATGGCATCGATGAGGACGACGCTGATGATGGGGAAATGCGAGATGATTGACGTGAGCCAACATTCGTAGAGCATGAGGTGCCGCAAGGTAGTAGTACTTTCATTGCGGAAGAACAGGGGCTACGATTAGTTCGGGAAGAAGTCGAGAGAGCTAGGCATTACAGAGCTACACCCCTAAGCGGAGAGGCACATGTCGCAACCACTGTAGGCTAATTATTCAGAATGATAACAATGACAATGAGGGGCAAAACATAGGCTACGGAGGCAAGAAGCATGAATAGTTTCAAGGTCCAGGTGACTATGGCCTAGGAACTTCACAAGATAGTATTCCTATTGGGCAAGGAGGTACTGCTGCCATCCACAGACCCCACTGGGCTTCACAACGATTTTTCTACCTTGTCAACCTTGATAGCGAAACTCAAGAAAATCCCGAACCCTATCGTCGATCTTACTACTTTTGAGTAGTGCTTTTTACTATTGTGTAATATTATGTAATCTCTTTCAGTTACTAGTTCGCTGAAAAAATATCGATTTAGGTGACTAAAAATCTTCTCTAAACCCAATTATGGCTATATTATTTTTTTATTTTGCTTATTTTATATGACAATATAAACAGAACAATACGTGTATATTTTAAACATTTTTTTCAATTTTTTTTATCCAAATTACAATTTTCAATAAAAATCGGGGTACTAATCGGTCGATTTAGTCGGAATCGATTCGAATAATTGGATCGGGCCAGGACCGACTAGTTAGCCCGATTTGTTCTTTTGAACACTGGTGTTTTGAGTTAAATATTCATTTTTTAAATTTTTTTTGTAAAAATTAACTTTTAGGTCGGGTCTAGATTGGGTTTCGGTTCTTCATAATCAATTTGGGTCTAGGTCGGTCCAAGTCCCATAATCTATTTTCGCTTCAGGGCCCAACTCGACCCAACCCGACATGTGCCATTGCCACCACTCGCCAAGGATACTTTGTATCATAAATTTCTATACGTGGTCTCTATATAACTTCAGTTCGAAATTAACTCGTTATGTGGGGCTAAGTGTCGCTCTACTTGATGAGCACCCATGTATACCATTTGGGAAAAGTTTATATAGAGCCGAGGCTCTAAACAATCAAATTAGAACCCACATCAAAAATTTTATTAAAAGAGTTTATTTTGATGCCCAACTATCCTCAAATTGATCATTTCAACATCAAGATATATGGATATGAGAAAAAAAATGGATTTTAAGTTTTGAAAATAGTACATTTTGTAACGTATTTTTGGACTATCAATTTTCAAGATTTTTAAGTTTTCATAGATCTGCCGATCTACACTATTTTTAAAATTTTAAACTTTATAAATAAATATGAAAATACATTTTAAAGCTATCACAACGATCTCCAATATTGAAACGATATAATTTGAAGGTAGATACTAATTTCATTATTTAAAGCCTAAGATCTATAAAAACTGCACCCCATTTATAACATTTTCTTCTACGAATGATGATTATATATGGACCACAAGGCGATAATCTATCCTTAGTCATCAATCTACTCTGATACCAAAGGCCGTGTTTGATTAGTAAAAGTTTCAGTTAAATGTCTTACTTCCATGTTTAATATTAATGTATGGAAGCTGTAAAGTGGAAAGGCGACCGTTTCTTGTAATGTTAAAATAGGTTCATCTTTTGGAAGACCTCTCTTTTATAAAAAAAATGTTGGAAGAACAATGTCTCATAATTTGTGAGAGAGTCCCTTGTGCTCCAAAACAAAAAAAAATAAAAATAAAACTCCACGTGTCAAACACACCAAAAAAAAGTCTGAAACTAGAAAGTGCGAGGTTAGAAAGTGAGAGGAAGAGAAACAGGGCAGTATTCACTTGAATTTGCAGAAGAAGAAACAGAGAATCACTGATCTTCCATTGAAGGCGTGTTTGTTAACTAGAAGATGGAACTTACTTGTTCCTGCAGCAGTTTCATGTTTGATAAAAGCAAGTACGTTAAAATGGAAACCAGGAACTCACCTCTTGCGGTAACTTACTCGGAACTCACCTTGTTACCTCTCTACTTAGGCTAAGAACACGGTACATGAAAAGGGTATCTCGCTAAGGCTTAGACACAGAGCAGAGACCATCTCGCGCCTTCGCGCCTACAGGCCTCCTCACAAAGGTACATCTCGGTTTTCTCTCTGTCCCCTGAGTTTTTTCTCTCTCCCCTGAGTTTTTTCTCTATCCCATGGTTTTTTTGCTCTCTCTGATTTTTTTATCTACGTTCGGAACATGGTGAAAATGGATCTAGGGTTTTCTCTGAAGATTGTTTTGCGGTAAATTGTTCTCTGTAGGGAAAAAATAATTTGGCTGTTTTTTTTTTTTGGTAAACAGTTCTCTGTAGAAACCTTGCCCCCCTTCCCTCCCTTCAAGCCTTCCTCTCTTCACTCCAGCTACATTTCACAGTTCTCTCATTTTCTAATTCTTCTTTTCATCTGGTTTTTTTTACTACACAGGTGACAATCATAACCATTTGGTGCCCCCTTTTCTTTTTTTGTGACTGCTATCATCTGAGAATGAGATAATCAATGAGATTGCTTAAATTTGATTCATGGTTAGCTTATTTTTTTCTTCATTGATAGTTCCTTTGTTGGTCGTGAAGAAAAGAGAAAAAAAATTGCAGTATTTCTTTCCTTTTTGCCATAGGTTTAGATTAAGCTTACTTTTTATTTTTCGCTATCAAGCATAGGGTTTTATCTGACCATTGAGAATGTAGTTATAGAATCAGCGAACAAAAAAAACAACAACTTGTTATGGATTGACTGGAATTTTTTGCAAATAACAACATTTCTGAAGGAAATCAGCAGGAAATTTGTTGTGGAATTTTAGCTCAGGAAATGGTTGAAGAATCCAATATTCAATTTAATTAATCCTGACTATTTGATGTATAGAATAGTTTTTCTAGGCAAAACAGAACAAATCATTGCCATGAAGTTTGAATGAGAGAAAATTGATTATCTTTGATGATTGAGGTGAATTTGAGTTATGATTGTGATTGGGATAATTGTGAAATATTTAAAGGTTTATTGCTTCTAAAGTTTGTATAACTCTTTCATATGACTGAACTATCCAAAAAAGAATGTCAATGTTGCTTACCATTATAATGTCAATGCTGCTCACTATTATATAGTTTATATTATGTTATCAATTGAAAACTGGTCCTTTATATGGCTGTATTGGACTTTTTTCCTCACGAATGAATATATCGATGGTAACATAGCTTTAGATGTTTGATGCTCTCTTTTGGTATTTTCTAATGATGTTTGATAAACACATAATAGTAATAATATGGTTATTCTGTCAGTGTTTGTAGACTACAGAGTAAGGCTTGTTATGTAACTGATTAAAGAGTATTTTGTTTGTGTGTGTAGACTACATCGTTATTTTGTCTGTGTTTGTAGACTACAGTGTAAGGCCTATTATGTAACTTGGATTCCTTATATTCTAGCAGATTATCAAAGACAAACGCAGAACTTCTTTAACATTTTAGCAGGTTATCAAACACAGAAACCCAGAACTTCTTTAACATTCCAGCAGGTTATCAATCACAAAAAACCAAAACTTCTTACAGTAGCTTATTTCTTTTCAGCGAAGAAGAACCTCCAATTTTCAGGGAACATTTACCTTCCAGTTATCAAACATGCCCTGAGAGAGAGGGAAACACTCACACCTTTCATTGTGAGAGAGAGGGGGAAATGAGGGGCGGCTACTTGGAAGAGGAAGATGAAGAATCAATTCCCAACTTTCTCCTCCACCCCCCAACAGCCACCCCATCTGCGATCTCCAACGCCAACAGCCACCACCAGCACAATGGGGGCAGTGGCGGCCTTGCTCCCTCCAAATCCACCGTCTATGCCAGCAACCTCGACTTCTCCCTCACAAACTCTGACCTCTTCACCATCTTCTCCACCTTCGGCAAAGTCGCGAAGGTCACTGTCCTCAAAGACCGCGTCACCCGCCGGAGCCGAGGTGTTGCCTTTGTCCTCTTTGTCTCCCAATCTGATGCTCGCGCAGCTGCTGCCAGCCTCAATGGGAAGACCCTGAATGGCCGGACGATAAAAGTCTCTATCGCTGCTGACAATGGGAGAGCGCCGGAGTTCATACGGCGGCGCGTTTACAAGGACAAGTCGCGGTGCTACGAGTGCGGAATGGAGGGGCATTTGTCGTATGAGTGCCCAAGCAATCAGTTGGGCCCGAGGGAGAGGCCAGCCCCTTCAAAGAGGGGGAGGGGGAGGGGAAGGGGGAATGGAAGAATGGGGGATTTTTCAGAGGAAGATGAGGAAGATGAGGGGAGATTTGAGGAGGATAATTGGGCCTCAGTGGTCGAGACTAGCGGAGTTGAGGAGAGGGATGAGAGAAGGGAGGAAAATAAGAGGCACTCTGCCAAGAGGATCAGCTATTTCAGCGATGAGAGTGGAGAGGAAGACTAGATGAACAACAATTGAACTGCCTCTTTTGGTAACTTCTCTCTCTCTCATTCTCTGTATGCTGAGGTGTCGCAAATGGATCTTTAGGTAACTGCTCTCTCTCTCCTTCTCTGTATGTTGAGTTGTTGAAAATGGAATGGGAATTGTGGGAGATATAAGCGGGGAAGTTGGGCGAGATTTCTATTACTGACAGGGTTTATGGCAAGAAATAGAGAGGAGAATTAGTTAGTTAATTTTTTTTGTCTTTGTAATCAAATTTGTGTTGGCTAACTTAAAACATAGTCAAGCAATGTGATTGTACAAGTAATGAAATGTTAGTGCAGTGCAATGATCTTGTCACAGGGTTATTATTTTTGTTTTCAGCTGGGGAGTTGTTGAGAAGCGTATATATTTGTCTTTACCAGCTCATTGTTTATGTTTTTAAAATCCTTTTATATTATAACTTATGAGATATTATATGATCTTTTAGCTGAACAATGGAGGCGTTTCCTGATGTTGAAGGTAGTTAACTTGTTACATTCTTTGTACCCAAAATTTGATTTTTGTGGTGGTTCCTTTAATGATTCTGTTTCATTATCCTGGTTGAATTCATGTTCATTTTCGTCACACACAAACAAGCATGTACTATTAAATAGAAGCATGTTGTGTATCTTATTACCGAGCAGAATCCAAGTAAAAAATTGGAACTATGGAAGGAATTGTTGTATTGCAGATTGCTATTGCTTTCTAGCATCCAAGGCATATGGTTTTCACTTGAAGCCATAGATTGCCCTGTTATTTGACCTATGCGGATCGTGTAGATCCTCATATGAGGAAGAGATCTCTATGGAGAGAGATATCTTCTCATACTGAAACAAAGGAACTCTCGCCATATATGTTTCCTCTTCGTATAGACTTCTCTGATACATTAAAAAACCATTTCATGAATTACAGCAACAACATGAAACTTTGCAATTTTCACAAGTACACCTCAAACTATTACTTATTCATTCCAATTCTTAGCAAACTGTGCACACAATTAAAACCCACCTCAATCTCATGATATTAAAAAACTACACATTTCAAACTCACCATCCTATGCAATTCATTGTGCCTTTTGTGTGTGTGTGTGTGTGTGTGTGTGTGAGAGAGAGAGAGAGAGAGAGAGAGAGAGAGAGAGAGAGAGATGACCTATGCGGGTCAAAAGGAAATTGTTCAGGTTCATTTTGAAAACATTAATATATAAAATTAAAGGAGGACAAGTTCAGTCGGGTGAATGCTTTAACTCTGTCGAACAGAAACTAAAAGGGAGGTGCTATTAAAAAATGATGGAGATTTTTGGGGCACAATAAGATATTTCCCAAAAGAAAATGATAATAAAAGATTTAGGGAAAAATAGAATAGGGAAAATACCTCTAAACTGGTCATACTACTGAAAAATCAAAGTAGTCAAATCAACCAATTTAACATTAAATTTGTTATTTTATAAGATTTCTTTCACACAGGAATTCTTCTAGAATTCTGTTTAAAATACATCATCTTACACATGCAAAACCTGAACAAGAAGATCTATTTTAGTAATTTATTATAACTAAAGTGGTGTAGCCCAAATGCTCTGAACATGGTTAGGAATCTAAAACATGAATCTCATATTAAAACTTCTTTCTCCAGTTGTCTTGACATGAAAAAGGGGCATTTGCATCATGTGCCAAGGAGGCACAAGCAAAATGAAGAATGAGTTGTCAAATAATATTTTAAGGATGCAGTCTCTTACGAAACTGAAGTTTTTGATGGCTTTAAAATCAATTTCCAACACGGATTATGAAATTTGAAGTTAAATAAAGAGTTTTCAGAGAAAAATGGAGGGTTTAGATAATGTGGTACGATGATCCTTTTTTGCAAAAAAAAACCCATAGTCAATATCCATTTGAAAGGATTTTCGATGCCAGAACTGCAATATTCTGTGGGAGTTGAGGTGAGGCTCTAGTTATTTTGATAGGGCCGCGCTTTGGGAAAGGAAATAGGAATCTGATTTTTCGACAGAGGGAAAAGGAAAAGGAAATGGCAGGGAAGCGAGAGAATGATGCTGCCTCCTCCTGTGTGTTGTGTTGTGGGTGTGGATTCCACCACCAACATTTCCTACACTGCATGCTCTTCCTGTGAGAGACCCCTTCAAACACAACACAATTCTTCCAGTTCTTCCTCTGCCCTCAATCTCTGTTGCTCTTCTGCAAATCATCTTCATTCAAAAGATACTATCGTGTAGTGGTATATTCACTCTAACTTGCCATCAATTCTTATGATTATGAATTTTTCTTTTTCCCTTTTGCGTCATCCCTGTTTTGGATAATGCCTCTTGTATTGTCAAATCAGAGATGTGTGCAAATTTGAGATTTTGAATCTCTTTGTTAGCAATGCTGCAGTACTATGGCACATGTGTAAATGCAATTGGTGTGGCACAAATTTTTAAGGTAAACAAAGTTAATTAAGTTGATTACAATTATTTCCCATTGTTTTTATTTCTGTAATTTCTACTCGGGTTAGATCTCTGGTGTTGGTACATCTTACTGGTATTCCTACCTATATCTCTGTACTGCAAAATGACAACTTCATTTGGCTCCTTATGCTTGTTACAAATTTTTCTAGTGGGGTGCTCCTTTAACAAATATCACAATGATCGTTATATTCTGCAACCAACTGAGAAGTATAATTGTTCTGCTTCTATTAAAACAAAGGAAATAACTTTTATGTCGAAGTCCAAAGGCGTGAACAAATTGGAATGATCTCGATCCTTTTTACCTTCATAAGTCCCGATGAGATAAGTTTTCATTCTATGCTGATGTAGCTTGACTACTTTTTTTCTTTTTTGAAGAATGGTTGACTTATATAGCTTGACTACTTTCATCTGGTTTTATATCTAAAGCCTCTCTCTCTCTCCCTCTCGAAGCTTTTTTGAACTTTCATTCATTTCGGCTTTCTTGTACTTGTCCAAAATTTCCAGTGGGATATCTTGCCATGCCCTCCTATGTGTCCACTCTAAACAGACATAAAAACTAGTTATTTACAAGGAAAAATTGGAGCACAAAACCACTGTGCCTATAGGAATGCAATATTGCCTTCTATAGTACTCACTTCTACTTCCATTAATAATATACAATGATCATAATCCAATATGCTTCTTTTTTTTTTTTGATAAACATAATCCAATATGCTTTTTAGAATATAAGAATGTAGTTGTATGTATAGGGGTACCAAGGGGATGGAGAAATATCGTACTCTACCCCTATTCTGGTGTGATCAATCAGTTGAAAGGATGAATAAATGGACGGACCTTACCGTATACTTGTTGCATTTGTATTTAAGATGAATCTAATGAAAATATATGGGGCATCTAGAGTGGTTAAAGGAGCTTGAATATCCACGGTGAAAAGTGGAGGTTTAACACCCTATCAATCTAGGCCATATAGAACATGGAAGACGTAAACTAACAATGGCTCCTAGATCTCTGACACCTCTCCAGACTCCATGATGCCATGAAATAAGTGACTCATGGCGCTCCCATCTGATTATAAGCTTCCCCATAAGAAAAATTCGTTTGCTGGTGGTTGTTCTTGACTAACATAGGATAAAAAAAAAAAATTACGCGAAGGTTTTGATCTCAGTGAGGTCCACGGCCTTCCCCTTGTAATAATCTGGATATGACCTCTTATTAAGACCAGTAAGCTATGGATACCCACTTATGCTCTGATCCAAAAGACCAGAATTGTGGCTTCAATACAAACTCATTGAAAGACAAAACATTTATGGAATGTGTGTGTGTGCACTTACACACATACATCCAAAAGTTTAAAATTCCGTAAGAAGCTCCAATGCACCAGAGTAAAAGAGAAAGAAAAAGGTTTAATTATTAAACTGCTTTATATGAGTCTTCTTATAATTCTCAAAAGTTGCTGCACTTTCTTTGGCAACTTTGAAACCCAAGCTTGAAATTCCAAGGATGATATAATTTAGTTCATGGTTATCTGTGGTGCTTTTTCTAGTTT
Source organism: Amborella trichopoda (assembly GCF_054954075.1). Taxonomy (NCBI): domain Eukaryota; kingdom Viridiplantae; phylum Streptophyta; class Magnoliopsida; order Amborellales; family Amborellaceae; genus Amborella; species Amborella trichopoda. The sequence continues at coordinate 32,788,316 of NC_142342.1, forward strand.
TACTAAATATTCATGCAATCACTGAATTTCAGTTTTTGAAGTCTTCCAATCAATTTTTTCCTAAGAAAGTGGCTTTCCGTATTAAATAGAAATCAGAAAAATGTGTAATTTGCATGTGATTGTTGGTATGCAAATTATAGTACTTGGGTTTTTTCTCATAATTGCCATGGGGAGCCAAAAGTTCCTTCTTGATAGAGGGGCGTTGTGATCGTGAGGTTGGTTGAAGGGGCTCTATCTTTTGCAAGGGCATTGCCTACCAAGTTCAATTTGTGCCATATGCTTTTAAAAAGGCACTTAAGTTTGGCTGCTCAAGTTGAAAATTTGGTCGACGATGGTTTGTAGTCTCCAAGTTCAGGGATTGACCTTTTCAACGAATTTATCATGGTCATTGCGACCAACTATGGGCAGACCTAGCTGCGTACTAATAGTCAACCCACTGAGTGGGAGCAGGGGCAGGGGCAGGGGTAGGGCCTTGGCGGGGGTAGAGTTGGCATGTCCTATCGGGCTTATTATGTAAGGATCATTTCAGTTGAACAATTACAGAATGCGAATACCAGCCAATTCCAGGTTCCCAGAAGAGGAGCCATCAAAATTAAGTTTGACAGCCCTGGTGGCAAGTGGGTTCCAAAGTGAAGATATGGAAGTACGCATTGGTTTGGAGCAGAGGTGTTACAAGTGCTGCTCTAAGCCCACTTAGAAATATAAAAAATTATTGGCAATATCAAGCCCAAAAAGATAATGGTGGCTTTTAGTTGGTCAATAATCGCATTTTTGTGCAATTCTTTGCTCTTAAAGACTATTTTGTTTGGTTCCAACTAAATAGTCTGAGTAGCTGCTGATATAGCAGCCAGCCATAAAAGCATACCATGGAAGAGAAGAGGCGATGGGGGGCCCAGGGGGTGCAGGGGGGAATGTATAGTTGGACTGTTTCAGGCATGACCCAAATTTAGCCCAACATATTTAAGATGAAAGTCCAATGTTAGTGGCCACCCTACCACGAATAAATAGATGGTCAATGGAATCTTCTCTTTCTTTACACAATGCACACCTATTGGTGAGTGAGTTTCCTTCTGCTGCAAGTGATCTATCTTTGGAATCTTTTTGACTTTGGCCATACAGCTGAAGGCCTGGACCTTAGGTGGAGCTGGGGCCACAAAATGGGGTAGAATGTGTTTGGTTGCTTTTGATCTGATCAGACTCGGAAGAAAGAGATTGAAACTCACAAATAGGAGAAGTATGCCAGATGAGTTCATCTCTGCCATGTCGAAGAATAAATTGTTGTTTAAGCTGGTCCAGCAAGAAGACCAAATGCATTATGGGACCAGCGAAAACTTCTCTCTCTCAATGGTGAAAGCCTCTCTCTCTCTTTCCCTTGCTCATGAGTCCCATCATCTGCATGCCTTCTTCCCCTCCCCACCCTCCATTTGACCTTGCACAACCAACATCTCTCCTCCTGACCCTAGATCTAGCCACCCCTACCTGCCCCTTCCCCTACTATATCAAAACTATGTGCCCTTCCCCTACTATATCAAAACTATGTGCACCTGCTAAGACCATCTTATCTCGCTTCTCCTGCCCTTAGACTTACACGAACCTTGCTGCTTCCCCAGCTAGACAAAGATTTCTTTTTGCTAAACTCATCCCCTTAAGAGGGTCATCACATTGTAGAACAGGGCTGGAAACTACAGACATTCCTTGTTGGCCATATCAAACACAAATGAGATAATCTTTAGAGGCATTGAAAAATGGGGCTGGCGGTTTTGGCATGAACCAAACCTGGACATCCTAGTGGTGCTATCCTATTCTCTTTCCCGATGGAAGGGTGTGCCATATGTAATGGGAACCCTCAAAAAGGAGCTCCCTTGTGCTTGGTCCCATGGGTTCCCTCCACAAACAGATGATCTGGCTGAGAGCCACCGATATCCCCCTCGAAGTGTGGCATAACAATACTTCTAGACAGATTGGTGAGGCCTGTGGCAATTTCATTACAGTCCATCGGAAGTCCTCTGAATTTCTCCCACTGGGCACCACTCAGTTGCTCATTGAAATTGTAGATCCCCAGCTCATACCTTCCAAGTCATGGCTTGCCATAGAGGCCACTTGTTTTGAGCCGTCTCACTTAGAATTCTAGCTGACCCAAAATAGTTGGGATAAGGTTGGGATGATGATGATGATCATCTCATATTCTGCATGATATACCCTTGGCATCCATGAGCAGTAGGGAAGATGAATTGTTGACTGTGAAATGAATGTACTGGACAACAAATACTCAAATATGAGACACGTTCTCAGTATTTATGCATTTTCGGTAAAAAATTGGGAAACCATAATGCAATACTGCTATATTTTTGGAAACCCCAAAAATTAGACTTTTAAGAAATTTAGTATTTTTTGAAATTTTTTAATGCTAGATCCAGCTAAACTGCTGATCTAGATCGCCGCTCTGGATCGCTTTTCCGTGTATCCGATGCAGGTCACCTATCCGTTTTTTTCAAACATTGCCTTTAAATTATATCTTTTTACTCTATTTTTGCTTAGTTCTTATGGTGTATTTTTGTAGAAAATAGGATACTAGAAGTTTTTTTTAATCTTTTAAGAACTTTTGTTTTTGTCTTATTTACCCATTTTCAGATTTCATCAAAGAGCACATGTGATTCTTTACTTTTCATTATATTTAGACAATTTTTATTATTTCATAGGTTCTTTGTGTAAATAACATTAACCATGATATTTACTAGGAGATACAAATAGTATGGATATTTCAAGTTATAAACATCATACAAGTAGATTTGTAACACTGATTTTTTTTTGCTTTTTTTTGGGTTTTGGTTTATTGTCTGTTTTGTTTTTTTTCTATCTCCTCTTATATTGTTATGTGCTATGCACGTATAGTCAACTAGTACCATGACACTCAAAAGAGTTGGTAGTTCAAACTTATGCTTACAAAGAGGCAGTAGTGACATTGATATGATGCAAAGACTAGGCACTTAACACTCAACATTTCCATACTATATCATAATTTCATGGATTAATTATGTGCAACAAACTTATGAATTACTCATACAGAACCACATTGTAAGATTTATAATCAAGCAAAATATTTTATCTTCAGTAATTTGTAATATTACAACTTGACAACCGCGAATTGAATCCAAGAATTAATTTATCCTTTTGATAAATACTTGTTAAGTATTTGAGCTGTCTTCTCTCCATCTCGCTTGCATATTTTTAATATCTCCCTTGTCCCATGATCTCATTTACTCATTCAGGACCATTTTGCTCTCTAATCTCTCTCTCTCTCATCATGCAATTTTTTTCATACACTTTAATTTTGCCCCTTTAGTCCTTAATCTCTTTTGTAGTTCTTTTTTAAAAAGTTCTTTTTCATTCCGTTCACCTCCTTCTACCTCTCTCACATTTTCTTCCTTCTTGTGAATTTCTCATATTCCCCATTACAGGTTTCTCTATTGCTTACAGTTCTCTCAACTATTTTGAACCCCTTGCATAATCCTTTTATTGTGCCCTTCTCACATTTTCATACCTCTTGTGAACTTTTTCTTATTCCCCTTCATGCCTTCTTCTCTCCCTTGTGTTGTGAGCCTTTTTTTCTTGAGAAATTGTGTTGTGAACCTTTTGCATTTGTAAGTTCCTAGAGATCTCGATGCAAGGGTAGTTCTCTCTCTCTCTCTCTCTCTCTCTCTCTCTCTCTTGAACTAACACGCGCGTGCACACACACACACTATAGAGACATGCTGACATGCCTCTTGGGATTCAAATTCCTTTGAGTCAGTAAATCTTAAATATATTATTGAAAACTGTTAATATTTTGAATTGGTGGACTTGAAATCAAAAGATTACAAGGAATGTGCTTGAGTTTTATTTTTTCTTCTAAGAGGTAACAGGTGATTGGTCATGACTCATAAAGGATATACATTATGTAATTGACGAATGAATGAGGTTTATGTGTTTTTTGTTTTTTTTCTTTTTCTTTTCTTTTCTTTCTGGGCCTTGGACATGACTTCTGTGGCCCTGCGTCCTCCCCCTCCCTCTATGCCAGGGGCTTAATCCCGATATAAGTAAATTAGGTTTTTTCAATTCTGATTCTCAGAGAAAATATATTTGATATTATATGGAATCTAAGTGAAGTTCTTTTCCTTACCATTGACTGTTCACAGAGTTCTCATTTTTCACAAATATGATGGCTTCTGATGCTTTTATTTCCTTATTTATTCATTATATTTTTGTCAGGTTGACCATCTCTTCAAGGACCGCATAAATGCTGGTTTTGAACAATCTGCCGAGTATATCAGACAATTTCCTTCCCCCATTATTGCTAAGATTGTCTCATTTGTGGCTGGTCGATTTGCTGCAGTATTAATCATAGTTGCTCTCATGGATGAAGTACTGCTTGAGGCTCATGTTAGTTTCATGTCCTCAACCATTTGGTGCCCTTGAGCTTTATCATTACATTATAGCTTTTCTTAGAGAAAGCCTCTTTCTTATTTGAGGAAGTATACTATAACTATGGAAAACCATCGTCCATTCGATCATCACTGTTCATTGAAAAATGATTGGTGATGGAGAGAGAGAGAGAGAGAGAGAGAGAGAGAGAGAGAGAGAGAGAGAGAGAGAGAGAGAGACCCACCGGATAGGGCTTGACCTCAGGTGGTCAGTCCCATTCTTTCCTCATCACTGTTCATTTTAATGGACTCTGCTTTTTCCATAGAACATTGGATTTTTGGTGTAATTTTCACTTCTCATTTAAGGTTATATTACTTGAGCATGCAGGTATATGGTCGAAACCTGTTCTGGTTCACTGTTTTTTTTGGAAGTGTCACAGCAATCAGTAGATCTCTTGTGGCTGATGAATACCAGGTATTTGATCCCGAAGGTGCAATGTCTCTAGTTTCTCAGCATACTCATTATATGCGAAAGAAATGGCGTGGTAAAGAATACACTGACAGACTGCGGGGAGAGTTTGAAGCTCTTTGCCAGGTAAACGAGCTGCATGCTTGAAGTTTTTTTTTTTTTTCGAAAACATAGAGCTGTATTTTTTTCAACCATGTTTGCGAGGCAGGATTGAAACCTTGATGTCATGTTGTTGCTCCACCACCCTGACCGCATAGGCCTAGGGCCTATTCACGAAAACAAGTATCTGTAGTGGGATGCTATTTAATATTGAAATATATCAATTTACTAGTATCGTGAGCTTATTAGGGTGATACCATGATATTTATATCTTGCGAAAAATTTTATCTACCCGTGGACGCCTTTGGACTTGTTACCTCTTTCTCGAGACTTACTCCATATTTCAAATTTTTTATTGTGAGTTAAGTAGTTTTTGTGGGGATATTTGTATTGCCATTGACAGATCTTTTATATTTAAACATTTGGATGTGAAAATCCATACTGTATAACTCTGATTTGAATAAACAAAAATTACTCACCAGAGAAACAGTGGTTGCCTATCTTCAAAACTCATGGACATTGTGCCATTTGGATAGCAATCACAAGAGCCTTGTTCTTCAAAATGAACTGAATGTGGAGAAGTTGTTGTTGTTGGATAGTTATGTTTACATTTATCAAACTCTATGGACAATAGCCTTTTGTATATTTACTGCTTGGTTTAGCTGATGGATATCTTTGTCAAATATATCTCCCAAGTCAACTTTCTTGCATCCAAACTTTATGTTGCAGCATTATGCTCCTTGGCTGAGAGTATAAATAAGAATCTAACTATGTTGCCTATATGTCATTATGTATTCTTTAAAGTTTTATTGTATTGATTGAAACTAAAAAGACGAATTCCATCATTTATCTTATAACTTTAAATATTGAGAATTTCTTTGTCTGGAGTTGTCCAGAACTCAACTTTCCTTTTTCCTTAAAACAATATTATATGCACATTTTGTATGCAACTGAATTCCCCAAGTGTATTGTGTGTAATATCTTATTTATGTTTTGCTGAGTCTCTCTCTCTCTCTCTCTCTCTCTCTCTCTCTCTCTCTCTGTGCTTGTGTGTGTGTGTGTGCGCGCTTGTTCATAAATGCCAGGATTGGGTCCTGATGTGGCCAATTGCAAGATCCAAATACCAAGCTAGTCAAATAACGTCTAGAGAGACTTGTTTGGTGGTTTGTGAATCACCCTAGGTTGAAAATAAACTTAAAAAGAGGTCAAACGAGCTTAACAATGGTCAAAATGCAGGTCGCCTAAATTCAACAAAAAACAAGGCCAAAAACCTCTCAAAACAGCCTATATTTGATAAATGAGAATTAGAATGATAGCTTGGCTGTGAAATATCACATTTTTGAATGGATTAAAATCCGTTGTGTGTGTGTGGAAAAAATTCATACATATATATAGGGAACGATTTTATGTCACCATGTCATTTTAATAATAAAATTACACTTCTAGAAAACCATGTTTGTGTCATTTGTATGACCCCAAATTTTGCAAGTAACATTTCTTCATCCCAATAATCAATCTCCAAAAAAATAAAATTCAGTTTGAACTCTAGATATGGTCAAAATGAGTATCCTCCAACAACCAATCTAGACAACCCATAGGTGAATTTCAAGATCTAGGCCTTTACGAGTTAAAAATCAATTTTTTTTTTTTAACATTGTTAATCTAATGAGAATAAAGTTATACGAAAATTTGAAGAGGAAAAAAAAAATCCTTCGAAGGTCTAGATCTAAGCATCTCATTAAAACGGACGGCCCGTATTAATTGGGCTCAAAAAATACTTTCTAGGGTGTGTTGTCAAATTTTACCTTTTTGTGATAGTTCATTACATTGGAAAGGGTATGTATTTAAAAATTAGGGCCAACCAAATGGGCCTAACATAGTTTTTGAAGATTTTTATATTATATTACTATAGAACCATCGCATGAATTCATTCCCCTATGTATGTATGTATGTATGTATGTATGTATATATATGTGTATGTATGTGTGCGTGTATGTATGTCTGGGTATGAGTGTGTGTATGTGTGGATGTGCGCTTGTGACGTCTTGGAAAATGTTTTGATGTTTGTCATTGTGTCTTTTGAAGCACAGGCATCATAGTTTTCTGTGAGTCATTGCATCCTGAATCTGCATATGGCAGTTCATATATCTAAATGTATCTACATGCAAGAGTTTTCCATAGTATGGCTTTATGCTCTTTGTTTTTTGCTCAAGTTTTACTTTGTATGATGCTGCAGTACATCATGAAGAAGTTACTTGAGGATATGGTCTCAATATTCCTGACCCCTTACTTGCTCATCTTCTTGGTACCCAAGGTGTGCTTCCTTCCCATTTGTTGCATTTATCTTTCGTCTAGTTCTCACATGTATCAGTCCTCTTTATTTATTTTAGGGCTTGATTACTTTCCATATATTAGTCACATTAAATATGGAAGAGGGAAGTATAATCCTGAGGGCAATGGGAAAACCTTACGCCAATGGGTCATTTGTGGTAAAATGAAATGGATGTTGTGCTAGGGAGAAAGGGGGACCCACTACAAGAAGACACCAATCCAATGGTGGGTCCGACTCCCCCTCGATCTTCCTTTACATTATGGATGGTTGTGAACCAATGGTCTATGGCTATTTTGTATTCTTTAGGAGTACACTTTCCCTTATTCAGATGCTCATAGATACTTACAGTTATATCACTATACGGACACTGGGAATTTTACATTAAAAAATAATGACAACGATTTAATGTACCTTGAGCTTTTGAGCTTTGGACTATTTCCTACATAACTAAGCTGAACAGATTTCTACATTGCTCTGCAGCGTGTGTAGATGATATCTTGAAGTTCATTTCATACTTCACTGTGGATGTGGAAGGTGTCAGTCATGTTTGCAGGTTCTTGATTTGTTTTGCATGTGATTTTAGTGAGTGGTTGACGTTTTTATGTTGAAACAATAGTTAATTATACTACAATCCAATGGACTTCAGAAAAATCGTAGTGCATTGGGTCATCAATGTCGGCAATGGATGGAGAACAAGACCTCCCAAAAAGTGCATGAGCCCTGTGGTGGGTCTTGCTTTCGCTCCATCACTATCTGTCATTTCAATTGACAGAGTTGAACCATTGGAGTATGATTTTTCCATCGTTCATTGGACTGTATCATACTCTCCTATCAACAGTGTCTTCCAAAGAGTTGGTTCATTTTTTGTATTGGCAGCTAAAACTAGTATGGTTCACCTTTCCATGCTACTCGGGAGTTGAGGAGCTCTCAAGGGAAAATGGAGAAATCGTTCTTAAGGTATGCCTGAGGATTTGAATAGGACACAAATCTTCCAATCTATTGAGTTCATTCTCCAACTTTCTTTTTAACCTCTCCAAAATCAGGTTAGGTTTACTCATTTATATGAACAAGTTAAACACCTTTCATATTCAATTTCCGCCAAGAGACACCTAAGATGGAGACCCATCGGCCCTTGTATAATAATAAAGGGACCTTTGGACCTAAGTAGATATATTTCTCTGAAACTATGAAGGCGTGCTGTAGGACCCAACTATATGCACTTTTAGGATAATAAAGGGTAAAGCAATGTCAGTTTCATTTATTCACCTTGTTAGTGCTTCTTGCTTCGCTTGATTGTGTTTTTTTTAGTTTTTGTGTTTTCATTGTCAGCTTCAAGAGTGGCTACCCTAGCTGGGTGCCAAGTCTTCATGGTAACCAACTTCTATCTATTCTCAAGGATTTCTGGCAACAAATGATTGAGACCCAAATACAAGCTTTGCCTTTGTCTCTTCATGGTTGACCCTCAATCACATTCTCAAGAATCCATGTTGGAGTGCCCTGGGAGAGCAATCTCCGTAGGTGGGCTCTACCAATGTCAGGCTTACCTCTACCTATGTGTCACATGACTTCACCATGGATGATGGCTATAGATCACAGGGATCACCATTGCCTTCTTGATTACTACTACAAGTCCAGGTGCACTTCCTCTTGTGCAATGAAATAACCAAAATACACACCACCTGAAACTACAGACCTTCCTAGTGAAACAAGGTTACACATGGGGATGCCTTATTACCATACCCATCATGAAATGGGGCATAATGAGAAGTTGGGCTTTTTATCAGAGGATCGGGTTGAAAGTCACATGGCTGCTAGTACGAGCACTGCCTTCCGTGATAGCATGCTACGACAAAGGGACACCAGTCAGTTGGGGATTCGTGGGGAGACCCCATGGTGGGCACGACCACACCGGAAATATTCCGGGCCCCAAAATAGCTTCCTTGAGCCCCTGAGCTTTGTGGACCATGGTATAAGCACCAACACGATAACATATCAGAGAGGAGTGAGGATGAGGTGCAAAATGTGGGATCACCTCTTAGAAGACCGAGGGCTTATCCATGTTTCAGGGCACATGATAGCTTTCTTGATCCCCTGAGCTTTACTGGTCGTGGTATAAGTAACCAATGTCATAATTTATCAGCGATGAGAGAAGAAGAGTTTCAAAATGTGGGATCACCTCCTAAAATGTCAAGTTTTCGGACAGATGTGAGGTTACACAATTCCTTTCATGATTCTTCAAGCATTATGGATATGAGTATGAGAATTTCACATAATGGCTTGTTGGGGAGGAGGGGGGAAGGGGTGGAAGATGGACAGTTGCGTTTTGGAAGCTCAAACGAGGTTGGAAGGGCTTACTATGCCCAAGGTGAGAGAGAGAAATTTGAGAGATCACATCTCCCATATAACAATGTTTACAGGGATGCAGAAGATGAGAGGGGTCCTCACCCATTCAAGAATGTGTACGGGAGGTCGCTTGATGAGAGAGAAAGATGGGGCATTCCATCTTCCATTCAATGATATTTATAGCAACCGCAGTGAGGAAAGAGAAAGAAATGAGGGATTTTACCTTCCGTTCAAGGATGTTTACAGAAATCCATTGGACATCTCTGAGGTAAGAAACAAAGATTCAGTGGAGGATGGGTTATGCTGATGTGTACAAGTTTATCTATTGTTGTCTTGCTTCCTTTTCAAGCTCTTCATTTATCAAGTCATTGATGTTGATGGAGGATGGGAAATGGGCTGGTGTTTGCATCGCTCATGGATTCAAGGGAAGGTTTTAGTCCCTTGGTCCCGCGTCAAATGCACCCAGTGGGTGTCTGAATCCCAACTTCACTATTCTTTTGTACAGAAGTGTCAATGTGGAAGCGCATTCAATGTGGAAGCCCATGATGAGTATTCTAAGCTCCTTGTAAAGTCTCTTTCTTATGGTTATTTCTGGTAGGTGGAAGACATGGTATGATTATTACAAAGATACAATACAATGAGTCCTACTTAACTGTAAATACAATCATTCTTTGCCAATGGCATTCCCTTTGTAGGAATTGAGCCTAGGATGTAGCATTGCAAATCGTCAAGCGCTAACCAATTAAGCCACGACTCTTTTCCTGATTTACATGGAGAGACATATCCCATTTGAACATAATACCAAACTTTAGAGAAGAATTTTTCAAATTATATATCCCTTCTTGCCTCCCTTTCTCCTCGTACTCCGCAATCTGTATCAACCTAGGAGCCTTTACTCTTCGACATCCGGGAAAGTCTCACAACCTACCTTTCCATCCTAGCTCCAGTCTACCTTTCCCTCTTCCTAGGCCGCCTCTAATCCCTTGCCCCACCTCCCAGGTTAGTCCAGACTTCTTCAAGCGTCCTTCCTCAACTCCCCTTCCAATTCCACCTTAGGAGTAATTGGCTCCTTTACTCCCCCCTATTTCTCTGCCCTTAACCATAACCCCAAATGAACCCACCGAGGTAGTCTCACAGGCCCCCCCTTCAACCCGACCCTTCATATTCCTTTGAAGGGGTTGACAAAGCTCAAAGGGATATCACAAAGTTCTCAAGGTGATGAGCTTCCAATATGATGGGCTTGATGCAGATACCAACATTTCTCAACACAAATGCTGAAGCTAGATCCAGAGTATGTGCCAAAGGTAAAAGAGAGATCTTCAAATCTTGCCTTCAGAGTTAGATATGGACAGTGGATAAAAAACCAACCTCTTGCCTTCTTTATGCCTCCACCTGCTTGGCTGATCAACTACTAAGGCGCCCCTTCTCTTCTTCTGACCCACCCCAATGAAAAGTGTCACCTGGAATATTCGGGGTGTGGCAGGCCCCGATGAGCGCAAGGCTATTTGATCATTCAGCAAGAAATGTCTCTCCTCTATTTTGGCGATTATTGAAATGGAGTTACCTCAACCTTCCTTACCCTAGATTCAACAAGTCTAGGGCCCAAGGCCCCGGCAATTGGAGGCTGATGGAGCTCAAGTTGCTTTTGGTGGGATCTAGGTCATCTTTGATCCAGCTTTCCATGCTCTTTGCTCTCATGTAGCTACTTTCTCCATCTCTTTAGCCTTCTCTCAAATCTCCAACAGTATTGCCAGGAAGTTCACAGCAGTCTACAGCCCCAACTCTGTAGACCTTATGGAATATTTTTGAAAGAACTTGATTTTGTTGGTTCAATGGTCCTGGCAACATGGTATGTTGGTAGTGACTTTAACATCCCACACTTTGAGCGAAACTCCAAAGAGAGAGTCTCAACTTCTCGAACTTCATTTCAGGAATAAGTTCATTGACATTCCTCTTAATGATGTGGATTTCACCTAGTCAAACCACTCTTCTAAATCCTTTGATATCTAAGCTTGATAGATAGCTCACAAGCACCCTATGGGATGCCTTGTTTCCAAGCACCTACTTTGTCGCCCTCCCAAAACCCACAATCGACCTTAGGCCAATAGTCATAAACAGTCAGTCGCAAGAGGGCCTAAACCTTTCCATTTCAAGCTTGCTTGGCTTGAAGAACCAAATATGGCTCCTTCTTTTAAGCGAATAACTTGACTTATTTGCTCTCCCTGGTTCCAGCTTGGTAGGAGAGTCTTTCTCAGTTCAAGTCAAGGGCTAGGCCAGATTTCAACTCCAGTGGAAACTCCAACTACTCAAAACCTAGAGTCAACTACCAATCAGAAGTTCCAAAATTCAGTAAGACTCTCTACTCCAAACCATAGATAGTTGGGGCATTGCTGAGGAGAGTTGAACTCTGAACTCAGAGCAGAGAAACCAAAGAACCCAAGCAAAGCTTGATTACCAGCTCATCCTCTAGAAGGAAGAGATATCTTGGTTCCAAATATCCAAGATAAAAGTCTTGAAACTCGGGGATGTTAATACTAGGTTTTGCCCCAAGATCGCAAATTGCAGAAGACGTGATAATACCATCTCTCAAATTATGGTTGGTGAATGTCGCTTTAATAAGCTTCTCCAGGTGGAAAATGCCATTATTGGCTTTTTCAAGAACCTTTTCACAGCCCCTTCTGGGCCCAAACCAAGGATGGGTGACCTGTTTTCTTGTCCATCCCCTCTAACAAAGTGGCATGGTTAGAATGCCCCTTCTCTAAAGAGGAGATCCTCGGAGCCATTAAGCAGTGTTAAAAAATTCGGCTGCCCAGCTGCCTAGACGGCTGCCTAGGAGACCAATTGCCTAAAATTCCTACGCAGAACCTAGGCGGCTTGTGTCTAGGCGGCCGTCTAAGTGGGGAAGGCGTTGCCTCGATGCAAGTTGTCGAGGGCGGAAAACTGCCCTCGGCTACAGTCAAAACAACACCCCCCCCCCTCCACCCGCACCCTCTAAAATGCAGGAAAAGTGTATTGCGAGACATTCTAAACCCCCAAAACCAAATCTGTGCTATCTAGATACAGAAAGACACCTCAAATACCTCTATTTTGTGATTTATCAAAAGATCAATAAATTTTTGATTTCCCTGAATCCAAGGCAATGCTTTGTGGTAGTTTTCGGAGCTTCTAGTGGTGAATAGTGAGGACTTTTTGTGATCAAATAGATGAGGTTTGGGTTTACATCAATTTCATTTTGATTTTTTTAGAGAATTATGCCATTATGATATTTGAATAAAGGTTTTGATTTTTTGTGCTATAACATATGATGTTTTGAATCTTTTTATTTATGTTTAGCCCTTCTTTTCCTTTTATGATATATTTACATGTTTGTAGTAGAGTTTTTTTTTAGTTGTATTAACTTGTTTGGACGATGAAATTGGTTTATATCGAAATCTTTTATGAATAATTGGTTCTTATTTTGTACAATGTGTGATGTTTTGACATCCTATTAGTTTTGTTTACTTTTTTGATATTTTTACATATTTATAGATGAAACATTTAGCGATTTGGACTTATATTTTGTGAAGAGTCATAAACATTGGATGAAGTTGATTTGTTGTGAATATTTGATGTCCAAAACCAAATATTTTGGATATTAATCAATAAAAATAATAATTATATTATAACTTTTATCTTAATTAATAATCCCCACTTGTCCTTATTCCTAGGTGTCCAGGCGCCCGGTTTGTGCTTTTTTTAACATTGCCATTAAGGATCTCAGACAAGATAGAGCCCCTTGTCCCTAAGGCTTTCAGTGGCTATTCAAAGTATTTTGGATTTGATAGGACCATAAATTGTTTCGTTCTTCCAAGAATTCCACGAAAGAGGAATATTGCATGAGGCTATGAATGCCACTTTCATCATCTTTATCCCTAAAGCCGAAGGGACCGAAAACCTTAAAGACTTCAGGCCTGTAATCCTGCTCAGTTGCTCGTACATGATCTTTTGTAAAGTCCGAGCTTCATGTCTAAAAGAAGTCTTCTGTTGAGTCATCTCCCCGAACCAAGAGGTACTTGTTAAGGACTGTCAGATCTTGGATGCGGCTCTAGTAGCCCGTGAAGGTATCCATTTTAGGCCCTTGTCCCAAATCCTTGGGGTGGTCTATGACCATTTCGATTGGTCCACCCTAGACGAAACCCTCCTTAGAATGGGATTTGGTGATAGTTGGAGGGCCTGGATGTGCGACTGCACCTCTAGTCTCTTTCTCTCTATCCTTATTAACAGCTGGCCCAAAGGATTTTTCCCGTCTAGAGGATTGAGACTTTGAGGCTAGGTGACCCCCTATCCCCCTACTTTTTCACTGTCGTCGCTGAAATCTTTAATAGATCGATTGCTCCTTATCAACAAGCTCTCTTGAGGGGCTTCAAGATTGGGAGCCAAGGCCCCAAGATTTCATATCTTTAATACACTGATGGCACCCTGCAATTTTGTGATGCCACTCATTCACGGTCAAACCTTGCTCCTCTTTCTCATATGATTTGGACCAGTAACTAGCCTTAGGGTGAACACGTCTAAATCCAAGATGATAGGTGTAGCAACTGAGGCCTGTGCTATCCAGGACCCCGCTAGTTGCTGGGGCTGTGAAGTTAATAGCTTGCCTCCCACATAACTGGGTCTGCACCTATGCAGTTGCGAGCCGAAATTATAACAATGGGACCACGTGGTAGAAAAATTCAACCATAACCTTGCAAGTTGGAAAGTAAGATTCATCTCTTTTGCAGATAGAATTACCCTTATAACGACCATCCTCTCGAGTGTTTCTATATACCAGATGTCGCGCTTCCACATGCCAGCTTTGGTGGTGGCTTGCCTCGAACGGTTGATGAGGAATTTTCTATGGTCCGACATAGGGGGAATAAAGAATTTCACCTTATTGCTTGGGACAAGATTTTCTTACCGAGACAGGAGCGTGCCCTAGGCATCCGCAGTGGAAGAAACAATTTGGCCCTCAGCAAGTGGTTGCGGCACTTCTCCACCCAGGAGCCCCATTTATGGCAAGAGGTTATTCGCCACAAATACAAAGAATCTAGTTGGCTACCCAGAGGCACGGCTAACAATCGATCTTCAGGGGCTTTGCATTGCTTACTAACCAGCTACAACCTTTTCAAAAACAATATCACTTTGGGCCTAGGGTGTGGAATAGAATTAAGTTTTGGACTGATCTTTGGATTGGAAATTCCATTTTACAAGAGCTGTTCCAGAATTTGTTTCTCTTGACTCAGGATCGTCTTGCTACGATGGCCAACCAATTTGAGACCTAGGTAACTCAAGTATCTCGAACCCAACTTTAGAGCCCTATCAGACTGGGAATTTGATGACTTTGGCTTCTCGTCTCCCCACTTACAATTGACCTTCTCTCTCTCTCATGCACGCACACACACACAACCCACACACTAGTGGAAAGATGTATATCCAAGTGTGTTTTTTTGTCTTTGAAATTATTAACCAAGAATGACTGATATTTTTTGTCCAGTGCTTTCTTGGAAACGGTAGAAGAGTTCATGTCAAAGGAGCTGAAATAAAAAAGAATAACAAAAAACCCAAAAACTTGCCAAAAGAGTCGCAGCCCAAGAATTCGGAGAGCTACAAGATAATTAGTAGTATCGATACCCAATTGTGAGAATTATCTATCATACCAATGCGGTCGAGTAAAAAGACATGCATGCCCAATTGAAACCATTGATTTAAAAAACAGATCGGTGTCCCGGATCGTGCACTTTAAAAACCCATCCGGATCGGTGAATCGACGATCCAGATCTGGAATCGGTCGGATTAAGCTCTAAAAAAATCCAAAAAAAATATTAAAATTAATTATAAATGTTGTCTTTTAGGAATCCAATAA
The DNA here is from genome assembly GCF_054954075.1 of Amborella trichopoda. Lineage (NCBI taxonomy): Eukaryota > Viridiplantae > Streptophyta > Magnoliopsida > Amborellales > Amborellaceae > Amborella > Amborella trichopoda. Next base: position 32,803,840 of record NC_142342.1, read on the forward strand.
GAAATGAGTGTACACCATTGTTAACTTTCACTTGTTTCATCAATTTGTGAATATTGATATGTTTTTTCTCTGTATAAACTTATGTTAACCATTAAATTTACATCATACATAAGAAAAATCATATAATTATCATGGATAAAATATATAATCATACATGGACTACTATAAAGAGTAGATTTAATCGATAAAAAATGGCCATCAAAATCTCAAATTGGCGGAAAGCCCTAATTCCCTAAAAATACCCAAATTATTACAAACTAACTAACTATAATCCAAATTTATTACAACCTAACTAACTATAATGTTATATGTTGAAATTAAAATTGTTGGTTTAAATTTTATAATTATTTTATTATACAAATACTAACAAATGTAAAATATTTTGTAATACGATCTAATTTAAAATGTATTATTGAGAACTGTAAAAAAGATAATTAATTACATGATTTATAGTGTACAAATTAATAAATAAAATAAAATAAAAAATTTGGCTAGAAATTATTAGAATGCATACCAATTTTCGAAAGAACACTTTAATTTTTCAAAATTTCAATTTTTTAGATTTCTAGAATAAATTTAGTAAAAGAAATTGTTAATAGAAAGAGAGAGATTTCAAATGTAATAAATTGTTTTTTAAAAAAATAATTTTTTAGATTTATAGAATAAATTTAGTAAAAAAGATTGTTAATAGAAAGAGAGAGATTTAAAAAAAAAACAAAAAAAAATTTAAAAAAATGTATTTTCTGCTTATTTTTGTTGCGAAATCAAACTTGAGACGGGAAGGCTTAACGTGGAAGTGATAACCATCCCGCCACATCAGCACAAGTGTAACAGTTTTTTATATTAATAATACTTATCCAAATTCCATCGTAATTTAATGCATCGTGGGAATTATCCCACATCCAACAGCGAGCTTTAGTTTCGCTTCTATAAATTGTTTTGTAAGATTATTAAGGTTTGTGCGCCTGTGCTCGAGTTTGCCATCCACGCGCTTGGTGGGTGACGGTAGTCTTCTACGTGTGAACCATGGAAAATCAATATTTGTAGTCTTCCATGTGAACCATGGAAAGTCTATATTTTGCCACTGCCCAAGATATAGATGTGAGTTGAAACCGACATGGAGACGGAAAATGAGGTGTCGCCCGAGCATGAAAAAAAAAGGCTAAGGAACTGAGGTTGTTTGGGACAGTGTAAGGACAGAGCTCTCCTAGTGGGTGAGAGAGAGAGAGAGAGAGAGAGAGGGAAGTTAAATTTGAATTGCAGCCTCAGTATTCAGCTATGTATTGGTATTGCGGAACCATGGGTGCATCATGCAGGTTTGTAATATATCATTCACTTAATGAGTGATTTCTAAGTAGTTATTTTGCTTCATGAGCGTAGCTTTGATTTTTGTGTTTAAAGAATTTCATATGTTCCAAATAATGATGGGCCCTTGTGTCACTGTAGTGAATTAATACTATGGTTCAAGTACTTCTGTTTTTTCCAAATTCCAGTGACTTAAAAAAAAAAAAAAAATTCATTTACTTGCGCTTTTGAAATAATAGTGGGTTTGAGACATTTTATGTCAGAGGAGATTTTAAATAAAATAGTTCTAGATGTAATTCAAATGGTCTCTCTTAGGGTTACACCAAGAAGCCATTGTTCTTCAAACAGTTGATGGAAAAGAGATTGCATGTTCATCCCTTAAAGCAATAGTCAGGGGGTTCTTTACATGTAAAAATTCAAATATTTCTTTACTCGGTTGCTAGGAAATTCCATTAAAAAATACTCTTGACCTCTTGAAACTCAGATATATCTTCTCTGTGCATCATTTTTTTTTTTTTTTATGCAGTTGCGAGTCTTACACAATGAAGATGAATTAGAAATTCTAACATTTAAAAAGCAAAGATTGAAGATGATATGAAAATTTTCTGATAAATATAACCCACTCTTACCATGATGTCTTTTGAGAGGCTTAACTGCAAGCTTGGCCAAAAAAGTGGGGATTACTTTTCACATTATTTGCTTCATGTGGTGGTAAAACTTTTTCCTACGGGACAAGTTTTCACTGGCTTTATGCACAAACCATTACGCTTCATATAAAAACTGTTTCATGATGCAAGTTCAACCAAACGAGCCCTTAAAAATGGTTGTTTTCCAACATTTTGCTTTTATAACTAATCTAATGAAAAACAATACTTTGCAATGGAATTGTCGTCATAAAATATGCTCCAAGTATCACTAAAATGGGCTTACAGTGGACTCGAGGTTTCTCGAGAGGTTTTCTAGTACTGTTATTTGCACATTCAACTCAGGTGGTGCTCATGAATTAACCAACAAAAATGGGTTAGTTTTTTCTTGTATTTTTTTTCTCTTTGTGGTGAGTTAGCTTGGTTTGAACCAGTGTTTGAAAAATCAGATTGGGGCTCTGGCTTCTTGAGAGGTCTTAAGCTTTCGTACCTTTATTCTAAAAAACAAATTACACATTATTCATTACTCATTACTCAAGTATACAAATATATTTTCTTAATTTCCCAAAAAACAATCAGATTTCTTCGTTTATGTATTCAAAGTATCTAATTAACTATTCTTTCTCTTCCTGTGTTTCTTTCCAAACCTCTTTTTTTTTTAATATTGAAAAAATATCTTTGTTTTTTAATATTAAAAGAAAGGAGAGAGCTTTGGGAAGGAACATAGGAAGTGAAAGTGAAAAAGGTTTAGAGAGGAAGAAAAAAAGACATTTTTTGAACTTTTGTTTTGGCTAGAAAGATGGGGTGAAATTGGCATATTAGAAAAACATCTTTTTTTTTAATATTAGAAAAAAAGGAGAGAGCTTCGTGAAGAAACATAGGAAATGAAAGAGAAAAAAGTTTAGAGAAAAAATAAAAAAAGATTTCTTTTGAACTTTTCTTTGGGCTAGAAAAATGGGGTAAACTTGGTCCATCAGGTTATGAGATATAATACATGAGATTTCTATGCTGCTAGATATGTTTTCAAACCTTAGGTCTGTTGAGAAATGAAACCTAAAAAGAGGTGTAAAGAGATATTTTCTTTAAAAATACTTGTATATTTGTTAGAAATATTTTTCAAAGGCCAGCAATGCCTCTCTAGCTGGCAACCACATGTTCCAACCAAAACTCTTTGGAAATCCCATAAATCAAATCCCAATACTCCATGTCTCTCACCACCCTAAACAATGTACTCCCATTAGGGGTTCAACAATAAAGGTCCACCAATCTCTCTCTAAAATCTCCATCAAACCCGGCAACCGGGGCATATAATAGTCAGGAATTGAACTCCAAGGTAGACGCAACTCAGGTCTTCTCTTGTTAAAGGGGCACTTCACCTCAAGTATTCCTTCACTAGGCCCACATACGAGCTCATCACCAGACCCACTTATAAGCCCATTAGGTGAGGCACCAAGGCAGCCTAATTGGGCCTCAGTAGGGCAGGTTTTGAAGCCCAATTGGGTCACTTCACGACCCGTTATGCTCGTGTATCTCTCTATCACTGACGCCTCATTGAACTCATGGCAGCCACAGCAGAGTTGGGGTGGATTGGGTCACTTGAGAAAACCTTTTCAACCCCAATCTCAGCTCTTCGACCCTTCTAAAGCCCCAAATCAAGTCAGGATATGACACTTGAATTACTAACTTTTCCATTCCTTTCTTTTCTTGGAGGGTTTGGGGTGTATTTATTATTATGTGATGAAAATTTCGCCTGAATGTTTTGACCTTTATAGCTTGATTAGAATGAAACAAGAGCTTCATTTCACTTTTCTTAGGCAATGATTAATTTTTTGCAGTTCACCTTTGTACAATGTTTAGTCATAAGCAGGCAATTCGTTATGTTGGTAGACACTCCTTAGGAATGGGGATTTTTTGTTTCTTATAAGAATTTGATTTCTTTCAAAATAATTTGAAGTTTGAATGGGAAACGCAATCAACATTTGTATGTATGTATGTATGTATTTATGTATGTAATATGTGTTAAGGATGAGATTGTCATTTTACTGTCTTTCATAATATTGTATAGGGTATTTGTTCATTTTTTACTCTTAAGGGTACTTTTGTCCATAGTACATATATATACTAATATGTAAAACTAATTGTGTGTGGTATGAATCATGAAGTGTTTTCTTTCTCTCTCTAGGGTTTTGGTAATTTTACATGATATCAGAGCTCTACTAACCTCACCTCTCTCTTCACAGAGGCATAACCTGTAAGTGTCCCATCTTATCTCACACTTTCTCTCTCTTTGGTTGCTTATTCTAGCTCGTCTCTCTTGAAAGGGGTTCTTGGTTTCTCTGGCTATTGGGTTTTTTTGCTGGTTTTCTAGCTATTGGGTTTTTTGTTGGTTTCTCTGGCTATTGGGTTTTTTGCTAGTTTCTCTGGCTATTGGATTTTTTGCAAGTTTATGTGGCTATTGGTTTTTCTTTTTCTTCGATCCTTCCATTGTTTGAGCCCTCACACGCACTGTCCTTTCTGATTTCTGAAGGCCCCAAGCTATTGGTGCAGGTTGAAAGATCTATCTTTAATCTTCGTCTATCTCTTCCTTCTTCTTTAATATTCTCTCTCTCCACAATCTTATTCAGCTTCTTTATTGCAATTTTGATATGAGCCCTGATTCAATGGCTCCGTTGTAAACACTCCCAAATGACCCATGCCCAAGAAGCTCCTTGAACCCATCTGTGGCTGCTGGCAGTTGAGCATATTTGAACAATATCATATTCGTCTCCACCATCTCTACATGAGTAGAGATCCTACGAAACCCTCTTGGGACTTAACAGGAAAAGAAATGCATAGGCACTTATGAGAAACCCATCAACCGTGATTAAGTTTGGGTTATCCTTAAATATTCTCTCTCTCCTTTTAAAAAGATGATTCTTGTCATCTTGTGAATGCCTCTTGGAGTCACTTTACCTCATGTTGACAAAGTTTGTTCTTTTTACCTCTTGTCATCGAGTTTTACATCTTATCATCTTCTCTCTAACAAAAGTGAAAGTTCGATAAAGTCTGTGCTGAACCAGTTCCGTAAATCAAAACAAAAGTTTGGCACTTAATTTACCTAAATAAGTTTTGTCTTCCCTAAAGGCTTCAGTAACAGTGGTACCAAAGTTGTCACTTTTATTTTTCATAATTGTTCCCCTTTTGATGAGTACTTTATTTTCAAAACTTTCAAGTGAAGTAGCTCTTTTTTTAACTATGGCATCCCTAAGCTTCTCATCCTTTATCTCTATTAAACTCAGTAGAGACAACTATCTCAAATGGAAGGCCTAAGTTTTCAATTGTATTGAAGGCCTGAATCTTGAAAGTCATCTTGATGGATCTAGTCGACTATAAAATGAACTTATTTCTGAGGAACTAAAAGAAAATCAAGGCACCAATCCAAAACAATCAAAGGACTCCAAATTTCTGGAATGACGAATGAAGGATAAAACACTATTGAGTTGGTTACGTTCTACTCTCGCCGATGACTTACTCACTGAAGTGATGCACCTGTAGACAGCTCAAGAAGTATAGGAGACGCTTTACAACACATATCAAAGGGAAACATTTGCCAATGTTCTCCAACTTAAAACAAAATTGAACAATTGACAAAAGGGCTCTCAATCAGTGATTGAATATCTGAACAAGTTCAAAATTATATGTGACCACCTTGCAACAGTTGGTAGTCCAGTAAGTGATCAAGATATGCTCCTCTATACCCTCATAGGTCTTGGTCCAGAGTTTAAGTCATTTGAGACCTCCCTGATGACCAAACCACCATTTCTGTCCTTCTCAGAGCTTCGATCCTCTCTTCTCACATATGAAGCTTGGTTTGTATCTTCATCGGTTGTTAAAAGTAATCCTCAAGCCTTGGTGAATACATCATCAGGTCAAAGAGATGGATATGTTCGAGGACGTGGTCGTTATGGAGGTAGCGGAGGTAGATGTCGCAACCCAAATCAGCATCACATTCTTTGAGCCAACCCACCTTTTCATCAACCTCCTTAGCCAAGAATGGGCATGATACCTTGCGTAACTGGCCAGTATTGTGGGCGACATGGACATATTGCTAAAAACTGTTGAGACATCAAAAATGTTTCATCGTCCCACAATGCGCGAGTGCATGATTTCAGCAATCTGTCCACTACTACACCAACTGATCGTTCTTGGGTTATGGATTCCGGTGCAAATGCTCATATGACGGATGATAACTCTCAACTCAGGGGTATGATTCCTTACCATGGTTCTTGTATGGTATTCGCTGGAGATGGTACTGCCCTACCTATAACTAATATTACCTTTGGTTCCTTAAATATTCCTAATGTTTTACTTGTTCCCAAGCTAAAGAAACAACTCATATCTGTATCTCAATTTGGTAAAGATTTTAAGTGTTGTTTTGAGTTTACCCCTCATGGTTGTGTTGTGAAGGATTTACAAAGTAAGAAGGTGATTGCTGAGGGGTTCCTAAGAGAAGGTTTGTACGTGCTTCAAATGATCAACTTTATGGTCTTGCTACAATTATCTCCAAAGCTAGAAGATGAGCTATTTTGTGGCATGAGCAACTAGGTTATCCTAGTTTCACTACTATCAATCATCTTGGAAGAGAGTTAACTCTACCTAATTTTGTTGATGATTTATCCCCTGGTTCATTGTGTTATTCTTGTCAGTTAGGAAAATACTTTGAGTCTACAATTGACTCTGCTAATAGAAACTATAATGCTCCTCTTGATTTAATTCACAGTGATGTTTGGGGTCCAGCCCCAGTTACTTCCGTATCTGGTTCTAAATTTTATGTTAATTTTGTGGATGATTATACTCGATTTACTTGGATATATTTTTTGAAGCAAAATCTGATGGGTTTAATTGTTTTGTTAAATTTCACACTTATGTTGAGCGTCAATTTGCTTGTAAACTCAAGGCTTTTAGATCTGATGGTGGAGGTGAATTTACCTCTCATTTTTTTTATAGAATATTTGAGTCAGCAAGGAATTCATCATTAATATTCATGTCTGTACACTCCAGCACAAAATGGTGTTACTGAGCGCAAAGCACCGTCACATTGTTGAGAGTAGTCTTTCCATGCTATATGCAAGTGGTCCACCTCAATTCCCTTGGCCAGAAGCCTTTTCCATTTGTAAATCTCATTAATAGATTGTCAAGCTCTACATTGTCCTTCATATCTCCCTTCCAAAAGCTCTTTTGTTGTAAACCAGATTACTCTTTTCTCTGGGTATTTGGTTGTGTATGCTTCTCACACATTTATTCTTCTCAAAGAAATAAATTTTCTCCTATGGCTTATGAGTATGGGTTTATTGGATAAAGCTCTTAACATAAAAGGTACCGGTATTATGACAAAGTGTCAAGACACTTTTTCGTTACAAGACATGTAACATTTGATGAAACTAGGTTCTATTTTAAGAAAGCAGTGTTCCCAAACTAACACAAATAGCATGTCAAATAATGTGTTTGTCCCTATTTCAAGGCTTTTTCAATTGCATGAAAAAGTACACTCACAAGCTCCTATCTCCTCTGACGTTACAGATGAATCATCTCAGTAGCATCACCCTCATCGGTCATTGCCTCACTTTGACATGTCTGATCAACAACCTATTTCATCTGCAGATGTTGCACCACTTTCTTTTCCCTCTCCTACTTCAAACTTAGATGTACCTCCCATAGTGCAACATGATTTATCTGAAGGTTAGCAGTTTCACCTATACCACCACGTCGTTCCTCTCACTCCACACAACCTCCTGGACATCTGTCAGACTACCAGACTTACTCTGCAATCGTTTTTTCTCCTGAAATCACCTCTAAGACTTTAAGAACAAAATACCCCATTAAAAGTTATACCTCGGGAGAGATTGTCTTCCGATCATCAAGCATTTGCAAAACAAAATTTTCAAATTCGAGAAGCAACCACCTATGAAGAAGTTGTCTTTGACACGGGGTGGTTGGCTTCAATGAAAGAAGATATTCACGCACTTAAAAGGAATCACACTTGGGAATTAGTCACATTGCCTCGAGGCAAAAATGTATTGGGCTCAAAATGGGGGTACAAAGATAAGGTCAGATCAGATGGCTCAGTTGAAAGTTAAGGTCAGATCAGATTAGGTAACAATTCCCAAGATGGATCGAATAGTAGGTGCCTTCACAACTGGACTGAAAATTTCATCATAATCAATGTCATATTCTTGAACAAGGAGAATTGTTACCTAATCCTTCCTTGTACATAAATGTAGTTGGTGATCTTCAATATCCCACATTTACACGTCTTGACTTTGCTTATGTAGTAAATACAGTATGTCAGTTCATGTAGGCTCCTCGACAACCTCATTGGGAAGCCACAAAAATGATTTTGAGGCATTTAAAGGGTTCAATACATGATGGCTTATTCTATACTTCATCCAGTTCACCTGACCTCAAAGCATACTCTGATGCTGATTGAGCTAGGTGCCCTAATGATCGTAGGTCCATTATAAGATTTTGTATCTTCTTAGGAAGCAATTTGATTTCCTGGAGTAGCAAAAAGCAAGCCTCAATATCTAAATCCAGTACAGAATCAGAATATAGAGCAATGAGTATTGTCGCGGTAGAAATTACTTGGCTACGTATTCTCCTTAAAGAAATTGGTGTTTTCATAATTAAACCAACCATTCTAGCTTGTGATAATCAAAGTGTCATACGTCTAGCCACCAATCTTATCTTCCATGCTCGTATTAAACACATAAAAGTTGATTATCACTTTATTAGAGAAAATGTTGTATCAGGTGCTATTTCCTTGACCTTTGTTCCTTCGTCCTATCAACTGGCAGACATGTTCACTGAAGCACTAACTAGATCAAGATACCATGAGTCCACAGACAAGGTCTCGATGCACAAGATACATCCTCGGCTTGAGGGGGGGTGTTAAGGATGAGATTGTCATTTACTGTCTTTCCTAACATTGTATAGGGTATTTGTTCATTCTTTACCCTCAAGGGTATTTTTATCTACTGTACATATATATACTAATAATTAAAACTAATTGTGTATATATTGAATCATGGAGGTGCTCTCTTTTTCTCTCTAGGGTTTTGGTAATTTGACAATATGTGTAACATATGTATGTATGTCTATAGATCGTTTTAAAGTTCATTCCAGCCAAATCTCCAACAAAAGAAATGAAAAAAAAATAACAACAGTAAGTTACCATTTACCATTTTTTCAGGAATATGGGATATTTATGCCTTTCCTCCCAAGATTTATTCTGTAGAATCACTTGCTAATATGAAATCAGCTTTAACATTTTTCTTTTTTAAACCATATGAAATATTCATGCATTTCCTTGCAAGATATATAACAGTTGCTTGTTTACAAAAGACCCATTTTACCATTTTGCTCTCTCTTAAACATGGAATATTCACTCCCTTCCTCTCAAGATTTATAGCACAGAATTACTCGTCTTTATGCACATCTCATCTTCTATTTATGTGTCTACTAATTCTTTGCTTCTCATTCATCATCTCATTTCTGGTTGCGGTTACATAACTTCTCGTCTCTCACTCCTCCTTGACCTATCTTAGAATGAACCCTACAGCACGCTCTGACCTCATATCAAGTAAACTCCACCTCAGCCACTATACAATGAGCAAACCATATGTGACACGCCTCCTTAAAAGACTAGTCACAAGCGCCCTAGGACCCACCACCGAATATATGAAGGTTGCTTCACAAGGAGCCGAGGTGCACCAAAGGTCCACCGAATAGTTCGAGCTAAGACGAGATCTGCTAACGAGTAGCTCATTTAGTACTGCCCTAGGGTTTTGGAAGGTTTGACGAGCTGAGGTTTGGGATGAAAAGGTTTTCTCAAGTGACCCAAACCACCCCAACTCTAATGTGGCTGCCATGAGTTGGGCCGTGGGCAATGAGGCATCAGCAATGAGGCATCAACGATAGAGAGATACACGAGCATAACGGGTCGTGAAGTGACCCAATTGGGCTTCAAACCCACCCTAATGAGGCCCAATTAGTTTGGCTTGGTGCCTCACCTGCTGGCCTCATAAGTGGGCCTGGTGATGAGCTCGTATGTGGGCTTAGTGAAGGAATACTTGCGGTGAAGTGCCACTTTAACAAGGGAAGACCTGAGTTGGGTCTACCTTGGCCTTCAATTCCTTACTATACATGCCCCAGTTGTAGGGTTTGAAGGAGATTTTAGAGAGAGACTGGGTGGACCTCTATTGTTGGACCCCTAATGGGAGTACATTGTTCAGGGTGGTGACAGACAGGGAGTATTGGGATTTGATTTATGGGATTTTGAAAGAGTTTTGGTTGGAACATGTGATGCCAGCTAGAGAGGCATTGTTGGCCTCTGATGATGAGGTAGCGGCGCGTCGATATATGCCTTTGGCTAAGCATGTGCGCACTAACAATGTTATTGCTCAAAGCCGACTTTTGGCTGCTGAGGGTCGATTATTATGTAAGGACATTGGTGGTCAAGTCAAGTTCTTTAGGTAGAAAACAGTAATGGGGAAGGAGAGAGATGGGGGAGGGAGAAGATCATCTCAATTCAAAATATGAAGAGATAGAGAGAGGGGGGAGGGAGATCATCCTAAATCGATCTAAAGTACAGAGAAAAAATGATTTCAGTCTATTTGCTGGTTTTATGTTCTTATTTCATGATGAAAGTGGGGGATTATGAATGCATTGATCTTTCAAGATTGGTTCTGATTGTTTTTGCTCAAAGGCATTTTGGGCAAAGTTGCATTCTTTGTACTTTTAACCTATCAAAGAGGGGAAATTAATGTATGTTATGTATTCAATGTTTATCATGAAGATCATTGTGCTTACTATTCTGTATTATTGTGCTCAAAGAGAGAGAGAGAGAGAGATTGGCTGTCTGTTTTGGTAGCTGGCAACCAAGTTTATGAAGAGAGAGCGAGAGATTGGCTGTCTGTTCTGGTAGCTTGCAACCAAGTTTATGAATAAAGAAAACTGTTTTGAATTTTTTCTGAAATTCTTTTATTTTTTGACCAAGATCCAAGATATCCTTAAAAATTAAAAAGAGATTACATCATTAAAAACAATAAGAGAAGGGAGAGAAAGGCCACCTTTAGCCAACGAATCTGAACTCTTTTCTTAAGCCCAAAGATATTCTAAATCCTCAAAAGTAGAATTTCTATTTACTCCCTTGGATGAAATCCCACCTACGATTAATTTAGGACTCTAAATTTTGGGCCAAAATCTCTTCGACCCATATCTTAACCTCAACAAAAGAAACTTTCTAAGTTATACTCTCTATGCACTTGATAAAAAGGAAACGGTTTGATAGGGTTGCAGTCAAAATAAGTGAAGCCGCACCTTGTAACTCATCGAAAATATCAATTCAATCATTGAAAAACCTTTAAACGGATCATCTTGGCTTGACCATTTTGCTTGTGAAAATAAAATAAAATTTTAAGCTCTAAAAATAATGTATATTATTACAAATTATTTAGACTGTCCAATTTGCCTTAAAAATTAATTTTCATAGATTCACGAGATCTATACTATTTATTGACTTTCAAATTTTATTTTTGGTGTTAGAAATTGATTTTAGAACCATTATAGATATTTTCACCATCGGAAGTGCTTTGCAGAGAGGATATGAGATGAGGTTGTATTTTTAAAAAAACTTCAACTAATTTTAAATTTTTTTTAAGAATAATCCTTGAATAATCATCGAGAAATTTTTGAAGTTATTCTTGGAAATTTTTTAATGAGAAAAAGTCCCCGAATTCTCGTGATCGACGGAGTAGAAGTAAAGTATGTTCCCGAGGGAGCATAGTATACACGTTCTTTTCCGTCTAAAACGCTCTCTCTTTAGATCCAATCTAAATCGAGAGCCTCTCTCCTAACGCTGAAGACTTCTGCCCCAGAGAATCGAACCGAATCGAGAGCTTCAAAACCTGAGAGAATCGGTTCGGAGATCCAAGCGCCATTTTACAACCAAGAATCGAAGGCCTCGTCCAATCGAGGGTTTTGAAGCATAGCGAAGATCCAGTGGCGGATCAAGAAATTCGTCTAAAAGGTACGTCGATTTTTCCTTTTTTTTTTTTGGTGAACGAACACACTCTAATAAATGAACCCATTTCAGTAGATGAGTAAGAAATTTCTGAATTTAGTGATTTGCAGTAAATCAATGGAAAACAAAGAAATTTCTCTCAAATTTCAGAAAATCCAAAGACAGTTCATGATTTTGCAGTCCCCATAAAAACGAGGTTATAGATATCTACCGCAATGGGTTTGTTGAATGAAACTTCAGGGTTTCATGAATTACGACTTTTGACTTCAGAGGCTTTTTTTTAATGAACCCATTTCAGTAAATCAGTAAGGATTTTTTTGTTTACAGTAAATTCCAAAAAGAGAGATTGCGGTGCTATTTCCATAAATCCAGAGTGACATTTTGTTATTTATGGTCCCAAAACAATTGTTGTGATTTACTGAATTGGGTTTTGAATGAACTCCATCCAGGAAATGAACCTACTGGGTTTCAGTTATTAGCAATATTGTTTCAGTTATTAGCAATATTCTGAAGTTGGTGATTTGCTGAAATTATGGTTTCTCGTGGTATGGTGTCTTCATTTTTCCTTTACATAGCAAAAAAAATGAAGCTTTGGTTGATTTACTGAAATTTAAGAAATTTTGGGATCTATTGGCTTTATGTGGCAATGATCTCATTTTGGGATTCATTACCACAGATGCATACATGCATGGAAAAAATTGACAACAATGCTTGTTGGAAACAATGTTTCAGTTGTTTGATTCTCATTAGGACATTTGCAAATATAAATCTGCTCTTCAATTGAGATCTTAGAGGCTGAGTTAGGTCTCTCTCTGTGTTCAATTCACTTTTGGTCTATGATGCTAATAAAAATTAGGAAAAATTCATAATTGTAATTTTATGTTTTTTGAATTTATCTTTAGGAATTAAAAATGGGTAACGTGAGTTTTTAGGAAAGATAAATCTTGGTGTGAGTTAGGCTTTTTTTTAAGCTTATCGTATATTAAAATGGCTTCAAATATTTAATAAGATTTAGTGAGAGATTTAAAGGGTATTTAAATTTGAGAAAGATAGAGGGATTTTGATATGGGGAAGATCAACCATGATAAAGATTGAAAAATGTGGTGCGTGACTTTAGATAGAGATGAAATTTTAGTTGAGAGAGAAGTAGGGAGGAGAGAGATCTAGATGGTACGTGAGAGGGAAAGAGATTATATTTTTATGATATTTTCATTGAGAGAGAAAATAGGGTGAGGGATGTAGATGGTACCCTCTCCCTTCATTCTAAAAGATTAGAGATCGAGAATTGAGTAAATTGATATTGAGAAAAGATCGTTGTGAGGGGTATTATAAAAGGTCTTAGAATGTGAATTGAATAAATTGATATTGAGAAAAGATCGTTTTGGGGTGGACTCCTTCTCAGAGTACCTCTCAGACCTCTGTACGAGGGTTTATTATCTCAACCATTTTTTATTTTTATTTTATTATTATAGTTGCTTTTTCTCCCTGCATGAATCTTTCAGTTAGTCAAATCAGATCTTAAATGCATTCTCTATTTTTTTGATTTTTAACCTAATTTTGTGAACTAATCTTTCGAGTATGGATTTTTTTTTTTTTTTGAATTTGGTGCCTTTTCAGGATGTAGCTCCATTCTTTTGATCTTTTTATTTGATGAATGATGAATCTGGTCAGTTTGTGTTGGTTTGCTTATTGGGTATGTTTGTTGTGCTTCCAATCTGAGTGAAATTTTGAGCGTTTCAATTGTTGAAACCCTAATATGACGCATTTGGTAGAGAACCTTTATCAAAGAAGTCTTTTCATTCAATCTAAATGTTTGGATTTAGCAGATTTAGGTTTAGAATCAGTTTCATATATGCAATTTTTTCTGAATTCTCTATCTTAGTTGTTAGTTTTAGCTCAACTCTTTGTTTTCTATCAGTTAGTTGCTACTCATTTGGAAATTATTTCTTTTTTTTCCCTGCTCTATTGATAGTTTAGATCTGTCATTTAAATATGTTGTTGAATGCTTCGTGGGAAAATTTGTTATTCTCTTTTGGTTGCCGTAATAGATCGATAAGTTTTTCATATTATTTACTGTAAGAAGTTCTGATTTCCTAGGTTTATTTATTGTTTCCTGTAATTATTATTAGTATATTTGGTGTATGTGTTGATGGTGAATATGTACTTCTGATATGATCATATGAGGTCCTCGTTTGATATTTTAGTTTCAATATATCTGATACGATCATGCTAGGCTGTGAAGGCATGTTGTAGTTCATCACCCTCCTTGTGATGATTTGCAATCTGGAGAAAATTCTTCAGACAAACCTGCTATTTGTGGTAACTTATATTATGTGCTGGAGAAATCTTTATTAAAACTTCCTACATAGTCATGCTATCATGTTAGAGTGGTACTAATCATAATGGAATTCTTTTAATGCTTTTTGAGTTTTTGATAATCTTGAGGGTAGTAAACTATGAATTATGTATTTTTTTTTTATGTAGTTGCGATTTTGTAAGTTATTAGAGGAGTAGGTTTGTTTTTTTGGAGTTCTGAGCCACCATAGTTTTTGTTGCTCCCTGTGCTATATTTGACTTTTGTTTCCTTGTTTAATAAGAATTAATTGCTTATCAAAAAAATGAGTGCACTGGTTGCAACATGAAATTGCTGTTGAAGGATTGATTGGTATGTCCTTTTTAAGTAAATTGCTCTTTTGCAAAACTGTGGATGAAATTATAAACTTGTGGATCGATAAAAAAATGGGTCCTTAAGAATTGGCACCGTAACGTCTGTCAATGGGGAGGCTAGTCAATAGAATGATATCTCTCATCCCTGGAATTCTCCTTGACAGCATCTGTAAATTTTTTTTTTTATCTTTACATTTTGTGCTCAGGCTTCCCCTTTCCAGTGTCAATGTGAGCCACATGAAAGAAAAATCATCAAAGGATGATGAATTGCTTTTTATTTTTTGTTGGTTAGGATAGCTTTTGCCCATAGCGTTACAATGTCTCCCTTTTCTCTGAGTCAAATATATGATATATAAAACATTCTGACCTTTTGACACCCACACACAGACACTCTCTCATAAGTTGTTACTTATATACAATGGTGTTTCCTTGTAGAAATCGGTTGGATCTCATATGTTCATGACAAACTCAAGTTCCTTGTGCTCTCAGGTGATTCTGAACTAGTTCTGTTACAGTTGAACTCTTTGTAACTGCGGACACATCCAGTGGGTCTCTGGGAAATCTTCAAAATGGTGATCAGATATTATTCGTCTCTGCTTTCCTTTCTTTTCTCTTTCAAGAGTTTGAGCGTGGATGGTTATTGTCCACTATTACGATGGGGCTCTTTCAAGCTTATTAGTGGGGACTTCTTTGCCCATTTCAATGGCGTATAAAGTCCATTATACCAATAATTATTTGATGTTTCATTTGTTATTGTCTATAGGTGGTTCTTGCAGCTTCCGTTATAACTAAAACAGGCAAAGGTGAGAGTTTTGTGACCATGATCACTAATGATAAACCACACTCCCTTGTAACATTTTCAAATTCTCATTAATACTTGCATTTTATTCATTATTAACTGGGTAAGTCTGCTCTGCTTTGGGGTTTATAAAGGCCCATTCATCTATTTTTTCAAAAGAAAAAGAGCCATTGTTCTCTCACTACAGCTTTGGGGCTTTTCCAGACCTTGCTTTGTATACTACTAATTTGCTACAATATGCTGAAACGAAGAGAGATCAAACCTTGCTTTTGTCGATCCCATTAGCCTTTTGCTTCATCCTATCCTTGGTATCATTGATGCCTGAACATTTTGAAAAAGCAAGGTTTGGAAAAAGTCTCAAACCTTCATACTATCCTTGGTATCATTGACCTCAAAGGTTGCTTTTGTCCATCTCGCTAGCCTTCTGCTTCATCCTATTCTTTTTGACATTTTCTTCTGTTCAATGTTCTATAGTTTTGTTGTCATTCTTTTGATTTAATTGTCCTTTTGTTGGCAGCCTTGGTTTCAAGGCAGTTTGTGGACATGACTCGCATCAGAATAGAGGGACTACTCGCAGCGTTCCCCAAGTTGGTTGGCATAGAGAAGCAACACACGTATGTAGAGACGGAGAATGTCCGCTATGTTTATCAACCCATTGAGTCTTTATATTTGCTTCTAGTGACAAACAAGCAGAGTAATATTCTTGAAGATCTTGAAACCTTGAGGCTTTTGTCAAAATTGGTACTTTGTTATCCTTCTCTTCTTCACTTTTCAAGTTTATGGCTAATTACTTTTCTGGCTACTAATGTTTATTCCCATGAATCTATCACTTTAAGGTACCTGAGTATTCTCCTGCTTTGGATGAAGAGGGAATTTGCAATATGGCATTTGAGCTGATTTTTGCCTTTGACGAAGTCATATGCCTTGGACACAAAGAGAATTTAACTGTTCCACTGGTCAAGAAATACTGTGAAATGGACAGTCATGAAGAGAAGTTACATCTTCTGGTTAGGCAGAGCAAAATCAATGATACCAAGGATAGGATGAAGCAAAAGGCTAGTGAGATCGACAAAAGCAAGGTTTGATTTTTCTCTTCTTTTCGGCATATTGTCATATATTAGTAGTAGTATACAAAACATCATAGGCCCTGACCCAAGGGTATGTATCTGGTAGTTTGCCTTATATGTCCACGTTAGTGTTCTTAAGGTGAGACTGATCACTGATGGTGAGAGCACTGGTCCGATCGGACAAAACTGGTTCATTGGTCAGACTGGTCAAAGAATTTAAAAAAAGGAAAAATGCACAAAAAAAAAAAGACAAATAGAGAAAAATATAAAAATCCCTGAAAATATTAAAAATAGTAAAACTTAAAAAACATTGTGAGCAAATCTGAACTTATAACACACCATATGCACATATTTCACATCTCATGATACCCATCATCAACCCATCAAGCAAACCAAAGAAAGATTATGACATAAATGTTGAACTATTGAAGGAAAAAGGTCATAAGTCATATTGGAACATCTTTCATGATTTCATCTATCAAATATCAGCACTTTCCTGACTTACGACAATTGCCATACTACCACAGTAACATTTAAGCATTAATGGACAAAACATGCATTAAAAAGATATATTTCATTTAAAAAATAGAGTAAACCTAAAATAAAGAAACTAATGCAAAAGACTGAAAATAAGCATCTATCAAGTATGAACGTTTTCCATAGTTTCATATATAAGTGTTAAAGATAATGAAAAAGGATGGTGAAAATTAAATACCGAGGAAAAATCTAATATATATTTGAAGAATGCATATAATCTTCCAAAAAGCAAAAACATAAACAATAAACCTAATATTGAGAACAACCTTTAAATGAAACACAAGAAACAATCTATTGCATTGATTTGAAAAAATTATTTTTGGCAAAAGTCCTAAAAATCCAACTTTTTCCATTTTTAAATATAAAAAGAAAATAGTGCAATAGACCTAATTGGGGCTGCAAATCAGATGCATTGATGGCTGGAATCCTCTCCTGCAGTGGCCGAAAATTTGCCAAATGCTTGTGGTGTTCTTTGGGTAGAGAGATAGAGAGCCAAAATCACCAAAAAGACCTTTGTCTTTCTAAAAAGTGGTTTTTAAAATCCCAAAATCCACTCATGTATTTGAAAGACCAAAACACCCCTACCTCAATTTAAATAATAAAAAAAACCCAAAAAAAATGAAAAAAGACCTGAAAATTGAAAGCGCAGTAGGTTTTTTCGTCCTTTTTTTGACCTTATTGGGACTGGTCTTTTCCGCCGTTCTAGTCAATGGACCCGCTGGATCGCCGGTTCTTGACCAGTTCTATGGCCATTCTAGTCCAGGGGGGTTATACTCACTAGAATAATTCGCTGGTTTCCTGTCTAGTTTTAAAAAGATCTTCTTGCCCTTGGTTGAGTAATTAATCTAGCAAGTGTACGTGGCCAAGTTTTAGGGTGTATGTGGATTCTACATCAAACTATGGTTTGGTGCATCTTGGGAATCAATCTGTTTGTAAATGATGAAGTCAAGTAGTTTGCTTGTGGCACGTGATACCACATGAATTGATGGTCCATTTGCAAAAGATATCCAAAACTTTCCTCAACTGAACTCACTCAAATCGTCAGTGCTCCAAGACTCCACACTGCCCACAAACCTCAACATGAACCCACAAAATCTCTTTCCCTCTCTCTCTTTCTGTACAATCGACCAAACCCACTTGTCAAAACTCTCTCTCTTTCTCTCTCACCCTCTCTCTCCATCGATGAACTCCCTGCCTAAAATAATCCTAAAACCTCTTACTGGCATTCTTTGCCACCTATAAAAATCATCGTCAGCATCACCATCAGAGCCTTTTTTCAATTATTTGGAGTCGGCTACATGAATCTAGGTCATCCATTCTGTTTTATAAGGGGCCATACCCTCAGTGAGGCCTTAAGTCTTCATATCTTTTTTCACTATTTCCAACTATGTCCTTTTGGGCCACCTGTAAAAATGAATTCCCCATTTTACTAGCCATTGTCTGCTACTCTCAGCTGCAATTGGGCAATCCATTGCCGGGTTTCTCAAATTGTGATGAAATTTCTGATGTTTTACTCGGGCCTGTAAAAAGACTAGAACCAAAGGTTTGAGACTGAGAATGAAGAAAAAAGCTTAGAGAATTAGTGAAATACACTTTGATGGAGGAGAGAGGGGCAAAGACGCCCTTCCCCCCCCCCCCCCCCTTGAGAAACCAGTTCGCTTAACCACCATCTCTAACTTTGCTCGTGGAACCATGATCGGAACCATAATCTCCAATTGGTGAATCACTGTAACCTCCACTAATTTAACACAAAACACCACCAAGATCTTCACTGATGGCTTCCAAGTCATTCACCCTGATCTTTTCAATATAGGCATAGCTTTAGGTTATTTGCAATGTAACACTTAGATCAGTTCATCCCTCAACCTCTTTATTGTTTCTAATAAAATCTCCCACTAGAAGACTATTAGAGAAGATTCACTGCTATTGGAAAATTCTGAGAATATGTTGCCATATAGCTTTTAGGTAACTTGCAATATAACACTCCAAATCAATTCACCTTGTATTTGTGAAGATCTGCCTGTATTGGAAAACTATGAGGATACATACCAACTTATCATATAGCTTTAGCTAGTTTTGAAAAGAACAATAATTGCTTCACGTCTTATCTGCTTTACAGTTCAAAAAGTGGTCATTGGGAATTCCTCTGTGGACCATGGAAAACCATAGTCCAATGGAGTGGTCGCCATCCAAGAAATGATTGCCAGTGATGGAAAAAGAATGGGACCCACCAGAACATGATCTGAGCCCAATGATGGGGCCCACTCAGTCTCCATTGTCATTCATCATTTGATTGGCTGGCGATGTACACATTGGACTATGGTGTGGTAAAGTCAATGCATTGTAGTGTAATGGGCTGAAAGAGTTCACCCTGCAATGTCGTTTCTAAGCATATAACCATGCAAATGTCGCAATGTGTCTGTGTCTGTGTGTGTGTGCTTGTGTGTGTGTGTGTGTCTATGTGTCTGTGTGTGCGTGCGTGTTTGTGTGTTTGGACCTTACTGGCCTGACCTCTTGTCACCTTGCTTTGGACTTTGAGCCATCCAACTTGTGGCGTTTGAGGTTAGATCTTGAATTGCTTCTTCCTTCTTTTACCGAATGGGTTACTTTAGATTTTGCTTTATTTTCTTCCATGATTGGTCAAGGGAATAGAACTATATATCCAAGTGAACTGTTGTAGGCCTTCGGTGCAAAATGGACTATTGAACACAAATGCCTCATCCACTGGCCTTCTGTACAAAATGCGCTATTGAACACAAATGCCTCATTCACTAATCAGCAATCCTTATTTCTGAAACCATTTCAGTCCCTATTTTGGCAAGGGTCTTGTGCATCCTTGAAGAAGAGAGCCCATTTGAAGAGATTGCACAATGACAATGTTTGGTGCAGCCAAATATCTGACTGAGTTCTCATGGAAAATCCACCTTCCAAATATGGGTGTTCTAGACAATACTTGGTTTTTCTGAGTATTTGAATATCATAAGCATTATATGATCAATTTTCTTCTATAGATTTAGAGTTATCTAGTTATATCCCTGTGTTTTCCCTTGATTTTCTTTTTTGGCAGATCGATAAATCTAGAGGAGATAAAGGAGGGTTCATGTCATCTGGGCTCGGAAGACTTGACGATGGCTTCAGCAAAATGGGTATTTCTGGTGGTGGAGGGGGTTTTGGCAGTGGTTCCGTTCATGGATTGGGTGCAGACTTGGAATACCCTAAACCAAAAGGTTTCTACTCATGATTTATGCTCTTTATCACTTAGTTGCAAAGTAGCAGTATCTATTTTAGAAGATTTGCAACAGTTTGAATTTTTTTCGAATTTGTAATATCTGTGAACCATTTCCTAATTTTTTGAAGCTTGGATAAGTTCATCCTTAGTGATTGATTTTGACATCTCTTTGAAGTTGAATCAATAAATAACCATGTCCCTCCCCCCCCCCGCCCCCCACTTTCTCTCTCTCAGCCAAATGGCCTACAGCGACAAGTAATTTGAAAGGCAAAACCACTTAGGTAGGGGCATTGTTAATGATACCACCTGAAATTTTATCAAAGCAGTAAAAACAGCAAAGAAAAAAAAAGGAAAAAGAAACTGATTTGAGCTATTGTTCATCAAATGGATGCTCGAGAACCATCCTTGGAGTGAGAATGGAGGTAGAGCATTTTCTGAGCTTCAAATCATTGTTTCTTAGGTTGATCTCGGCGATTGATCGATGCTATCAATGAAGATGTGTTGAGAATTTTTGGGGTAAAAAAAATCCCCCTGGCCCTTTGGTGTATAAATACACTGTAGTCCCTTGATCCATAGAATGTTATTCCCGAGTGTGTGTGTGCCTTTGTACTTTTGTGTTTGTGTGCTATCATTATGTGATTTACTTGGTTGCTATTTAGAGTTTTACTTCCCGTAGAAGTCCTAGTTTATTTGCATGGCTATTAGATGTGCCTTTTTGTTGCATAAGCCTCTTTATGATGAGCAGTATATAGCTGACCCCACTATGTGGCAAACATATCTAATTTGACAAACACTTCTTCAGGCCCCTCATCGGCAGATGCCCCTGCACAAGCTCCTGCAAAGGGTCTAGGGATGCAGCTAGGGAAGACTCAGAGGACAAACCGATTCCTTGAATCTCTAAAGGCTGAAGGCGAAGTCATTTTGGAGGATATATCGGCAAATACCAGTTCGACAAAGGCTTCTTTGGCAGTTGTCTCAACAGATCCTGTTACATTGAGTGTTGAAGAGAAGATAAATGTGATGCTCAAGAGAGATGGCGGGTTGAGTAACTTTGAAGTGCAAGGCACACTTTCACTTCAAATACTGAGCAGAGATGACGGTTTCATTCAAGTCCAGGTACTGTCCCTAGAGTCGTGAAATATAAGCATTTTTAATCTGGGAGTGTATACAATTTTTGTTAATCGGAGTGGTTCCCTGTCAAAATGTTCAGATATTTAGGTTTAGTAACAAAAGGGTTAAGATATTTAAATTGGATTTTAGTTAACCTTTTCTTCAAAAAAAAGATATTTAAATTGGATTTTCTATGGGTAACATCCCCCATTTGCCCATAGGCTGTCTTCAAGAGCCTATAACACCCATCGATTTTAAAAAGAATACGCTTTTATTTCTTTGCGAAGCACTATTTTAAGTAGGAGCTAATATATAATTACTTATATAGGTCTCAAAGTAAAAAAAATATAGGGCTTTCAATTTCTTTTGATCTTTCTCTAGAAATATGCAATTTAGTTACATCGGTGGGTTCAAAATAGAAAAGAGAGTATATAAAAGTCCACTTACCTTTTTTACAAGGGGTTTAGAACATGGTTAGCAAGTCGGGAAAAATTACTTACATAGGTGGGTTCAAAGTAAAATAATATGGGGCTTGATTAATGTATTTAATCAAGATTCTTAATTTACTCTCTTTGTTAATATACTTATCTTTAAACTAATATTACATTAATGAAGAAATAAAGTTTTAGGGAAGAAGCTCTTTTGAAAAAAGAGAAAATACAGATTTATATTGGTTCCATTAAAAAAATGCAATTTTTTGAAGATCTTTTGAAAAATTTGGAGTTCTTAACGGATTTCAAAAAATCGGAGATTTTTTGAAAAAACTGCATTTTAAATGGAGACTTGCTAACTGGTTCAGAATTATCCTTGTCTGTTAGATTTGGAATCGTTTGGCTGGGTTGTGCCATTGATTGGACACAAAAGTCTCAAAAATATATTTTATTGGACATTGTGATGTGGATTTACATTTGATGGCTAGGGATTATTATGACCTGCAACCATATGTAAATGGTCTCATAGTGTTTAACCCCAATAAAAAGGGAATTTCAATTTCTCTTGAGGCTCATCCTTGTAACTCTCTCTCTCTCTCTCTCTCTCTCTCTCTCTCTCTCTCTCTTTCTCTCTCTCTCAAGTTATGATGTTTCCCTCAGTAGAAGCCAAAGCCCTGAACGGCCACTCTGTGTCTTGAGACTGCCATTCCTCTCTCTCTCTCTCTCACACACACACACACAAACACACACACACACACACACACACACACACACACACCCCTATTTACAATGGTGCTTCATAAAGGAAAAGAGGAGCTTCTTTTGTGGAAAAAAAAAGGTTCCTCTCTCTCTCTCGCACACACACTCTCTTTCTCTCTTTCACACGGACAAACACACACACACACACACACACCCCTATTTATAATGGTGCTTCATAAAGGAAAAGAGGAGCTTCTTTTGTGGAAAAAAAAAGGGGTGGTGTTGTCTTTCTAATCAGTCATAATAAAATAGGTACTTTGAGAGTCTTCTCGACAAGTTAGTATCTTGGAATACTTCAAAAATCTTATTTGTTTTTTTTTGGGATCCCTTGAAACATAGCGGAGAATTTCTATAAAATAGAAAATAAAAAAAGTTAAAGAATGAGAAAAAATGCATCTTATATCTCAATTTAATTTACCGCGTTTTATTACTTGCAGTTGTTATGAATTATGACTTACATTTCAGGTGTAAACATTTGTTAGATGTCCCTAGGTTTCTGTTTAGCAGTAGACATCTCAGTTTGGGTGAGTTCATATCATTGAAGTTTGACCTGTCACCAAACAAGCTGTGCTAAGCATGAATGTATTTTTCCAATACTTATTTGAGAAAAGGTGATGAGCGGGAATCTAGTGTATTTAAGAAGAATATATTTCGTTGTAAAGTCTTTTGATGATTTCATGATTTTGAAAAACGTATATGGTGAAATGTGTGTAAATAATGTTAATCTCAAAAAGTATTGACCTGTCTGGTGACATGTAAGTGGAACTGGGCTGCTTGCTTTGAAGCATTAGAATTTTGCAAAGAGCATCATAAGTTTGTCATCTGGGTATTCAATAAAAGAAATAGGGGATACATAACCGAAGTGTCTTTGCCCAGATTGATACAGGAGACAATGTGGATTTCCAGTTTAAAACCCATCCTAACATCAACAGGGAGTTGTTCTCAAATCAAAATATTCTAGGCCTCAAAGATCCTAGTAGGCCATTCCCCACTAGCCAAACGGGTGATGCAGCTGGACTTGGCCTCCTCAGATGGAGAATGCAAAGCACCGATGAGTCTCTTGTTCCATTGAGCAGTGAGATTAAGTTCTCAACTTTTCATTGCATTTAGTCCTCCTTTCTATATTGTATTTCATAAAGGCTCCTACTATTTGTGAAAGTTTATGGAAGTCCAATGGACTTTGGAAAAACAATTTTGCATTGGGTCACCACCATCCATTGAAATGAAGGGTAATAGAGATCCAGCAGAACAGGAATGACATCAATGTTGGGTCCCTCTTTCTCCATCTGTGTTCGTCATTTCAATGGACATGATGACCCAATGGACGATGGTTTCTCGTAGTTCACTGGATTATATTATACGTATTTTGTATCTTGTGTACTCTCTAGGTTCTTATTTGGAAATATATTCGTAATTTGGTAGTCAACTGTTGGCCATCTGTTTCTGGTCGGGAGACATATGTGAGCATAGAGTATGAAGCTTCATCAAAGTTTGATCTCCACAATGTTGCCATTTCGATACCTTTGCCTGCCGTTCGCGATCCTCCCAGTGTCAGGCAGGTTGATGGAGAATGGAGGTGAGTCTCGGTCGTTTCTTATCTTTGTTGATTTATTTTTTTTGCCAAGTTTACATTGTGCTTTTGGGGGAATTCTGATGGTTTTCATTTGTAGTGATGTTCTAATTATGCTTTTGACTTGTGGGGCGATATTTGGGATAATTTCGGCTTGCTGGTCTAAACTTAAATGGGGTCTACAGTATTGAAGAATGTAGACTAATTTCAGAGGTTATTGGCCCAGTTTTGAAATAATTATAATTAATTTCATGAATCGAATCAACCAAACCAAGTTATTAAATTCTTCTTTCTAAATTCTACAGAAAATTTGGCAAACTTATCTGACGGCCAGATTATCTGTTTCTATCAAAAACTTGTATTTCTTCTAATTGACTTTGACTGAAATTCAGTCTGATAACCTAATTTTTGGTTTTTTGCCTCCTTTCAAAACTGTTCTAAAGACAAATTTCAAAGGAATCTGTGGTTGTGCACACTCACGCATTCATGGTGTTCATAAAATTTAATTATGCACCTATATGATTATTGTTTTCTGATTTGAACGATTGAGCTTTTTGCATGCTGGTATGCTTTACTGATGTATGATTTCATCTGCAGTTATGATTCAAGACGTACTTGCTTAGTGTGGTCCATTCTGCTCATTGACAGTTCTAACAGGAAGTGAGAATACAATCTTTATATTTTTGTTAGCATATCCCTTTGAAAGGGAAATCATTTATTAATGTATTCTCTCTCTCTCTATTGATTACTGAAAGATCTACATGGATGAAATTGTGCCAGTGGTTCAATGGAATTTGTTGTGCCGGCAGCAGATTCATCAGCCTTTTTCCCTATCAATGTGGAATTTACATCACTCAAGACATTTGCTGAAGTGAGGGTAAGTTTTTCGAAGTCACAGCAGGAGCATTATAATAGTTTGCAAATCTGTGTGTGTGTGTGAGAGAGATAGAGGTAATGTATCGTTCTCTACTTATGTGCAGGTTGCTGGAATTGTAGCTTTAAAAGGAGGTGCTCCTCCGAAATATTCAAGCAAGGTGCAGTTGCTGACTGATAATTACCAGGTGGTTTGATTTTGAGATGAGGGAGGGCTTAATGCTATCTGTTGGCATTTTTTTGGTTAAGATGAAATAAAGAGTAGAGTGACCATGCAGGTATAAATTGTCTGATTTTACTAGAAATGGAACCAAGAGCTCGCAGATGTCTCATTTTTTTCGTCGTTTTGGTGTCCTGGGTGACTATTGTCTATGATTGATTTGGCGATCTGTGTGGTGTTTTGTGAGCTTCTCCTTAATGAATACAAGTGCTATATTTTGGTGTCTAATGTGACCATAGCACCACAGTTTAAAGGTATTATATTAAGGAAAAGAATACAAAGAGACCTTATATTTTTAAAACAGGGAGTTCATAATTGCTTTCGTCCATTAGATTTCCAATTGGGTGGTTGTAGCAAACTTTGTGATAGACCCTAATCAACAAACTTCAAAAAAAATAAAAAGTTCTCAAACTCTGAGATAGTCTCCAATCTATCCTATTTGACATCTAATGGTTAGTAGCAATTTTGACCTCGTAACAAAGACAAATGGTCTTATAGTATGTATGTAATTTATCCTCAATTAGATTTTCTTTCCAAAATTTTGCTATTGCTCGTTCCAAAAAAAAAACTTTGGAATCAGCAAATATTGCATACGAGAGGTTTTGAGGATGTATCCTTTAGAAATACACCCAAATGACAAGGATTTGCATATTCTACTGTTCGAAAATGCCCATAATTGTATGGGTGCAATTTGTATAGAGGTGAGGTTCAAAACAATCAAAGTACAATCTACCTTCAAGTAGTGTTGAGAAATGTGGCTTCAATATTGGAAATCTTTGTAATAGCCTTAAAATATATTTTTATTTTTAAGTATAAAATTTAAACCTTAAAAAAAATGTAGATTAAGCATATTTATGAAAACTAAAAAATCTTGAAAATTGACCATCTAAAAATGTGTTACAAGAAGAAAAAACCGCTCAAATGAAAGGCAAAATGAAGATAGATACAGATCAAATTGAAGATATTAGGCATGACAAACATTTTTTTTTTGGAGATAATTTCATTTTTATTGATTTTTTTGATACAAGGGGAAAAAGAAAATAAAGATACAGAAGGTAGAGATATTGCAGACGAAAAAACTGTGAAATCCGATCCAATTTATTGTAATCGATTAGTTAACATGTTAGTTAACCGTATTCTGAAGCATGGAAAAAATCGTTGGCTTATCAAATTATCTATCGAGCCTTGAAAAGGATTCAACAAAAGACAAACAAATCCAGCTCCGCTTTGCATTATTCATGGTGTTACTGTAGAAAATACTTTATGTGAAGATGGTGATGGTGCAAATACATTCCGTGCTTTTAACCCAACTCAAGTTGAAGAGACTTGCATTATTTCCATAACTTGAAGTCCATTTTTTTCTCATGTTAATGCATCTTGATGTCGAGATGATCAATTTGAGTATATTTAGGCATCAAAACAATTTTTGAGATGGGTGTTAATTTGATTGTTTAGAGCCTCGGCACTGTATAAACTTTTCCTAATTGTTTAGGACTTCAATTTCTTTTGAAAGCCAAAAGATATTCTACTCCCTTGAGAGTTACCTTAATTCTTATTTGAATAAAAAGGTCACAATCTACTTTCCCTTGAACAAACAAATTAGCCTCAATAAAAAAACATTCATACACCCTCTAAGCTTTCGAAAAAAGTAATCTTTCAAGATTGAATACAAACCATCCAATTTTTAGAAGGTTAGGTTTAAGTGTTAGAAAACTTATATTTCAAAATTTCATATTGAAAAAATCTTCCCAAGTGGGTCATCTGATTGAGGGAGTGAAGTAAGCTATGCTCGCGAAGGAGCACAATATATATGCTATTTGAAAACAGTAATTTTTATTCTTGGATGTGTCCCAAAGTTTAATAAGAAAAAATTCCCCATAAATGGCTCTTTTGCCCGAGGGTGTAAGTGTACAATATGTGTGCTCATCATTTTTTCATACAAATATATTGGAACGAATGAACTAGATAGTAATATGACTCGTAAAAACATAAAATTTCTTGACTCCGAAGAAGACGAGCAAAACAGATGACTCATATGCAAAGACAACCAACTTATGGATTACTTTATTTATTTATTTATGGGATTGTATACAATGAGACCATTTACTTTTGATACAAAGTGGTCAGAGTTTCTTATTACTATTTAATGTGAAATTTGATAGCTTGGATTTGTCACAAAGTTTGAGAATATTTCTTTTGAAGTTTGAAATTGGTCAATAAAATAATTGCATCCACTCAATTTCACATTTAATGGTCAAGATTCCATGTTGTATCAAAGGTAAATGATCTCATTCTATATTTTCCCTTTATTTATTTATTGATACTTCAACTGGGGGATGGAGTACGAGGCGGTATGTTGAGGCATGAGCCGTTCAAACCACCGATCCCCCAACCTCATTCCCAACAGCTACTTTTGATATGATAAACAGTGGGAATGCAGGGATGGGGTGCTGTGGGCATCGG
The DNA here is from genome assembly GCF_054954075.1 of Amborella trichopoda. NCBI lineage: Eukaryota > Viridiplantae > Streptophyta > Magnoliopsida > Amborellales > Amborellaceae > Amborella > Amborella trichopoda. Next base: position 32,831,574 of record NC_142342.1, read on the forward strand.
GCCCCATCCAAATGCCCCAACTCCACTCCCTTGTGGAGTCTTCCGAGTGTATTTCCTAGTTGGTGGTCGGATCTTTTTCTCCACCATTAAAAGATCTTTTTGGTATGGAAAACTATGCGAAGAGAGCATGGTTTCTATAGTACGAGCTATTAGTAAAAGACATAGAAGCTAACAAATTTGTATTTGCTTGCATTCAGATTTGGAGGCAGAAAAGGTTTTGGGCACTACGCATGGGAGGGTGAGAGATAAGCTTCTTACCATGGATAGTTGGAGATGCGGTTGATATATTTCACATAATCCGGAAAATATTTTTTGGATTAAATTGTGGGGAATCCCTCTTTGCTAATGGAATTTGGGAGTTTTTCAAAATTTGGTTAATTTGTGTGGTGATCTTCTAGGTCTGGACTGGAAATTTTTGAAGGGATCTGAGTCATCATTTGTTCGAGTGAGAGTGAACATAAATTCCTTTTCACCATTACCAAGGAAGATCCGTCTTTCTGTTGATTCATCAAACTTTATTATTGTTGTTTCAATTGAAGGACTTAAGTAGGTGGGCTCCTCTGTTGAGGGATCCATTGATCTTGGTGGGTTAGAAAGAAAGAGGTTGACAATGAAGGGTGAACCGTGGTTCATAGTAGAAAGGGAAACAAGGTCGACTCAGTTCCTCATGGCCAGGTCAGTCATAAGAACCATGAGGGACTTGCCATGGCACACCCAAACCGAGATCTGAACTTTCAACGACTGCACGGACTACCAAGGGTTCCGATTATTTGAGGTTAAATCATTTCAAACTGAATTTTAAAGTTAAAAAACTATGGGTCAAGAAAAGGGAAAAGTTTATATAGAGCCGAGGCTCTAAATAATCAAATTAGAGCACACCTAAAAAATTTCACTAGTTTGTTTTGATGCCTAAATATCTTCAAATTGATTATCTCGACATCAAGATGCATGGACATGAGAAAAAAAATAGACTTCTAGTTTTGGAAATAGTGCATCTTGTAATGCATTTTTGGTCCGTCAATTTTCAAGATGTTTATGTTTTCATAGATATGCTCGATCTACATTATTTTTGAAGCTTTAAATTTTATAATAAGAGATAAAAATATATTTTTAGGCTATTATCAAGATTTCCAATATTAAAACCATATTTTTCGACGCTATTTAAATGTGCACTCTACTTTGATTGTTTAGAGCCTCGACTCTATGCAAACCTCACCCTTAAAAAAAAGCAATTGAGATCTTCTAATTCTTGCTCCGGCTCTTACGGTTTAGCTTCTCATGCTTTAGGCCCCTCGGAAAGCTTCCTTTTCCAAATTCAAATGTTGACCCTATTGATGAAAAGGAAGAGGGAATTATCTCTTTTGTTGAGGGTGGTGATGGAGAACTTAGACGAAAAGGGGGGAAGATTGTGTTGGGACAAGTATAAGAAAAATTGATTTGGAATAGTTAACCGGATATGGGGTCGGAAGAGGTTCACCTTGTCTAACTGGAAAACCTTGTCTAACTGGGAAAAGTCCTGTGGTAAAAAAAGTATTAAAAAATTTAAAAATACAAAAATTACAATAAAACATGAAAAATATATTTAAAACATGATTAAACAAAGCACATCTAAATGAAATTGAAAATTAATGAAAAAATTAATTTTAAAGAATCGATTTGTGTCTAGAGGTATCTTTGAAATTTTTCAAGAAAGATGGAAAAATATAAAAATAAATACCTAAAGCCAAAATAATTTTCAATCTTTTATCAAAATGATGAAAAACATTTAAAAATACATTACAAACAAAATCTCTTATTTTTGAGATTTTATATAAATGTTTTTGAACTTTTTTAAAATACCTCATCAGTTAACCAAGACGTGACGAAATCAGAACCGGCTGGTTCCGATCTAGCAGGGCTGCTATGATTTAAACCACAAGATTTTTCCTATATTGGTTGGGACGTGCAAGGCAAATGGGAAACGAATGGATTGGGATGGGACATGGAGAATGCTATTTTTGGGAAAGAAATTTTTATGGAAGATATCATTGATAAGAGAGAGAAAGATGTGGAAAACTTAATGTGATATTCGAGTTCCTGGATCTTTCATCGCTAAGAAAAACCAAGAGTTACCTGATGTGATATTGGGCGGTTGGGAGTTTGCCATTGAACAAGCCCTAGTCACCTAATGTGAAATCGGGTCGCTTGCAGTTCACCATTGATAAAACAAACTTTGGGAAAATGTTCCTTGAGTCTTGTGCATAGAAATGACACATTCATCCCTCCAATTGGTCAAAAGACTCATTCAGATAGTTTCAATCTAAAATTTTAGAAACCACCAAAGAATTATTGTATGATTATTTAAAAAAAAAAAAAATTGAAATTAGAATTTTTTAATCCTGAAATCTCACCATCTAAAAATTAGATGGTCTCTATTTAATTTCGAGATATTATTTCTTTCAAGCACATAAAGGATGCAATTAGGGATTTTTATTTATTTATTTATTGAAATTAATCTATGGTTAAAGAGGCTACATCCCCATAATTTGGGGTTCTAAAATTAATTATACCCGAGGGGGTAAATGGACATTATACTCCCATAGAATGAAGTATAATAATCCTTTGGCCTACATTAAATAGGTTGTGGTGTTTGTGACCGCTCTGTACGAAGGGGACTCCATGCACTCGGTTTTCTTATTAACTTGTTTATCTCTTGAGGGCATTTTAATGATGGAAAAAGTTTATATAAGGATGCAATCTTATAATGTAGAACTACATACGCACCTCAAAAATCTATCGAAAAATGTAATTTTAATGTTGAAAAACCTTTTGATTGATCATCTCGACATCAAGATATATGACCATGAAAAATAAAAAGATTTTATGTCTGAGAAAGAGTGCATTTTATAACATATTATCTACACTATACATTTTCAAGATTTTCACATGTTTGTAGATCTACTTGATTTCAGCCATTTTTTAAACTTAAAATTTTATAATTAGATATAAAAATAGATTTAAGGGTAGTAATCCTAAGAACATTTTACATCAAAATTATATACCATGATAAAATTTAAAGGTGCACCTTACCTCTACAGCAACAGATGCATCTGTATGCCAACTGCACCCCTTAATGATTGTTGGTGCTGAAATAATTTTTTTGTCAAAATTTAGAAGATGCAGTTCCATAAGGTTTAGGTTTTTTGAAAACAAATTAAATCATGACCTCAAATCCTCTTCTGGAAAGCACTTTGGCCATCGGAAATCTCCATTATGGCTCTAAACTAAATTTCCAACACCGAGTATGAAAAACTTATAAAATTTAATGGTATAGATCTGGTGGATCCGTGAACATTTATTTTTAGGGCAAAATGGATGGTCTAGATGATGTGTTACAATATACACTATTTTTGGGTTGCGAATCTTTTTTTTCACAACCATAATGATCAAGGTCGAGATAATGGATTTGAGGTTTTTCCGATCCCAGAACTGCAATTTTTGGTGAGTTTTGATTTGGGTTTGGATATGAAACTCCTCAAATCCATCATCTCCACCTTGAACATTATGGTTGTGAAAATAAAAAAATTAACGACTGTTTTTTCCCATTAGGATCTGAAAAATATACATGGGATCTAGATCTAGACGTGATCCAGATCATAAATATTCAGATCCGGATCCGAATCCAAACAGTATACATGGGGTTCAGATAAGACCTGATCGGATCCAAAAAATTATTTTTATATATTCTTTTATATATAAAGTAATATAAAAAATACTATATAAATGTATCTATATATAAAATAACTAGATCGAATTTGGATCGGATTCACCTATACATGAATTCGATCTGAATTACTCTTTGATCTAAATTTTGGATCCAGATCTGATATGTGGGATCCAAATCTTGGATTCATACCGGGATAAGAACCGAAATTCTGTTTCATATCCAAAATGGGTGAATTCTCAGCTCTTCCTGACCAAGCACTCAACCTGAGAAAAGGAAGGCAACCTAGATATGCACACAAACTGTCCAACTTTTCTTTTTCTAGGACAGATCTAGGAACTCGAATATTTTTTTTCTTGGTTTTTTTAGGTAATGATTCAGTGTTTACAAAGTGGATCCCAAAATTTCAGATAAAAACATTCCCGTGTTCCAACTTCTAAATATTTTTTCAATTTTCTATATTTTTAAATGCTATAAATAGAATATTTCATTGCCTCTCTTCCACTTTTACTTATTCTTTTTTCTGTTAGGAAATTTATCAAAATATACCTAAAATATTAAATATTTAATTTTGGGAAAACTTTTCCATATATCCTGTTTTGAAAAACTATTTATCAAGATACTAAAATATTCAAAACCTTTATGGTGGTATAAGGATTTAAACTATTGCATCTTCTAACCCCCTTGACCTATTTGACGACACATTCTTGATCCAAACATCATGTTAATGACACATTTTTTCTATTTGTGTCCCTTTAATCTAAACATCTCTTCTTTCTATAAAGTTTCTCTCTTAAACCTCTCTCTTGCCGTAGATTTGAGAGAGAGAGAGATAAAGAGAGATGTTTAGATAGAGGAAACACAAATAGAAAGAGGTGTGTGTGGTCAAAAGGGGCTTATTTGGGTTCCAAAGGTTGGAAGATACAATAGTGTGAAGTCATATGCCGTCAGAAAGATTTTGAAATCTTGGTCTCTTGAGAAATGATTTTTCCAAATAGGATATGGGGAGAAATTTTTTCTTTAATTTTTTATTCCAACTCATAATCATGTGTCTTTTGAAATTAAATAAAAAACATTGGTAAGTTGTAAAGCAATTCCTATCCAATATATTTTGTCAAATTTCCCCTTTCTACTCTCCCATTGCATGGTAAAGCAACAAGGGTCCATTGGAATCTCATTTGATGTGATGTAGTTGAACCCATGTCTGATTCCTCAGAGGACATTGCCACAACTTAAAGAGCTCAAAAATTCCAATTCAGATGGTAATTAACTTGCCTATCTGATATTTGCATTTTTACCTGAAATTCTTTTGGAAATGTATACAATGAGACTGTTTACTTTCGATACAAGGAGGTCACAATTGTGATTGGCCGTTAGATTTGACATCAAATGGTTGAAGATGTGTCATTATTTGGGCAAGAAGTCCAAAATAAGATTTCTCGAATATTGTGACACACTTTCATCTATTGGATTTCATATCATGATTGGGACCTCCTTGTATAAAAATAAATAGTCTTATATTATAGAGTCCCATTAATTAAATAATAATTTAGAATATAATTTTAATTTTTGTTAAAGATTGACTGTAGTAATATTTGGACACATGATTGCGTCCAAATATGGATAGGCTAATATTGGCCAAGCGATTTTCTAAACACTGGCTCAAGCCTTTAAAAGCTCATGTCAGAATTTGGGCTTGCCACAGTCCTAAGCCCGAGGTAGAGGCCGGCCTGTCCAAGTCCAACCACCATACTCAACTAATTCTCAAAATAAGGATATGGATATGAGGTAAGATTCTTCCCGATTTTAGGGTTAGTCATCCAAATCTGACACCTTGCTAAGTTTAAGCTTGGCTCACGATTTCCAAAACATCGTTTTCGACAAAAAAACAACATGCCACTTCCATGTCTCCTCATTTTTAGGTTGAATCTCTACATGTGTGTGTGCATGTGCATGTGCTTGTGCTGATTTTCAGCATAATGATCATGGAAGTAAAGATAATTCATTTGTAGAGTTTCCAATGCTCTCAGGGGTGATTTTTGATGATCTAGAGGTGGACATGATGGATTTCCGGTGCTTTTACCCCTGAATTTTAGGTGTTGTCACAAGCAACCTCAGCCACACCAAAGCCTCATCAAATTTGATGGCTTTAGCGATTTCAATTTTTTGTTCCCAAGTTTCCAATAATTCTATATTATGAGTGGACAGTGCTGCTCATCTTTTGGCATTACTATGTTGTTCATCTGTTACTCACTATTTCCTTTGATGCATTTACAGCTTTTAGAAATGGTCAACCCATTGGAGACAAGATATGATTCTAGCTCAAACGTCGTTACTTCAATGAATACTGTTAGTTACATAAAATAATTGGTAATGTAAAAATATTATATGCTCCCATTGTCGAAGAACAAAATGTGCATTTGCTCCAGGAGCGAAATCAAAACCCCAGCTAGTACTTTGAAGACCCCAAATTTGGTGATATGACCTGCCTAACTTGGTTAACAACCTTAAAAAAAAATAAAAATAAATAAACAAATAAATAATAATAAAAAAGAAAACAAAAAAAAGAAAAGAAAAAAATGTTTGATACTCACCTTAGAACTGCATGAAAAGAATCACATTGACGATTGCAAACAAATTGTCCAAATGGTCGAATCAAAATGATTAGTACTAAAAAAATGTTTCCTTTTATTTTATAACAGTAATATGGATATTTAAGAGAAAATATATAATGAGACCATTTACCTTTGATATAAGGTGGTTATAGTTAATGTTGACCATTGGATGTGAAATTGGTTGACTGCATTTATTTCATTGACCGCACTTAAAGTTCAAAAGAATTTTCTCGAACTTTGTTACACACCCAAGCTATCGAATTTTACATCGGATGGATATAGGTAATTGTGACTTCCTTGTACCAAAAGGTAAATGGTCTCATTGTATACAAGTGCCTAAGGTCATTTATGTTGGCTATGTGGCCTTTCAAGGTCTTAAAGCCAATAGTTTTACGCTTAGTGGGAGTTAGAGAGAAACTGAATATGGGTGCTTGGTGCACTGAGGCCTAGATTCATTTATCCCGAGTATTTGAAGCATTGAGAGTATACATTTTGAGAGTGTGAACTCTCGGGAAGGTGTGAGGGTCACCTCCCAATCAGGAATATATTGATTAGAATGCCTCATAGTTGCTGTGATAAGCCAAGGCTTCAAGAATCCAATTGGGAATAATAGAACCGGAGTATTTAAAAGAGTATTCGCCCTGTATGGAATGGTCGGCTCATGGGACATGAGCCCGTATCTTGACACGAGACCGTTTCATGGCATGTGCACCTACAGTCGTATGGAGAAGCCACTCTTCTATAGTATTATCCGACTTAGAAGAGCTAGTGTACATGTGCTTTGAGAGAAGCCCTGTATTTGAGTAGGAACATATCCCACAGGGCTGCACCAGTAATCCATTGAACCCTTGGTGACAGGAAGCTCTGGCTCAACGACTTTGATGTGACCAATTATGTATCTCTGTCATAGACTGTAGAGCATAGGTCCATTGGATTGGCTTGAGATACCGGTAGAACGTCATTCGGATTAGCCCAATGGAAGATTCCGACTAGTGTTATAAGTCTAGAGATCCATTTACCTTTAGCCCAAATTAATCTAAACTTGACGAGAAAAGATTTTATATTGATGAGAAATTATGTAATAACGTTGAGAAATCATTTAAAGATTTTTGATAAATTTTTAGAATTTTTTAGATTTTTTAAACAATAAAAAATGTGATTTTCAAATTTGTTTAACGTAAATACCAAACAAAGACATCCTATGGGGATGCTACATGGATCCTAAGTGGCCATAGGGATGTCACGTGGCACCCTCACCTCCCCACTAGTGGATGACATCATGCTGATATCATATCAATGTAGGGACCTATTTATCATTAATTATTTTATTAGTATTATGTTATAACAAGATTATCTTGTTATTTAAAGGATTATATATTGTTATGACTTAAGTTTGATTTGAGTCATAAGTTTTTTTTAACTCATATGTGTCATTTTTGGTATGTGTGAAGTCATGGGATTTTTAAAATTAATTTAATTCATAATATTATCTACATATGATTTTGTAGCATGAGAGTATATCTTATATGGCACCACCTTATGGGCTTGACCCATGTGGTGTCATAAGATATTTTATGCACATGTGTAGATGTCCCATATTACCTTTATGTCCATATCCTTGTATTTTATTAAATCTCACAAATTATTCAAAAACCATGGGCATAAGTGTAAATACGAATTTGGACTTAATGAGAAATAAAACATGGAGCTAAGGACTTCAAGGTAAAATGACTATAAAGCTAGGTTTTGATGAGTGAAGGGTGTCAAAAGCTTATCCAATGATCTTGGTGATAAGATATGGATGAGTGGCTTGGATAAAAGCCTCTTATGTGTCATTGATCTAAGGCATCAAAGATTAAAATCAAATCCATCTTTATGATCTAAGTATAAAAGTAACTTATAAAATCAATTATTACCCTAACTTGAGTATTCACTTCAAAGAAAGAGAGAGAGAGAGAGAGAGAGAGAGAGAGAGAGAGAGAGCCTTTGACAAAAATGTGGTCACCCATGAGACTATCTTCTTCCTTGAGCTTTCATTTGAAACCCTTCCATGGAGTAGTCCATCATTTATGTGATCAAGCCTATACCATTGCTTCATTAAGGTATTGACTTTTTTTTTCATATTTTTAATTTGTACCTCGTTTCCAATATCAAAGCTTGCTATAATTCTTAATTTACAGTAGCTTTCTTGACTTTTAGTCATGAAAACTTGATATTTGGAGAGTCCCAAAGCAATAGTGTAGTCCATAGACATAGTATGTGTAGACTAGCTTGCTTACTCTATGATCTTCAGTAGTTTCAACTTGATTTCTTGATCTTATTTTTTTGAAATTTTTACTGAGAATATACAACTGATGAGATGTTTATTTCATCATATTTGAGTATAAGAAATAGTCCATTGAGTTCCCTTTTTAATGTTGAAAAGTTTGTGTAGTCCGTTATCGACCACATGGTATCGTTTCACCATAACTTATTTATTTTGTGTAGTATATCTCTCAAACTTTGAAGGGCTATTTTGATACATGTCTCTCTCATGATTTGATCCCCATTAAGTAAAATAAATGTGACTCATTGGATTAATCTCCTTAAGTTATTATTATCGCCCGTGCCTTAGACAATGAGATAACCATGGTTTCTCCATGTATATTTACATGTTAATTTGATGTATTTACAGTTATTAAATGGATTCATGATTGATTAAGTTGAATATATTGTATGAATATTGAGATTGTTTTTTTTTTTTTTTTTCCTTGCGGTATGAGCTTTAATGCTATGCATTATTGTTTATGCGAATTTAAATCTTATTGAATTATTATGATGAAGTGTATGATGTGTATGAGATATTATGATAATGAAGAATGAAGACGAAATTATCATATAATTTTGATATAATAAGTAATTGTGAGTGCAAGTCATGTAATATGTTGTAGAGATGTACAATGTGAATATTTGAGTATTGTATTCAGTTTAATTGTACTTTTTAGTAAGGGATTTGTAAGGGATTTATTAGGATTGAATTTTATTATTCAAATGTGTATAAACCATGTTTGTAGGCTAAAATATATGTATTATGGTTTTGTATTGAATATTTATGCATTTAAACCCTTAAATTTTTATACAACAGAATTTTTTTTAAAAGATTGCATTTCTAACTTATTGATCTTGTACCACCAACAATTTACCCTAAAGCATATGTAAATTCTGCTCCCAAGGGAACAAAATGTGCATTTTCTACCATTTTCTCACAGAAAATGGTAATTATCCTCTCATTATTTCTCTCAATTATATTAGAGTCTTTCCTTTTTCTAAAGTTCATATGATTTGGGTCTTGATGGTTTGAATGGTTGTGTACTTGGCAAATAAGTCCCTTTTTTTTCCTTTTTGCTTGTTTCGATTATTGGGAATGAGCTTTCCTCCTCTGTTTTTTTTTTTTTGGGTGAGATTAAGGAATGAGCTCCAATTTTTTTTTTTTTTTTTTTATGTAGTTTTGGGTGAGAATAAGGCAGCCATGCCTATTATGAGCTGGTTGATATTGGTCCATTCTAGTCCATGCAATGTGATTCATGCATGATTTCTTAAATGATTGTGGAATATCTACTAAGTAAAAAGAGTTAATTATTGTGAGTGATTGATAAATGCCTTCAAAGTTCTAATAAGCACATAAGTAAAAATATTAAATCATTAGCCCTCAAATAATAAGAGGTTAAATTTACACCATTGTGACTTTCATAATGATTTGTTTTGTGTATGTTTCTATGTCCAAAGGATATGGATATAAGTGTCAATGCATGTCAGAAATGGCAACTTTAAAGTTGATTTTCAGATAGAACACGTCTGTACATCATTTAACAGCAGTAGGAGGTAGAATTCTAAGATACATTAAAGGCTTGCACCATAAAATTTAAATAAATATTTTAATATAAATTTTCTATGTTTATTAAGGTGTCAAATATGAGTTTTGTCATTCATGACATATCGGCACAAGCTCAAAACATTAGATATATGTGTTCCAGTTGTATAGCTTCATTCATATTAACAAGTAGGCCATGAGCACTGCCGTTTTAAAATGCAAAAGGTATAGATTTATCTTTAGTACAAGGTGATCACAATTAATCTTGACCAGTAAAATGTGAAATTGGGTGGCTATATGTGTTGCATTGACTAAGCTTAAAATTCAAAATTCAAAATAACTTTCTTCAAACTTTATGACATGCCTAGGCTATCAGATTTCACAACGGATGGTTATAAGTAATTGTGTCCTCTTTGTACCAAAGATAAATAGTCTCATTATATACATCCCTTTAAAAAATATATTATTATTATATCTTGTGTGTTTATAGGGATGGATTATCCAAACAACTCCCTAATTCCCATCAAGGACGTGTTGAAGGATGAGAAGAGGATCAAATACCATAATGACTACCTCACAAATTTGTTGGCTTCCATAAGGTAGGTTGCTTTATTGACTCGTGAAATTACATTATTTCTCAATTTGAATAGCAAAATTTTATGCTTTTCCCCTCCTAGTTTTGGGAGAACGAGGGCTAAATAAGGGTCGCAATGGACCGGACCGGACTCGGGACCCGATGGATAGACCAAACCTCAAGTCTGGGTATAGGTCTAAATTTTGGACCTGAAAGGTCAGGTTCGGGTCCAAAACTTAAACCCAAATACTATTCCGGTTCGGGTCTAGCCGACCCAAACCCGACCCATTACCACCCATAGGACTAAGATTTTGGCCTATATAAATTTCAAAAATACCCTCGACACGAGTAACCAATGTGTACTTTGTCCAATTTTCTATTCGTACAACCCATGAAAGTCATTGTGTTACATGAGTTGCATGATGCTAGGAATCTATGGCAATCATTTTAAATTTTAAATTGTATTTTATAATGTTAGACCATCTACAAGGCTACAAAGTCCACCCACTACTTTTTGTAGTCTCAAACTTTTAAATTGTTATCATTTAAATCTAATACTTTTTCAACCTCAAATTTAAATCTCATAATCCATGGCTTTTGTTGCCCCACTTCCTAATTTAAGTTACTACTTATCATTGTTGAAATTATATATTCCTCAAAATTTTGAATCTAAAATCTATTTCTAGAATGGATTTTAGAAGGATGACTTATTTAAAAATTTTGAAACTACAATCTATTTCTAAAATAGATTTTAGAGGGATGACTCATTTGAATAGGTGACTCTGTTAACTCATAGAAATATTGTCTTTCTAATTTTGGAAAACGTTTATATAAGTGTGATGCTCTACACAATCAAATTAGGGCGTACCTCAAAAATATCACTAGAAGAGTTTGTTTTGATGCTCAAATATTCTCAAATTGATCATCTCGACCTCAAGATGTATGCACATGAGAAAAAAAAATAGATTTCAAGTTTTGGAAATAGTGCATCTTGTAATGCATTTTTTGATCATCGATTTTCAAGATTTTCAAGCTTTCATAGATATGCTCGATCTACATTATTTTTGAAGCTTTAAATTTTATAATTAGAGATGAAAATATGCTTTAAAACTATCGCAAAGATTTCCAGTTTTGAAAACACATTTGCGACACTATTTAAAGGTGCACTTTACTTTGATTGTTTAGAGCCTCGGCTCTATACAATCCACACCCTTTAACTTTTGTGTAGAACATGAAAAATTGTTTTCCAAAATTTGGTATAAAATACCTCGAAATTCCATAAGCTTCCACAATTTGGCAATTCCAAATTTGTAGGGAGGATGGACGCAATGTGAAGGGATATTTTGTGTGGTCTCTCTTGGACAATTGGGAATGGGCGACTGGATTTACTTTGAGATTCGGCCTCTACTTCATAGATTATAATGACGAGATATCCAAAGGACTCTATTCAATGGTTCAAAAACCTTTTAAACTGATAATGCAATTATGTTTGTCTCGAAAAAGTATATAATAAGATTGCTAAAATGATAATGCATTTATGTTTGTCTCGAAAGTATATAATAGCATTGCTTACTTTTTGGCACAAAACGGTATAATCGCCTCTAACACTCATATGCGAAATAATACAAATAATACAACTGAGGGTGTACTATTGACTTATGCACAAAATCTGAAAAACTATTCCTTAAATTTTCTGTCCACAAATAACACTTTCTAACGATTCAAATTCAAAGATGATGGCTAGAGCTAATTGTGACTTCTGCGATACTAAAGTATCAATCACATCGTATACAATCTCTTTTTTTATATTATTATTTCGATGTATCCCATCATTATTTGTGCCTCCTTATTTCAATGTTTTTGAAGATCCATGGTTTAATGACCAATCCAAGTTTCTATATATTTAATTTTATCCAAAAGATTAATGGTTAATAAGAATAAGGAAAATTGCATATACCCCCAACTTAGACTTTTTAGACAACTTCTTTGCAACCAACTTTTTTATCGAAACTTTTATCCCCAAACATACTTTTTGGCAAATACCCCCGAGTCAAAAATTCACATATTTATTTGGATCAAAATACCCTTATTCGTACAAGCTTGGATCACATCCCTGCAGGATGCGTAATAAGCACATGTTAACTGACGAACCGCGGTCGGACCGTTACAATAAAACCACTGCCTGACCCCAATGCGCAGCTATCGGACCGCATAAAAAATATGTTGGACGGATGTAAAAGAGTGTTGGACAGATGTCACCTTGTACTTGACCGAGCCAAAATCGCAGTCGGACCCCATTGAATATTTCTCGAATCGAGGGCACCTTGTGCCTAACCCGTATGCACACTATGCCGATAGAGAGTACAATGCCGGACCGACAATTGGAAGTGCTAGACTGACAGTTAGAAGTGCCAAACCGAGTGCACCTCATGCTAGGGATGTGATGCGAGCTTTGTACGGATAAGGGTATTTTGGTCTAAATAAATATGACTTTTTGACTGGGGTAGTCTTCATAAAAAAAAATGTTTTGGGGTAAAAGTTGAGAAAAAAAATAGTTGGGGGGAAACTGTCTAGAAAGTCCATGTTAGGGGGTATCTGCAATTTTCCCATAAGAATATCCATATCCTGAACATTTGTGAAACCCCTTAGAAGTTGCCAATGTTTTAAAATCCAGAACAGTTAGGTGAGTTGTCGGGTTCAATAAAATGTTTTTTCTTTTTAAGATACTAGAACTATTGTATGCACTGCACCGCATCCTCCAACTAGGCCACTCGGCCCTCTAGGTTCTCCACGGTAAAAAAGAACTCCATACTTGAGTAGTCTTGAAATATCTGAGATGCCTTTATGAATACATCGACACCTATTTCTCCGCCCTTCTATAAGGCTTCAACAATCCGTGTGCATCTCTCCCTGTCCTTCGTTGCCTGAGCAGTAGAATCAGCTGCAGGATCATGGTTCCGCCTGCTAGTGGTAGCAGCTGCCCAGTATTTCAAGGTATAAGCCATCATGGACATTATGTTGGCCATGCTATCCGTTGCTGTTGGTTGCCTTTTCCTTTGTTGAGCTCTTGTTGGATACTGAGAGCTCTGCCTCTTTGCCCTAGAGAATAATGCAATGCTTTTTCAGATGAGGAAGAGCTGAATTCCTCGTCACACCCCAAGTCCACCACTAGCACAGATGTGCTAGGGGTATGAACTGCTGCTGTGTCGGCACCTTCTTCATTAGTATCATGGGAAGGGCCTTGAGTGACTTGGTGGTCATGCCTATTCATACCACTACCTGACCCCAATACGTAGCTGCCGAACCGCATGAAAAATATGCTGGACCAATGTACAAGAGTGTTGGATATATGTCACCTTGTACCGGACCGAGCTAAATTAACAGTCCGACCCCATTGAATATTTCTCGAATCGAGGGCACCTTGTGCTTAACCGCATGCACACTATGCCAGCAGAGAGTGCAATGCCGAACCGACAGTTAGAAGTGCTAGACCGACAATTGGAAGTGCCAAACTGAGTGCACCTCATGCTAGGGATGGGAAGCGAACTTTGTATCAGTACGGGCATTTTGGTCTAAATAAATGACTTTTTGACTGGGGGATATACGTAAAAAAAAATGTTTTGGGGTAAATGTTGAGAAAAAAATTGGTTGGATGGAAGTTGTTTAGAAAATCCAAGTTAAGGGGTAGCAATTCTCCCATAAGAATATCCATATCCTGAACATTTGTGAAACCCCTTAGAAGTCGTCAATGTCTTAACATTTGGAACAGTCAGTTGAGTTGTCGGGTTCAATAAAATGTTTTTTTTTTTTTTTTTGAGGAAACTAGAACTATTGTATGCACTGCACCACATCCTTAAACTAGGCCACTCGACCCTCTAGGTTCTCCACGGTAAAAAAGAACTCCATACTTGAAATATTTGAGATGTCTTGAAATATCCGAGATGCCTTTATGAATACACTGTCACGACCCCACCGCCTGACCCCTGCTGTCTCAAATCGGAGAGCGAAAGAGTACGGGATTGCGACCGGAGGTCGCGTATGTCACTCAGGTGGGAGTAGCATCAGACGTGTAAATTTCGAGATCAAAGAAAACTACGAAACTAAATAAACTCATAAAACAAAAGGCTACAAACTGAGCAAAATAAAACCATTTATATAGATTCAGACTCCAAAAATTCTTTCACAAAGGTTCAAGGTGCTACTGGCCCAACAACAAAATTACAATATTCATCAAAAGACATTGTGGCACAGCCACCAGACACCCATACGCAAAAGATCCCAAGACAGAACTCACGCTTCAAAGTTTGCTACCATCGTCCAGCTGTCCACACACGAGCTATCAACGCTCACTCTACAAAGAAGGGAAAAAGAGAGGCATGAGCTAAAGCCCAGTAAGTAGGCAGGTCACTACCCTTGTATTCCTGACTAATAGCATATAAATCATAACATGGCCGATAGATCTTCAAAGATTGTACTGGCATCAGAAAGTAGAGTCATGCATCAAAATATGCATACTAATAGTGTAAAATGAGTATTGTTCAGATGCCAGAGTATTTAATATTTCCTGAAATGGCAGATGCATTGATGCTTATCTCAGTCACAGTCAGGCAGTCGTATAGAGGACTTAATTCAGATAGGCATAAACAGAAATATAATTACTCTCGAAGTAGAAATCACATTGTTCAGACGGATCTTGCTGATATTTCCTCAACAATGAGACATGAAACACATCATGAATATTTGCCAACTCAAGCAGTAGAGCGAGCCGATAAGCCATACTTCATACTCTTTCCAGAATCTCAAAGGGCCCAATAAAATGTGGGCTCAACTTTCTTTCCTTGTTGAACGTCATAATACCCTTGGTCGGTAATACTTTCAGGAAAACCCGATCACCTACCTCAAATTCAAGGTTCTTCTTCGATTGTCGGCGTAACTCTTTTGTCGACTCTGAACAATTTTGAGCCTCTCCCGAATCAAAGCAATCTTTACTAAGGTCACTTGAAGAATTTCGAGCCCTAACATCCTTCTTTCACCGACCTCATCCCAACAGATAGGTGACCTGCACTTCTTTCTAAACAGGGCTTCAAAAGGTGTCATCTGGATACTAACCTGGAAACTATTGTTCTAAGCAAATTCTATTAAAGGCAGATGATCCTCCCAGCTTCTTTTAAAATCAGTAACACAAGCTCTTAACATGTCTTCCAAAGTCTGAATAGTTATTTCTGATTGCCCATCTGTCTGGGGATGAAAAGCAATACTAAAAGTGAGTCTTGTCCCCAAAGCTGATTGCAAACTGTCCCAAAATTTTGACGTAAATCTAGTGTCCCTGTCGGACACGATACTGACAGGCATTCCATTTAATCGTACAATTTTTTTAATATATAGTTGGACCAATTTGTTCAAAGTATAAGTTGTATATATCGGTAAGAAATGAGCTGCTTTCGTCAATCGGTCCACAATGACCCAAGTATTATCATGTTCAACACCTATATTGGATAAGCCAGAGACAAAATCCATGGTAATGTGCTCCCACTTCCACTCTTGCACAGGTGAGGGTGGCAATAGTCCAACGGGTTTTTTATGTTCAACTTTCACTTGCTTACATGTTAAGCACCTGGAAACAAACTACGCTACTTCCTTTTTCATATCATTCCACCAGAAATTTTTCTTGAAGTCCTGATACATCTTAGTACTCCCCGGGTGCACAGTATAACAAGAGTGGTGTGCTTCTTCTAAAATAACCCGCTTCACGCCCTCAAAACTCAGGACACAAACCCGAACTTTAAATCTTAACAGACCGTCCCCACTAACGGAAAAATCTTCCTGTCTTCCCAGCTTTATTTCTTCAAGAATCTGCATAAGTTGGGGATTCTATTTCTGCGCTTTACGAATTTGTCGAAAGAGCAAGGCCTCCGCCCTCATACCAGCAGTCATTCCTTCCCCAACACTAAGGGAAAGAATTGGGTGCCACTCCACTACATCTTCTATCAGTTTTATCTCTTGAGTCATCAAGGGTGCCACCAACACTAAGGGCTTTCGACTCAAAGTGTCGGCCACCACATTAGTCTTGCTTGGTTGGTAATTGATAGTACAATCATAGTCATTCAGTAGATCCATCTATCTTCTTTGTTTCATATTTAACTATTTCTGAGAGAACAGATACTTGAGGCTTTTATGATCTGTAAATATTTTAAATTAAGCCCCATATAGGTAATGTCTCCAGATCTTTAAGGCAAACACTACAGCCACAGGTTCCAAGTCATGGGTTGTGTAATTTTGCTCGTACGGCTTCAGCTGTCTGGAGGCGTAGGCTATAACCTTCCCTCGCTGCATCAATACACATCCAAGTCCTTTATGAGAAGCGTCAGTATAGACCACAAAGTCTTCATTCCCTTCGGGTAAGGTTAGTATTGGGGTCGTGGTCAAATCTTCTTTAGCTCTTGAAAGCTTGTTTCACAATCATCTTACCATACAAACTTTACCTCTTTCTAAGTTAGGCGAGTTAGGGGGAGCACTATATTTGAAAACCCCTCTACAAAGCGTCTGTAATAACCTGCCAGTCCAAGACAACTACGGACCTCGGACACATTTGTCGACCTTCCCCACTTCAAAACAGCTTCAATTTTACAAGGGTCAACTGCAACCCCGTCCTTAGAAATAACATGCCTAAGGACGGCCACACTTGAAAGCCAAAACTCGCTTTTCCGCAGCTTAGCATATAACTTCTCCGTCTTTAGGGTCTGTAGGGCCATCCTCAAGTGTTGTTCATACTCTTCCAGATTCATTGAATATACCAGAATGTCATCTATAAAAACCACCACAAAATCATCCAAAAAGGACCTAAGCACCCTGTTCATCAAATCCATAAAGGCGGCCAGGGAATTAGTTAACCCGAACGACATTACCAAGAACTCATAATGTTCATATCGGGTGCTGAATGCGGTCTTAAGAACATCCTCTTCTTTGACTCGCAGTTGATAATACCCCGACCGAAGGTCAATTTTAGAAAACACTTGATCCCCTTGAAGCTGATCAAAGAGGTCATCAATTCTAGGCAAAGGGTACTTATTCTTCACCGTGACCTGGTTCACCTGTCTATAATTTATACAAAGTTTCAAGGACTCATCTTTCTTTTGTAAGAATAAAACCAGTGCACCCCGTGGTGCAACACTGGGTCAGACGAATCCCCTCTCCAATAACTCTTAGAATTGCTCTTTTAGTTCTTTCAATTCGGCTGGGGTCATTCTATAAGGGGCTTTAGAAATGGGTGCGGGTGCAGAGTCAAGAACCACTTCTATTTCAAATTCTATCTCCCTAACTGGAGGCAAAGTGGTTAATTCTTCAGGAAAAACTTCTGGATACTCCCTTACTACTAGTATCTCATCGAACTTTGATTGGGCATCCCGATTCTGCACTACGTAAGACAAATACCCAACACATTCTTTAGCCAACAAACGGGAAGCCCGAAGGGCTGAGATAAAGTGTATAGGGGAAACATCCTTAATGCCAACAAAATTCAATTCAAGCTGATTAGGGCGTCTAAAAGTTACAGTTTTGTCATAACAATGTATTGTCACATAGTGTGCAAACAACCAGTCCATGCCCAAAATCACTTCAAAGTCTCGGATGTCTAACAGTAGTAAATCTATAGGTAGAACACACCCTTCAAGCAAAACCCCACAGTGCTTATAAATAATATCAGTTTCTATGGATTCCCCCATAGGTGTGCCTACAACCAATTTCTAATCAAGAAGTGCAGGTCTAACACTTAAGTGGCATGCAAAGTGAGGTGCAATCAAAAGAGTGTGTG
Organism: Amborella trichopoda; assembly: GCF_054954075.1. Lineage (NCBI taxonomy): Eukaryota > Viridiplantae > Streptophyta > Magnoliopsida > Amborellales > Amborellaceae > Amborella > Amborella trichopoda. The sequence goes on from NC_142342.1 coordinate 32,850,126, forward strand.
GATCCAAGGTCAATTAGAACTTTAGCTTCCATGTTGCAAACAGAAAGCGTACCTCAAATCACAGAGGTGGAAGCCTTGGCTTCTCGTTCCGTAAGGGAAAATACCCGACCTTGAGTCTTTGGTTGGTCTTCTGGTCCCTTCACCGGAAGTCCTTGATCATGTGGCCAAGTTTGCCACATCTGAAGCATGTTTTTATCCTCCTTCGGCACTCGACCGCCAAGTGGTTATCCTTTCCGCAATGTGGATATATCGGGTGCTGGTTCTCTCTTATGTCACTCGAGAAGTTTTTCTGGATCTTGCTCCCTCGATTATTATTTCCCCTGAAGCTTCTCTTTGGAGGTGGTCGAGTCCTTCCTCCAAAATTTTTAAATTGACCTGGTCTCATCTTTCCCTCTTTCTTGAACCGGGACTCTTTGTCCTCCCTTTTTATTCTCATGGCCAGATCCACTAAATGGGAGAAGGTCTTTAAATTGGCTGATATTACCCCCCTCCTTATTTCTGGCCTGAGGCCTCTTTCGAACTTACTAACCTTCTATGCCTCAGTGTTAATGATGTGCGGCGCATATCTTGACAATTCAGCGAACTTGGCTGCATATTGTTCGACAGAAAGTCCCCCTCGTCGTAGCTCAATAAACTCCACTTCCTTTCTTTCCCATACTGAATCAAGGAAATATTTCTCATTGAAGGCTTCCAAGAAATTCTCCTAGGTCACTTCTGTCCCTGATCTTTCTCAAGATTGTTTTACTGAGCCCCATCAGTGCTCAGCATCTCACTCTAACATGAAATCTTCTGCTCATCATTGCAATGCAATACTTCAAATATCTTCTCTACTTGCCTTATCCATCGTTCTGCTTTTTCTACTCTCCCATGCCCTAGGAACGTCGGAGGCGCTAGCCTCCTGAACCTTCTATTAGTCCACTATCAGTAAGCTCCAGGGCAGGGGTAACCAGGGCTAGCATATTATCTTTTATCATTTGAGTCATGGCCTCCAAGGTCCATAAGATTTCTCCAAGGGCTTTTGCATTATCGTTACATTATCGTTACTGAAGCTCGCATTATTAACACGAGTCCTTGGCATCTTTGTCCTACAACAGGGACACCCCAGTCACTAGTCTACTCAAAACTACTTTAGAGACACTTTTACAATATTTTAGGCCAAAAATCCAAACCTGACTGCGCTGATACCATAACTGTCACGACCCCACCCCCTAACCCCTGCCGTCCCAAACTGGAGAGCGACAGACTGCACGAACGCGACCGGAGGTCCCGTACGTCACTCAAGTGGGAGTGGCATCACAGATAAAATTTCGAGATCAAAGCAAACTATGAAACTAAATAAACTCATAAAATAAAAGGCCACAAATTGAGAAAAATAAAACCATTTATACAAATTCAAGCTCCAAAAAATCTTTCACAAAAGGTTCAAGGCTCTATTGGCCCAACAACAAAATTATAATATTCATCAAAAGACATTGTGGCACAGCCACCAGACACCCATACTCAAAGATCCCAACACAGAACTTACGCTTCAAAGTCTGCTACCACCATCCATCTGTCCACACACGAGCTATCGGCTCTCACTCTACAAAGAAGAGAAAAAGAGAGGCATGAGCTAAAGCCCAATAAGTAGGTCACTACCCTTGCATTCCTGATTATTAGCATATAAATCATAACACGGCCGATGGATCATCAAAGATTGTACTGGCATTAGAAAGTAGAGTCATGCATCAGAATATGCACACTAGCAGTATAAAATGAGCATTGTCCAGATGCCGAAGTATTTAATATTTCCTGAAATGGCAGATGCATTGATGCTTATCTTAGTCACATTCAAACAATCATACAAAGTACTTAATTCAGACTGGAAGAAACATAAATATAATTACTCCCAAAGTAGAAGTCACATCGATCAGGCTAAGCCAATCTTGTAACTTGAAACTTCTACCCTTAATCGGGAGGGAAGACAATGACAAATGAAAACTCCATTTTGTAATGTCATCACTCACGCACACGATCTCCAGTACACTTTGGGGGTTTTCGATAGGTTGTGGCCTTGCAAGACACGACCCTCTCCTTACGTAGCGGTCACAGAATCAAAATATTCACCACCAATGGAGGGCCCATTGTGTAGTGGCCAGAAATTACATACAACAAAATTCGTATAACAGAATCAGAATATCCACTACCAATGGAGGACCCATTGCGTAGTGGTGAAAAATCACATATAACAAAATTCATATAACATAATCAGAATATCCATTACCAATGGAGGACCCATTGCGTAGTGGTCAGAAATCACATATAAGATAATTCATATAGCATAATCAAAATATCCACTACCAATGGAGGACCCATTGCGTAGTGGCCAGAAATCACATATAATAGAATTCATATAACAGAATAAGAATATCCACTACCAATGGAGGACCCATTACGTAGTTGCCAAAAATTATATATAATAAAATTCATATAACAGAATCAGAATATCCACTACCAATGGAGGACACATTGCGTAGCGGCCAGAAATCACATATAATAGAATTCATTTAACAGAATCAGAATATTAACTACCAATGGAAGACCCATTGCATAGTGGCCAAAAATCACATATAATAGAATTCACCGTGTGTAAGCATGCATAACCCTCATTCATTTATACCTTACTCTTTCAAGAGGTCAGAAACATTGAACATTTGTAAGATTACAATCATGCCATTTCGGTGTCTTATACATAAAATTCAATCACCTTGCAAAAAGGCTTAAGGTGTGCATAATTCATATACAACTTAAAATTCATTGGTGCTCTTATCAATCATGGTCATACACATAATGAGGCATAGCACCCAAATTTACAACAGGAACTTAACTAAATTCCGATTCCAATTCACTAATTGAACATTACTTAGTCAATTAGTTTAGCATATCGTTCTAAATCTTGCTGAATTTTGCCAATAGTGACTTATGTTCATAATTTAAATCATAGATTGCAACCTAGCAGGAATTTCAAAACGCTTTCAGCAGCATATGACCAATTATCACACACATTTAGCACCAAGATTTGACTTAAAATGAGATCAAATGATGCTTTTGATCTACTTCTGCAGACCAATGAAATTTTAAGCAAGCCAATGACATCATCATGATATCAAAATCAGATAAAAAACAGTGTGTTAAACACTGCTGCATATTCAGTAGCATATGACCAATTATCACACGCATTTAGCACCAAGATTTGACTCAAAAAATGAGATCAAATGATGCTTGATCTACTTATGCAAACCAATTATATTCTAAGCAAGCCAATGACATCAAAATCTGATAAAAACAGTGTGTTAAACATTGCTGCATATTCCGCAGAATATGACCAATTATCATATGCATTTCACACCAAAATTAGTTGCATATGACCAATTATCACATACATTTAGCACCAAGATTTGACTCAAAATGAGAACAAATTATGCTCGATCTACTTCTGAAACCAGTGACATTCTAAGCAAGCCAATGACATCATAATGTTATCAAAATCAGATAAAAAATAGTGTGTTAAACATTGCTAAACATTGCTACATATTCGACAGCATATGACTAATTATCACATGCATTTAGCACCAAAATTTGACTCAAAATGATATCAAATGATGCTTGATCTACTTCCGCAAGCCAATGACATTTTAAGCAAGCCAATAAATCATAATGACATCAAAATCAGATAAAAAATAATGTGTTAAACACTGCTGCATATTCAACAGCATATGGTCAATTATCATACACATTCAGCACCAAGATTTGATGGTGGTTGAACACTGCTGCATAGTCAGCAGCATATGTTAAACACTGCTGCACATGTTAAACACTGCTGCATAGTCAGCAGCATATGGCCAATTATCACACACATTGAGCACCAAGATTTGACTCAAAAAATGAATGCAAAGAGAGAGTCAGATGCAGAGTTCAGAATAAAGGTACAAACCAAAATCAATAAATTGAGTTGTCAGTTTGCTTAAGCCCTAAAAAACCCCAAAATCAATAAAACTAAAATGTCAGTTTGATTAAGCCCCGTAAACCACAAACCAAAATCATTTTAAATGAGTAATCATGCAAACCGATAGAGTTCAGAATAGATAGAAATTTAACTAACAGAAATAAGAGGAGATCAAAACCAATATGCACATGTACAAAAATGAATTGAAACAATTCAGAACAAATTATAGGAAACCAAAAAACTTAAATAGTCACAAAGCAAATAATCACAGGAAAATAAATGATTCAATGAAAAAAATAACACTAAAAAAAATAAATTGAATCACCATAATTAATTGAATGTATATCTTGTATAGAACTGAATCACACTGAGTCATTTTCTCACTCCATAAAATGTATCAAGTTGTCTCTTGTAGGTCAGGAAGTATAGAATATTAAAATCATGAGCCTTTCAGGCCCAAAAAAAAAAAAACATGGGGATAATCCTGCAGGTGAACACTAGTTCTTGGATGATCAATGAAACGAAAAAAAATATGGATGACTGCAATAGTAAAAAGGAAGAAAACAACGTACCCTTATTATTTTATTTTATTTTGTCAATATCTTTTACCCTTTTATTGTGAAACCCTAAAAAGAATCTGACAGAGTTCAAAAAAGAAACAATATTTTCGAAAAATCACTCAAAATAGTCTGATCCAAAAACTGCCTCCTTAAAAATGGCTGATTTCTTAATAAATATAAAGAAACTAGAATTTTCAGCATTTGTAGGAAGGGAATAGATCACAGAGAGAGGGATAGAGAGAGACGGGGAGGAAGGGATAGAATAGATCAGAGAGAGAAATCAGGAGCAGAGGGGATGAGAGAGCACAAGTGAAAGAGGAGAGAGAGATTGTAGATATAGCAGAGGGAGAGAGGATCAGAGAGAAGATGAAGGATAAGACAGGAAGGAGAAAATGGGAGAAGAAGGAGAAGAGCATTTACCTTATTGCATGCAGGCGTGAGAGAGACGACTGAGCTTGGAGGCAGGTGATGGGCTTCTGAGCTTGGAGGCTGCGATGCTAGGGTTGAGAAGAAGCGATAAAGAAATAGGGTTGAGATAGGAAACAACGGGGAAGAAAGTTCCCACTCTCCTTAAAACAAAGTTCCTGCCTTGGGGGTGGAACTTTTTTCTCCCTTTTTTTATAACTAAAAATGGAAGAAACATGGGAAAAAAGTATCTCACAACTTCTAAACACCGCAGAAGTTCCCGTGCATCAAACACAGGATTTCTACAGTGATAAGAAGAAGTTTGTTATGGAGAAATTTCTTCCTCCAAACAAACGCGTCGTCTTGGACAATTGGGAATGGGCGGCTGGATTGAATTCGAGATTTGGCCTCTACTTCATAGATTGTAATGACAAGCTCAAGCGATATCCAAAGGACTCTGTTCAATGATTCAATTTTTCTTTAAAATTATAATGCAATTATGTTTATCTCAAAAAAGTATATAATAAAACTGTTTACTTTTTGGCACAAAAGGCTATAATGGCCTCTAACACTCGTATACAAATTCATGCAACTGAGGGTGTCCTATTGACTCGTGCTCAAAATCAAAGGAAATATTTCTTAAATTTTCTGTCGACAAATAACACAATTTAGCGATTCAAATTCACAGATGATGGCTATAGGTACTTGTGACTTCTGCGATACAAAAAGTATCAGTCACATTCTATACAATCTCTTTTTCTATATTATTATTTCGATGTATCCCATCATTATTTGTGCATTCATATTTCAACGTTTTTGAAGTTCCATTGTCTTATGACCAATTTGAGTTGCAATATATTGAATTTTATCCAAAAGATTATTGGTTAATAAGAATAAGGAAAATTGAAGATACCTCCAACTTAGCCTTTCTAGACAACCTTTCCCCAACCAACTTTTTTATCGCAACTTTTACCGCAAAACATACTTTTCTTGCAAATACCCTCTTGTCAAAAAGTCATATTTATTGGATCAAAATATCCTTATCCATGCAAGCTCGCGTCACATCCCTGTAAGATGCGTAATGACCAAAGGTTAATTGTCGGACCGAGGTAAAAAACTATCGGACCGGTACAATAAAACCACTGCTGGACCCCAAGGCGTAGCTGCCGGACCACATGAAAACTATGTTGGTCCGATGTAAAAGAGTGTTGGATAGATGTCACCTTGTGTCGGACCGAACTAAAATCACGGCAGCCACAGTATTTTCCCCATCCACCCAATGACATCAGCCACTGTGGGACACACCAACCCACGAGCTTATAAGTCGCGCTCCTCTCCACCCTCAGCGCCGTTTACCCATTTCTCCTTTTTTCTCTCCCAAATTTCTCTCTCTAGTGCTCAAGGGAGAAACCCTCTTCACTGCCACCACCGCCACTACTGCTGCTGCTGTTGGCTACCACGAGGAGCCAAAAGGTGACCTGTGTCTGGAGTTTGGAGCGTCGTGATCTTCAAGTAAGTGGGTCTAGCTTTTTTGCATCAACAATAGTAGGAAATGGGTTTTGAATATTGTTAGTGGGTTAATGATGGAGTGAAAATTGTGAGTATGAATGAGTTTAGTGGGGTTGAGAATGATAGCCGCGTTGCCATGATTGTTTGAGCCATGGAAATGAACTTGTTAGTGGTAAAACGTTGTAGGATAGCTCTCTTGTAAGGCTAGTTTTATATGAATGAGATTTTGCATGAAGTTTTATCTTAGTTAATGAAGTATTGAATGATGTTGAATGTGTAATAAGCTTGGTATTGAGATTTTCCAAAACTGTGACTGTTCTTGCGACACACTTTTCAATGGTCGAACGATGTCCAAAAGAGCCCAAATCGGTCTTGAATGAGAGATGTGGTTGTCTATTTTATTGTGATTTTTACACCATCTGGAAATTGTGCACGGTTTAAGAAATACGCCCCTAGATATGAGCATGTGTCACTATCACTATGGCTGGAATTTTTCCAGCAACTATTGCCTGTTTTGCGTCGAGCTTTTGACCCACCTAACGATGCCCAAATGTTTTCAAACCTCCAGTGTTTGAAATATCTCTGAGTAAACTTAAAGTCTCATGTTTTGAGAATTTCAAAAATCTCGAGGTTTGTGAGGTACGCCCCGAAATGTGGGGGTATGTTGCTGTTGAGGGAAATTTCCAACAACTGGCATGTGAATCGTGTCAAGCTTTTGATCAATCAAACTATTTTCGAAAGCCTTTAAACTACTGTCATTTCGAAGATTACTGCATGGGCTTGAAATTCCATGTTTTAATTATTTTATGATTCTCCCTAGATTGGGAGTAACGCCCCGAGAGGAGGGGTATGTCAATGCCACACAACACAGAGGCTTTCAAAATTGTGCCGGTTGCATGGTTTTGCACTCAACTCTGACCAAATGTATTCAAATCACCTTCATGTGAGTTTTGAATAAATCTATTTTAAAATCGACTGCAAATAACACTAAAACCCGCCACTGCTCGACAATTGTACTCCTTTTCCTATAAGAAGGTCACAATTATGGAGTTGATAAATATGCTCTTTTTGCTTGAATCTTTCTCTGATCAATTAAGTGACATGGTGTTATGTGTACGAATTCATATACATCTATGCCATAGAATAGTCTTCATGTAATGATTGTCATATGGTAACTGCCATGGCGTTATGAGCATGATGTTATGCAACCATACAATGTGTGACGGTCTCATAACTGCTAATACCCTGTGATCGCTATGTGATGCATGTAATTGAATGAAACCATGGAATATGAATGCTAATTTTCAAAGTATAAGTGCCTTGAGATAACCCTTGTGATGAATGCCTTATGCGAGGAAGTATAGTGTATATGCCAGTTATATAGTTATACTGACCGCTACGCAATGGGCTACCCACTGACATGCTTTGTGCGTATTGCATGGCTAGGAGTGAGGTTGAGGGGGTGCCTATTTTGAGAGTATTATAGGGCCTACTTATGTGATTGTGATTGATATTGGTTAGGTGCGTGCTTTGAGTGTATTGCATGACCTGACTCAGTGATTGTTGCAGACTGCTTATGTGGTTGATATCGGTTAGGTGCGCTCTTTGAGCGTTTTGCATGACCCCCAATGATTGTTACAGAGTGCTTATGTGATTGATACTGGTTAGGCGCGTGCTTTGAGCATATTGCATGACATGATCCAGTGATTGTTACATACTGTTTATGTGATTGATACTAGTTAGGAGCATGCTTTGAGCGTATTGAATGACCTGACCAAGTGCTTACTATGGACTGAAATATGCTCAGTGATAAAGTAAGAATGAGTTCTATTATGATAAGAATGTACATCGTGAAATGTGTCCGATTATGGATAAAAGAATGATATCGTAATGTACATGACTGTATGTTTTATGATAGTGTTCGTTAACGGAAGGCATTATGGATTATTACTACTTATGATACTTATTATCTGCATGGCGAATATGAATAATGATTATTGAATGAATGAGAATTATGATACTTGAAATGATGATCATGATAGATACACCAAGAAGATTTCTGACCTATGTGATATTTATGTCGTGATAGCTTATAAGTGGAAAATGCAGTTTGTGATACCTGGATGTATTCATTGATGATACTTAGTATCTAGACTTACTTACTGGGCTGTATAGCTCATTCTATCATTTTTACCATCTTTGTAGAGCAACAGTCATATGGCCTAATGAAAGCTGTTGGCGTTTGGGACTCAAAGTTGTCGAAGATAATTCTTTCTCATTGTGGGTTTTATGGGCACTTTGGCACTAATTATTGATTGTTGTGGGTTATGTGTACTATTGGGACTTGATGCCTTGAACTGATATGTAACAAATGTGATAAATGATATGTAGTGGAGTTTTGGAGTATGGTTTTTGCCTTTTGCATTCAGAGTTGATGTTTTAGTTTTTCCAAAGTTTACTTTATTTACCGCATTGTTGAAGCGTTGAGGCACTTCGACCTGAGTGGCATTCACTACCTCCGGTTCACGGACCCACTCTCGGCTACCCTCCGACGAGTACGGTAAGGGGGATGGGGGTGGGGACGTGACAGTATGGTATCAGAGCCAAGTTAGAATCCTTGGCTTAGGGAGTTTAGGAGTATCCTTATAGTAGTTTTAATATAGCGTAGTGGGTGGATAGAATAATAATTGGGTGTTACTGTGACTAGGTTGAATATGCCAAGAGCTCGTGGCTACTATGGGAGTACTAGTAACTATGACACTGAAGCCCTCGGTGAATTTTGTAGGACTCTGGGAGCCATGACCCAAATACTGAAAGAGTCAATGCCGGCCCTATCTACCCCTGCCCTGGAGCAGAGTGATGGTAATCTGATAGAGAAGTTTAAGAGGCTGACACCCCGAATTTTCTTAGGGCAAGGAGGTGTAGAGAAAGCAGAGAGATGGCTAATGCAAGTATAAAGGATCTTTGAAGTTTTGCAGTGCTCAGATGAGTAAAAATTGAGGTTGGGTACCTTCATATTAGAAGGGGATGCTAAATATTGGTGGCGTTCGGTCTAGCAGGCCTGAGAGGAGGAAGAGATAGAACCAACTTGGGAAGGATTTCTAGAGGCCTTCGATAAAAAGTACTTCCCTGAGTAGGTAAAGGAAAGGAAGAGTGTGAATTCATAGAGTTACAACAAGGGAATTTTACCATTGATCAATATGTGGCAAAATTTTTTGAATTATCCCGATACGCGCCACATATCATCAATGCAGATGCTCGGAAGGTAAGTAAATTCGAGAGAGGATTGCGGCCCGATATCAGAGGGAAAGTTTTGTCGGCCAATCTTAAGTCCTTCATTCAATTGGTGGATTTGGTCAAGAAGGTGGAAAGAGACTGTGATGATTATCGACTGAGGAAAGATAAGCGAAGAACATGACCTCTGCCCCCTGAGGGTCCACGAGGAAAAGGAAGTCGGAGAAATGACTAGACCCAAAGGACCTCCCTGGGCGACATCAAGCAAAGCCAGCTCACATTGTACCTCCTGTAGGAAGCAAGGCCATGTGGCTTCCAAGTGATGGCTGAAGGCGAAGACATGTTATAACTGCGGCAAGTTAGGCTACTTGATTAGAGACTGCCTGACATTGAAGAATGAACCCAAACCGAATACTTAGGGTCGGGTCTTTGCACTTGAAGGGGAAAGAGTTAAGGCATCCATGTTAGAGAACTAAAAGTGTTTTGATTGGAATGTGAAATGTAAAAGCTTTATTGGATTTTGTCTCCTCTCACTATTATTGTGACACCATCCTTTGGCATATCTAATGGAAATTGAACGTTTATTGTCTACCCGTGCCTAAATTGTGTAACGAGTGAATTGTAATGTAGGGGGCATGGTATGGATGCAACAAGCACTATGTGATTTCTTTGGCATACTGAAGTGTATTGCAAAGCCCTAGTGAGTGTGAGTTAGGTGCTTGCTTTGAGCGTATTGTAGGAGTTGATATTTTGTATTGTGATTGATAGGGTGCCTACTTTGAGTGTATTGCAGGACCCAACTATTGTGAGTGATAGGGTGCCTACTTTGAGCATATTGTAGGACTCAACTATTGTGATTAATAAGGTGCCTACTTTGAGCATATTGTAGGACCCAACTATTGTGATTGGTAGGGTGCTTACTTTGAGCGTATTGTAGGACCCGACTATTGTGACTGATAGGGTGCCTATTTTGAGCGTATTGTACGACCCAACTATTGTGATTGATAGGGTGCCTACTTTGAGCGTATTGTAGGACGCAACTATTGTGATTGATAGGGTGCCTACTTTGAGTGTATTGTAGGACCCGACTATTGTGATTGATAGGGTGCCTACTTTGAGCGTATTGTAGGACCCGACTATTAACACCGATAGGGTACTTGCCTTGAGCATATTGCCGACCTAATATTGTGATTGAATTGAGGTGCCTACTTTGAGCGTATCGTAGGACCTAAATTTGTCACCAACACTGATAGAAAGCCTACTCTAAGCTGGTAGTAGGACCTGATCTTATGATTGACAGTAGAGAGGTGCCTGCTTTAAGCATATTACAGGACCTAGTTTTGAGACTCTGAGATTTTGTGGTGTGTGCCTGGAGTGTATTGCAAGATTGATATTGGTAAGGTACCACTCTAAGAGTATCGTCGGACCTTAATTGGGACTCACCAACCCATGAGCTTATAAGTCGCACTTCTCTCCACTGTCAGCACTGTTTGCCCATTTCTCCTTTCTTCTCTCCCAACTTTCTCTCTCTAGTGCTCAAGGGGGAAACCCTCTTCACTGCCGTCGCCATTACTGCTGCTGCTGCTGTTGCCTGCCACAAGGAGCAAGAAGGTGACCTGTGTGTGGAGTTTGGAGCGCTATGAGCTTCAAGTAAGTGGGTCTAGGTTCTTTGCATCAACAATAGTAGGAAATCAGTTTTGAATATTGTTAGTGGGTTAATGATGGGGTGAAAATTGTGAGTATGAATGAGTTTAGTGGGGTTGAGAATAATAGCCACGTGCTCTATGCCATGAATGTTTGAACCATGGAAATGAACTTCTTAGTGGTAAAACGTTGTAGCATAGCTCTCTTGTATGGCTAGTTTTATATGAATGAGATTTTATGTGAAGATTTATCTTAGTTAATGAAGTATTGAATGATCTTGAATGTGTAATAAGCTTGGTATTGAGATTTTTCAGAATTGTGATTGTTCTTGCGACATACTTTTTAGTGGCCGAACGACGTCCAAATGAGCCTAAATTGGTATTGAATGAGAGATATGTATGTCTTTTTTATTGTGCTTTTTACACCATCTGGAAATTATGCACGGTTTAAGAAATACGCCTCTAGGTATGAACATGTGTCACTGTCATGGCTGGAATTTTTCCAGTAACTGTTACATGTATTGCGTCGAGCTTTTGACCAAACTAACGATGCCCAAATGTTTTCAAACTTCTGTCGTTTGAAAGATCTCTGAGTAAACTTAAAGTCGCATGTTTTGAGAATTTATTTTGTCCCCAAGGTTTGTGAGGTACGCCCTGAAATGCGGGGGCATGTTGCTATTGTGGGAAATTTCCAGCAATTGTCTAGTGATTCGTGTCAAGCTTTTGATCCATCAAATGATTTTTGAAAGCCTTTAAACTACTGTATTTCAAAGATTACTGTGTGGGCTTGAAATTTCATGTTTTAATTATTTTATGACTCTCTCTAGATTGGGAGTTAAGCCCCGATAAGAGGGGTACGTCAATGCCACACAATACAGAGACTTTCAAAATTGTGCCTGTTACATGGTTTTGCGCTCAACTCTGACCAAATGTATTCAAATCACCTTCATGTGATTTTTGAATAAATCTATTTTAAAATCAGCTTCAAATCCCAGTAAACCCCTCCATTGCTTGACAATTGTACTCCTTTTCCTACAAGAAGGTCACATTTATGGAGTTGATAAATATGCTCCTTTTGTTTGAATATTTCGCTAATCAATTAAGTGATAGGGTGTTATGTGTGTGAATTGATATACATCTATGATATAGAATAGTCTTCCTAAAATGATTGTCACAAGTTAACTGCCATGGAGTTATGAGCACGATGCTATGCGACTATACAAATGAGAGACGGTCTGATAACTGCTAATACCATGTGATGGCTATGTGATGCATGTAATTGAATGTGACTAGTTATACTGATCTCTACGTAATGGGCTACCCACTGGTAGGGGACTGATGTGATTATCGTTATGAGAAGTCCTTGACATGCTTTGTGTGCATTGCATGGCTAGGAGTGAGGTTGAAGGGTGCCTATTTTGAGAGTATTGCAGAGCCTACTTATGTGATTGTGATTGATATCGTTTAGGTGTGTGCTTTGAGTGTTTTGCATGACCTGACCTAGTGATTGTTACCGACTGCTTATTTGATTGCTATCGGTTAAGTGCGTGCTTTGAGCGTATTACATGACCCCCAGTGTTTGTTACAGACTTCTTATGTGATTGATATCGGTTAGGCGCATGCTTTGAGCGTATTGCATGACCTGATCCAATGATTGTTATAGACTGCTTATGTGATTGATACTAGTTGGGCGCATGTTTTGAGCATATTGCATGACCTGACCAAGTGCTTACTGTGGAACGAAATATGCTCAGTGATAAAGTAAGGACGAGTTATGTTATGATAAGAACGTACATTGTGAAACGTGTCCCGTTATGGATGAATGAATGATATCGTGAAGTGAATGACTGTATGTTTTATTATAGTGTTCGTTAACAGAAGACTTTCTGGATTATTACTACTTATGATACTTGTTATCTGCATGGCGAATATGAATAATGATCGTTGTATTAAATGAATGAGAATTCTGATATTTGAAATGACAATCATGATAGATACACCTAGAAGATTTCTGACCTATGTGGTATTTATGTCGTGATTGCTTATAAGTGAAAAATGCAGTTTGTGATACCTGGATGTATTCATTGATGATGCTTAGTCTCTAGACTTACTTACTGGGCTGTATAGCTCATACCATCTCTGTAGAGCAAAAGTCACAGGTGGAAGAAGATTGGCCTAGTGGAAGCTATTGGCGTTTGGGACTCGAAGTTGTTGAAGATAATTCTTTCTCATTATGGGTTTTTGGGCACTTTGGCCCTAATTATTGTTTATTATGAGTTATGTATACTATTGGGACCTGATGCCTCGAACTGATATGTAATAATTTTGATATATAGTGGATATTTGGAGTATGGTTTTCCGCTTCTGCATTCAGAGTTAATGTTTTAGTTTTTCCATGGATTGCTTTGTTTTCCACATTATTAAAGCATTGAGCCACTTCGACCTAAGTGGTATTCGCTACCTCCGGTTCATGGACCCGCTCTCGACCGCCCTCCAGCAAGTACGGTAAGGTGGACGGGGGCAGGGACGTTACATGTACGGATAAGAGAATTTTGGTTTAAATGAATATGACTTTTTGACCGGGGGGTATTTGTAAAAAGAATATGTTTTGGGGTAAAAGTTGTAAAAAAAAAATTGGTTGGGGGGGAAGTTATCTAGAAAGTCCAAGTTAGGGGTATCTACATTTTTCTCATAAGTATATCCATATCCTGAACTTTTGTGAAACCCCTTCGAAGTTGCCAATGTTTTAAAACCCAGAATAGTCAGATGAGTTGTCGGGTTCAATAAATTTTTTTTTTTAATTAAATCATGGAAAAAGGAGGCATATTTTCAATTTTTGTTTTCCAGGGGTCTACTAAATGAAATGCTAAAAGTTTGGACTGGGGAACTTTTAGTAACGAAATTTAAAATAGAGACTAATGTGACTCTAGACATGTAAATAGGCCTGCTCGACCTTGAGTTGGAAAAGTTTCAGCTTGAACTGAACATGGCTACACAATGAGGACCTAGTCTTGTGTAGGTCGATTGGTCCCACGCTTAACGCTCGGATTAGGCAGCGGGTTACTATATATAACATCTATTAAAATTCTGTATGCTACATTTAGAAAAAGGAGTGTGAGCCATTATGTTACTTTAGTTCCATCTTCTTTTATTTGAGAAAAAAATTTATATAAGGGTAAGGCCCTAAACAATCAAATTAAGATGCCCTTAAAAAATTCACTAAAAGAAGGTTTTTCGATTCCAAAAAATCTTCAAATTGATCATCTTGATATCAAGATGTAAAGATATGAGAAAAAAAATTGATTTCAAGTCTTAAAAATAGTGCATCTTGTTATGCATTTTTGGAACATCAATTTTCAAGTTTTTCAATTGTTCATAGATGTGTTCGATCTACACTATTTTTTAAGATTTAAATTTTATAATTGAGTGAGGACACTCTTTATGAACCACTCTAATAACTCAAAGTATTCTTGCTTTGAGAAGCTTACTTATAAAAGACTATCTTTCTCTTTATCCTTCTTTCTGGCTTCCAACTACGTCTGGTTATCCTGTGGTTGTCTTGCTTTCAGAAGCTAGTTATCCTGTTGTTGTCTTGCATTCAGAAGCTAACTGTCCTGATTGATTGAATGAAATAGCTTACGAGTTTGATCGCTGGCTTTCTTTAATAAGCTATAAGTATGGCTTCACAACCTATAAACACACACACTGCAAACTAACTGAATCTGCATGTTGAGCTTCCAGTCTGATTGCTTAGCTGAGAGCTTTGTGTTGGTACATGAAATTCACTAGAAAGAAATCTACATAGAGATGAAAATAAATCTTCAATCCATCACAAAGATTTTTAGTATAAAAATATATTTCAAAACTATTTGAAGGTGTGCCTTACTTTGATTGTTTAGGGCCTCAACCTTATACAAACCACACCTTTTATTCGATGCCTAGAAAATAAGTAAAAGAATTTTTCTCAAAAGATATATCTTTACTTTATATTACAAAGCTATAATTAAGAAGTGGACACATGTAATGAAAGGGGGATGTCTTTAAAGATCGATAGGATAAGTGATCTTTAACCAGTAAGGCTTTTAGGGTACTATGTTGGTTACCAATTTTTTGGAATTTTTATGTCATAACTTATTCAAAAGCTTCCTTGAAAGTTGCAACTGTTTATGGCCCTCTTCGAAAATGTGTAATAACCATTCCAAATGTAAAGGTGTAATAACCCTTCAAAAGCTTCCTTGAAAGTTACAACATTTTCAAGTGGAATTTTCTTTTTCACAAAGTAAAAATGTTATTTTTTGAATTCCTTTCTTCACATCCATTTTAACTTTTAGTGGATATAATATTTTGTGATATTCATCTTATAGATGGATGTTAGACAAACAAGGGACCACACAACAATAGGTGAGTCGGCTGACTCACCAACACTGTGTCCTAAAGGAAAATTCCTCAAAATGCACTTTACTTTTCCGTAATGTAGTAGTTTGCTATTTTACAACTACTCCAACTCATGACCATGTGTATTTTGATTCTGTCTTAGTAGTGGGATCAGAGGAAAGGATTGGACATATAATTTCATTATATTTTTTTTCCAAGAACATGACTGGTCGGACTTGATTTTTCTTCACGTGGGCGGGGGGAAATATCCTCTTTCAAACAATCGCGGAGGGTTCACGTGCGTTGGGCACGTACTCTCTTACTTGCAGATAGGAACCAACAAAGAGAGAGTTTTTACAACAAGGAATGTTTCTGCACTTACCTCGTCGCTTTGGGGTTTGGGACATAGCCGGGCAGTTTTCCCTCTTAGAACAATTACGATGCCCTCCAGAAGTCTGCTAGTGCGGTTTGAATACAGACTCTTCTCAGGCTTTCAACTCACTGCTTCGTTCTCTCTCACTGGAAATTACAATATGGACGCGGATGTACTCTTTTATAGTGACTTGCGCGAACGAGGGATGGATGACGAAAAGAAGGGATAAGGGAGAGAGGTGGTGAAGATTCCCCTCTCTGCTCAAACGTTGTTCGCTCGAGTGATCAGAGTAATCGAGGGATTAGAACCCTCTCGACTTATCGGCCCAGGAAGATTCCTCTCGAGTGGCTGAGGGAGAGAGCGTATACGTCTTTGGCAGCTCAACTTGACTGTATGGAGAGGAAGTCAGAGCGATTGTCTAAGGGTTGGAATCGTCGGGTTGACTCCGAGAGATATTGGGTCAAGGGGAGAGAGATGCGACAGTGTGTTCTCTGATGGCACGGGTTACTGCGCGGAGCAAGTAACTACTGAAAAGAGAGAAGAAATAAAGAAGGGGGAGAGGGGGTTTTGAGCTGTGTGGTTAGCAAAGGCTAGGGGTAGTTTCTCTCTCTGAAAATCTTTCTCTCTCTTTGGTGCTAAATCCAAGGGTTAGGAGCAAAAAGACGAGTAGAAACAAGCTTAATGCCTCTATTTCATTAATGAATGATCCGATCCTTTTACAATTGCCCTAGGTTTATATTTATAAAGGATCCAAAAAATAGGGGTGGATGCTCAAGACTAAACCTAATTACAATTATAATAAAATACAATAAAATACCGAATTTAGGAATAAAGACCAAAAATGCCCTAAAACCTTTTGTACAGATGATGAAACCATCCCTCTCTGGGGGGCCTCTTGCCATTGCCAGATCTTGGAAGCTTTTTTAGATGGTTGTGACAGTGTTTGAGACTATCGATCATCGTAATCTTGATGCCTTTTTGATTTTGAAGATTTTGAAGTCTTTTGATCGTCTTGCGGCAAACTCTTTCTTGAGCGGTGGAAACCTAACAAGATTGTGATCTTTTGACTGTTGCTACAATACAACCTCTAATGTTTCGAGTTTTTATTTTGGTTGCAAATTGAAGAGGAGACTTCCACAGTTGTTTTCCACCAATTTTTATCCGTTTTGGTCATTGCTTGAAGTACTTTCTGATTTTGGGAGATCACCAGAAAAAGGGATTTTGCTGACCAAACAAAGTCTTATTTTCTTCTTCCTTGGAGTTTTACGGTTTATCTGACATTGGTTTGAACGCAACATTAATACCAATTTTTAGCCCTTCGTGATACGATCCCATCGGGTCTATCTTTTCGATGGTCCGATGTAAGGTTCTCGAGTTTATTGTTTCATGAAGTTCAAGATGCCTTTTTCTTCAAGAACTCTGATTTCCATTATTTTGGGCTCATATTGTCTCTAGAAAAACTTTGATTTTGGGTCATGTCACGACGCGTGCCATATATCAAAATGACCAGGTTGTCGAGGGCTATCTTGTGTCTGAATTTGACCTTGATCCGACTTCAATCGAGCGACGCGTGGATGTTTGTAAGTCATCCCAACAGCAGAAGATCATGGTCTCCATGATTGGGGATTGGTTTTGGCGAGGTCCCACCATAATAGTGTACGACTTACCCCCTTTCGAGGTAATTTGGGCCCAAAATGTCCATGGGAGGTCCAATTGAGCCCAAATTTAGTCCTAGGGTTTTTTCATCGTTCTGGATGCAACGCCGGTGGTGTGGTATTTGTTTTGACGCCCTTAGCATAGGGTTCTAGTTGTAAGGTGTTTTTGTGGCGTGATGGCAGTTTCTCTAATGTTGCCTAGTGTCAGGATCATTCTGCAGTGTTCCCGTAGTCTTATCTTGGGCACCAGCTGTACTAGGTAGTCATTGACTCTCTTCTTATTTGTATTAGGGATGTAGATACATCAAAAATGACGTACAACGACTTACCTCGATGGATGTTGTGCTTCAAGAGAAGCGAGTAGTGCAACATACGGAATGTGATCTTGTCTTTGAAGTTCATCTTTTACGAATCCTTACTAAGATGTGTTTATTTTGTCTCAACGAAATATTTTTCTTCTCGATCGTTAGCGTTAGCACAATCCTTAAGGGGAAGACCATACTAAGCTTCTTCATGAGGAGGAACCGAAGTGGACACTTAGTCAAATGGGGATTTTGCTTAAGGCTCCCTTCCCAATACTTCTAGAATCCTTTTTTGTTTCTTTTTTTGGGAGAGCGCACTGATAGGTTGCCTTGTAAAGGGCTTACCACTCCATGTTGATGTTGCCTCCTTATTGGACCAGCTAGTAGGTTCCCTTGGTGGGCTCTGCCCTAATCTAGCTTATGGGGATATTTAGCTCTAGGGTCGAGGATTTTGATTTTTATTTGATTTGGCACTGGGGTCGGGACCAGCTAGTGGGTTCCCTTGGTGTGCTTTGCCCCCAATCTAGTTGGTAGGGATGTTTGACTCTAAGGCTGGGGATTTTGATTTTGATTTTATTTGACACTAGGGTCAGGACTAGCTAGTAGGTTCCCTTGTTGGGCTTTGCCCCATTCTAGCTGGTAGGGATGTTTGGCTTTAAGGTGGAGGATTTTGATTTTGATTGGATTTGGCACTTGGGTCAGGACCTGTTAGTGGGTTCCCTTGGTGTGCTTTGCCCCAATAGAGCTGGTAGGGATGTTTTAGCATTGGGGCTGGAATTTTAATTTTTGGTTTTGATTTGATTTAGCAATGGGGTCGGGAATTTTAGTTTTGGCACTGGGGCTGGAATTTGGATTTTTCTTACTTGAAGTTGGCTGTGGTCTTCTTCGTTTTTCAGGCAGTAGTTGCACCAACCTGTTTTATTTTAATTCAAGCGCCCATTTGTGTTTTCACTTGAACTGAATAGGAGTTGTGCCATGAATGTGGTTTTCATCGACTCCGTGAGGCATTTTTACCCATGACTTCGAGGTCACGTCTGCTTTTTGATTTTCTTTTTTCTCATGACGCTGTTTGAACACATTTTTCAGTACCTTGGTCCTTCTGATCAATTGAGCCTACAAAAAAGTGAAAATTTTGACAGTCTCCGAATTGCCCCAGAACTAGTCAAGATCTTCATCAGCACTCCAAAAGGCCACTTGCCAAGTTTCATTATGAAATGGACCCCGTAATTAGAACTATATTTTAGACGTGTCAAATCGCTATGGGACCACCACCATTGGATCCGGTATAGTCGAAAACCCTTATGGGTCAAGTTTTAGTTTAACTGAGCACTCCAGGATAAAGTTATAGGTAAAATACTAAAAAGGAATAGGCCACACACTATTCCCGTGTGGCCACCTTGCACCAAAACACCATTAAAGGTGGTTGCTTTCACAGTCACGGGTATTGACTTTTAGGACCCATATCTCACGCGTTTCAAGTTGGATCGCATTCAAATTTTGCTAGCATGTTTGTATCTTCAAGATGAGAATTTTGATATGTGGTATGCCTCGTGACGATACCCTAGCAGGGAGAAAAATTAGAGAGAAGTTGCTGATCTGTGAAGAAAGTTGCTGAAAAATCAGTAGCAGCATGCCTCACTCTGGTGGCCAAATCACGACGCTTGCATACCCGATCGGCACGAAACCAATTGCATTATGTGCGTAAGGTCCAAAGGTATCTTTGGTCCGAACTCCGAGTATGATGAATGGTTGGATTTCACACAAAAGGCTTTGAAACTGTTGTAAATTTTGGCCATTGGATTTCAAGATTCTGGCCAAATA
Source organism: Amborella trichopoda (assembly GCF_054954075.1). Classification (NCBI taxonomy): domain Eukaryota; kingdom Viridiplantae; phylum Streptophyta; class Magnoliopsida; order Amborellales; family Amborellaceae; genus Amborella; species Amborella trichopoda. The sequence continues at coordinate 32,869,987 of NC_142342.1, forward strand.
CTCAAGACGACAAAATCTTCATTTGTACATGAAATCGAGTTGTGTTTATTGCAACGTGATCATGATAGCATGCTCTATGCAATTCAATGAAGAAACTAAAGAAAAACATCAAGAAATGAACACAAAATCGATCCAAAGTTTTCAAGATTCAAGCAAATTTCAAGTTTCACAATCATGGCTTAAAAACATGATTCATAGCTCGAAATTGGTATCAAATCGATCGTCATGCTGATCAAACAAGCAGTAGAGCAGCCCCGAATCAGTCATGAAAGATCACACAAGTTTCGGGTGGCAGTAGTGATTATTCTGAAATTCCACACATTGTTAGGTAGGGAAAAAACAGTCTTTTTGTGCCAATTTTTGGAATTTCTTTTAATTGAATTAAATTGTAATTATCTTCAATTCTAGGTAGTTTTTGGGCGTCCACCCATGTTTGTGCCCAATTCTATATAAACATGTAAAGCCAAATTGTAAACGACCTTCAGTTCAACTTTCGATCATTCAATAAAATTTCAATTTTTTCTCGAGTTCGTAAGTTCGTATTGGAGAGAGAGAGAGGAAAGAGAAGAAAAAGGCTGATACCCATCGATAAGGTAAATTTCTCTCTTCTCCCTTCTTTCTCTCTCCTCTTCTCTCCTCTCCTCTTTTTTCTCTCTTTCTCTCTCTCCTTCTCTCCTCTCCTCTTTCTCTTTCTCTCTCTTCTTCTCATCTTTATCTCTCTTTCTCTCTCTTATTCTCATTTTTATCTCTCTTTCTCTCTCTTCTTCTCGTCTCTATCTCTCTTTCTCTCTCTTCTTGTTTCTATCTCTCTTTCTCTCTACTCTTTTCCTAACACAGCTGACGATGCTTAGCGCCGCCTATGTCCTATCCCTCCTCTTCTCCTAACACAGCTGACGATGCTTAACGCTGCCTGTTTCCTATCCCTCCTCTTCTCCTAATACAGCCGGCGATGCTTAGCGCCCGCCTGTGTCTTATCTCTCCTTTTAACACAGCCAGTGATGCTTAGTGCCGTTTGTGTCCTCTCTCTTTTCTTTGTCTAACATAGTCAGCGAAGGCTTAGCGTCGCCTGTGTCTTCTTATGCCTCTTCTCCTGGCACGACCGACGAAGGCCTAGCGTTGCCTGTGTCTCCTCTCTCCTATCTTCTGCCACAGTCAACGGAAGCACATTGCCGCCTGCGCCTTTTTCTTCTTCTCCCTTCTTGTCACAGCTGACGGGGATACGTCATCGATTAAGTTTTCTTTCTCCTCCTCTTATTGCAGTCCGTGTCTGTCTTTGCTCCTTCCTTCCCTCTTCTCTCACACTCTTCTCCGCCTTTCTTTCTTTTCCTCTCCTTCTTTCTATTCTCTTCTTCTTCTCTTATCTTACTTCTTATTCATTCTATATGATTTCTATTCTTTTTGTTATTATTTCATTTGATTAAGAGGGGCCGAGATTAGCCTTCCATGGTAGTCCTGTCGTTTAGAGGTAATGTTGTTGTGCTCGCTTTATTGCCACGACAGACTAACCATCGTATCAAGCTAGTCAGTATCAGTATTGATGTCTAGTAGAAATTCTGTTGAGCCGATCTGAGTTATTGAGCCCATTTTACTGTCACGTCAGATCAATTACCTACCAACTTAGTTGTAGTGTTGATCTCCCTGCCTGGTCAAATTCTTCTCTCCGCCATCTTTCTTCTCTCATTCTTCTCTTCTTCTTTTTTAATGTGCACGCTTGTGTACGTTCACCCAAAGGCAAGGTGAGGTCTGTTGACCTACCTGTCTTATAACACTTGCCATATGTGTGTGATTGTAGAAAACATGAGAATACAAGCCAAAGAAGGCGATTCCAAAACAGGTTTACGATTGGGGGGCTTTCTTCATGATCTAAGAGGACGCCCACGCGAGCCAGCCCGAGTATGTCAGGAACCCATTTTAAATTCCTCGCTCATCTGTTGGTCCAGCTGCCTTTGTTCTTGAGCAAGGTTCTCGAGAGAGCAATCTCAGGTCTCCCTGAAACCCGAGAAGAGTGCTGCCCAATCATCCTGATCAGGAGGGCGAGATCGAGGCACCTAACCAGCTTGGCGACTCTACTGGGGACTTACTACCCCTTAGTCGGATCGTACTTGTTTGACTAGTTTCTCCTTTTTGTTTTTCTATTTTCACTCATCACTTGTGGCTTGCGGGTTCTGTAACCCATTCATCCGGATCGGGGATTTTCTCATCCCTGCATTCGCGAGTGTCCCAAGGGAACAAGTTCCTCCAACTTCGTTCCCAACCTTCCTATTGAGCAAAAACCCTGTGTTTAGCTCTTAGGTCTTAACCTGGATCTGTGTGAGGTGGTACTTAAAGGTCCCTCACTCCCCATCTCCTTGCTCTGGTGGAACGTTTACCAAGGCACCCTGCATTGGCAGCACATATGTTGCCACACACAACATACACCCAGCCACTGGCAAGTCACTTGCTGGTCGTATTGTCAATGTACGCTGGAAGGCTGCCCAGTCCCTTTCTGCAAAAGGCAAGCAACTTGCCATTGCTTTTGTGGGTCACCGCAAGGCTTCCCCCGATATTTCTACACCACAACAAGCCCCTATCCCTAAAGGTTTACACATCGAGGGAGAGACCTTGCGGCCTCCACCCCTTGCACACACCATAAGGCTCATGAGTCATCCACTAGAGCCACATCTCAGGGTAACCCTTATACTACCTCGAGTCAGTGTTCAAGATCAGACCTCGTAAAGCCAGGTCATGCACACGTTTCTCATATGCATCTCACTACTCGGGGCAACATCATAGCTGTGCCAACCCCAGTACACAGGAGACGACCTTCTTGTTCTCCTACTTAGCACACACAAGCACACCCTATAAGGGTCAGACCTCTCTCACAAACACCTGCTCGCAATTCTCGGCCTCCTAAGGCTAGACAACTTGCTCGAGCCCGTGCTGACCCCCAATCTCCAGTGATCTCAAGGGGCTCACACGCGTTGCCGTCACAAACAACCCCTCGCCCTCGACTCAGGCCTCGTCACGAGTCAACCCTGCTCTTGCTTGCTCCCCCTTCTTCGAGCAAGCACCTTCAGCCTTGGTACTCGAAGACTTTCCCCAAGAGTACCATCCTGAACCAGTTCCGTCATTTCGGTCATGTCTCCGGAGCCCACAAGAGAGCTCAGGGCAAAGACCTGATGGAAGAGCGAGTCCTTCATCCTCCACAGCCCAAGATGACTCCAGTTCTTGACCCTAATCCTTTGTCGCACTTGATGGAGATAGCTCTATCTTGTGCAAGAAGAGCCAATCAGCCTCAATCCCGATCATAGTTTTGGCTAGAGGTCCATCAAAGCCTCAAAGCTAAGCATGAAAGAGGACTACAAATTCTGACCAAGGAAGTGACCAAGGCGATCAGGGCAACTAAGTATAATGATCCTCTTCGCTTGAATCCCTTCTACCCTCTTCAGATGACAAAGCCTGAAGAAGAAGGCCATGAGTGCTGCATTGTGGTTAGTGTCTTAGAAGATGACCCAGCCACTCAGCAGCCACAGTCCCAAGACCGTCGAGAACCGGTCCTCACGCGATCGACATACAAGAGTCAAGTCTAGTTTGGACATGCTGACCCCCTGCTAACTGATCTACCGCGCACGACCCGTCAAGTTCACAGGGCTTCAACTCTAACGAAGGTTGACCTCCTTGGAGAAACAGTCAGCGTAATAGTTGTAAACAATTCTGGCAACTCGCTAGAAGAGCGCATGAACAAGTTCGAGGATATGGTGCGTGCGATGATGGAAAAGATCGATCGTATAGATGCCGCACGCCAATCAGCTAACCATGAGGTCAATTCCCATCACTCTGATGGTGCACCTCCAAGGCAACCCCTTCCCTCTGCCTCACATGACAATTCTGTCCCTTACCCCATCTCTCAGGCAAACATTGATGCTATGGTGACTTATAACCTAAAAAGCAAACAAATTATGAGGATACAGGGTGCAACACCTTATCAAAGGCCGTACCCTTTATACATTGACCAGGATCCGTTTCCCTCAGATTATAAGAAATGAAAGTTTCCTCTATTCAACGGAACCACATCCTCGAACCAGCATATCGTTATGTCGAGAAACAACGGCTGACGAAAGACTTCTTCTCCGTCAGTTTGTTGAAACCCTTGACGGCCTAGCTTTTCAGTGGTATGCTCGTCTTCCTACAAACTCAGCGCATACGTGGGAGGAAATGGAGAAACTATTCCACCAGTGTTTCTATGAGGTCAAAAGAGAGGTTCAAACCATTGAACTTCTCACCCTGACTCAAGACCCCGATGAGCCCATGGACCAGTTCATATCAAGATGGAGAAACTTGGTTGCTCGCTATCCCATTCCTATTCCTGAGTAGGAAGCAGTTCAAACTTGTGTGTGGAACGTACGACCTGAAATTGCTGTACACATCGAGGCCTCTAATCCAACTTCCATGTCAGAGCTGATCTTTAAATCAGTCCGCATAGAAAGCCTATCACGCCACTATGGCGGGTCACGATAACAGCTTGCAAGCTCTAGGAAACTGGGACAATGGTAGCTCTCGGAACAACACCTGGGGAAGCTAACAAAAAGGAGTGATCAGTGCAATCGTCGTGGTCACTGATCCGAAGAAGGCTCCCTCCCAAACTTTGGACCTTTCCAAAGGGTTGAGCACAACAAAGACAATGCCTCAAGCAGGCATGCAACAACAGTCGTACAATCGAGTACCCCCATCGATGAATCTTAATCGGGATGATTATTTCACTAGGCATAGGAACAAGGTCTACCCCCTTGAGAAGGAATGGGTCCCTACACTATTACAGTTATTATTGGAACAAAATATGGTCAAGCTTCCAGAAGCCAAGTTCCCTTAGCAAGCTGGGCTTGATACTTAGGTGAATTATTGAGCTTACCATAGAAGGATCAATCACCCCACAAATGACTACTTTACCCTAAAAGATATTATCGAGGCTCTGGTTCTAAAGGGTCAGATAAAGCTTGAGGACTTAAAGAAGGCCTTCGGGGCAGCAGAAGCCTCCCATGCAGTAACCGTCCAAGAGGAAAACAAAGGCCTAATCACACCGAAGCCGGCAAGGTAGCCTCGACGCCTTGCGAGGGGGACTGAGGACCGTTGGTGCCCGTATCACCAGATATGGGGTCACTACCTGTGGGAATGCACTAGTTTCCATGATATATTCGCAAAGAAAATGAGGGAATGTCAGGAGTTTTACAGCAGTCCAGTAAGTGATCCCCAAGCTACTACTCCACCAATGTAAGAGGACCTCCCAACATAAGACCTAATGATTCAGATTCTATTGAACCCTCGACTCCCCAGTCATGGATAGTCCACCACGGGCAAAGTAGACTCAAGTCCTTAAGATGAGAAGCAGTTCTCCAAGCTAGCGCTATTCACAAGCCTAGCGAGACGAATCAAACACCACCTCAGAAAACCAGAAGGAGACGCACATCAAGGGCTGCTTGCCGGAGAAACAAGACGGCTCAACCGCCAGTTGAGCAAGAATTTCTCAGGCTCCTTCCCCCACTGCCAACTTTACTGGATTTTATCCCTGGCATGATCCTTCTTCCTTCCCGGTCTCATCGAGAGGATCTCCCAAAGTCATCTTCCACTCAGAGCACGTCCAACGATGATGACGACGTTAAAAGCACTCCCCAATAGTCTAAGTAATGGAAAGACCTAAAAGACCTCCTGCACACGTCTAGCTCTAGTGATGACGTAAAAAGCTGCCTATATCGATCTAATGAGGGGAATGACCTTAAAAGTCCCCCACTTTCTGACCCTTCTTCTTCTTCTACTTCTCATCCTTCCTCTTCTATGTCTCCTGCAGGTATAATCTTGAAATGCCCAGACTTCGAGGCTCTCGACAGAGAACTTGAAGGATCCAATATAACCAGGACGTAACAAAGGCGGTTGAAAAAGACGATGGCCTAGGCAGCTGGATTCTTAACAGTTGTTGACACCCTGGCAGCTCGAGCCAAAGCACAACCATTTTCCTCAGAGAAGCACAAAAAGTCAAAGCCAAGGAAACCCTAGTGGCCCTTGAGCCCGATTTTGAGCAGAGACTGGGAGAATCAAGGGGGCATAGTTCTTATTCTTAGCAGCTTGCCACATCGGACAAGTCTATGAAGCACCAGCTAGCATGGGGCAAACACTTTAGGCAACCGTGCAAATATCGTGTGATTCATATGAGGACGCTTCTCGCCCAACCATCGCTGAACCTTAATTTTTGTGTAACTTTCAAAACAAGCTCTGCAACTTGATATGTTTTCCACATTTGAGGTTTTCCTTTCCATCCCTTGGTTCGAGAAAGGTGTAGAAAGCATGACCTACATTGGAGCCCTATTAGAGGCAGAGATGTCAGGGTCATGAGTCTTTGCATTTGAGGTTGATGAAAAGACCTCTGAAAACAATGATGAAGAGTTGCAAGAAGCGTCAGAAGAATGGAAAGAAGGCGGTCAAGCTACTGCTGATGAGCTCGAAGAAATAAATGTAGGGGTTGAAGCCGACCGTAGGCCTACTTTCATCTCGGTAAATATGTCTCCAAAATAGAAAGCCGACCGTAGGCCTACTTTCAAGTACCCGAAATGGCTAGCAAATGTTGTTCCAGTCAAGAATAAAAATGGCCAAATCAGGGTTTGCATTGACTTTCACGACCTCAATATCACCTGTCCTAAGGATGACTTCCCGTTTCCATTCACCGAGATGCTCATCGACTCTACAGCTCACTGTCAAATCTTTTCCTTCATTAACGGGTACTCGGGGTATAATCTGATACGGATGACGCCCGAAGATGAGGAAGCCATTGTGTTCTTAACTCCGAAAGGGGTCTTCTGTTACACAACGATGCCTTTCAGATTAAAGAATACTGGTGCCACATATAAGAGAGCAATGACAACCTTCTTCAAAGACATGATGCACAAGGAGATGGAGTGTTATGTAGATGACTTGGTGGTAAAATCTGAAGAGAAGGATGCTCACATGAGAGAGTCAAGTGACTACGCATCCATCAACTTAAAATGAATCCACTGAAGTGCGCGTTTGGCGTGCGTTCTGGAAATTTATTGGGGTTCATTGTCAGACATCGAGGGCTTGAAGTTGAGTCAGTCAAGATCAGGGCGATCCAAGAAATGCCATCACCAACTACACTACGAGAGCTACGCTTTCTTCAAGGGCAGCTGGCGTACATCTGCAGATTCATCTCAAATCTCTCAGGCTGTTGTAAACCCTTTACTCACCTATTAAAGAAAGATACCCCATTCATTTGGGATGAAGCATGTTAGGTAGCTCTTGATGATATCAAATATTTACTCAACCTAGTGCTCTCTACATCAGTGTTGGGAAAACCCCTCATCCTTTACGTGACCGCTTTGGACAAGTCACTAGGGGAATTGTTGGCACGAAACAATGACGAGGGAAAAGAAACGGCATTATACCACCTCAGCCGCAGGATGCAAGGGGTCGAGAAGAATTATCCCCTATATAGAAGATGTGCTCGGTCTTAATCTTCGTGGTACAAAAATTTCGCCATTACTTACTTGGCCATGAAGTGAAACTTATATCAAAAGTAGATCCTGTAAAGTTTCTCATGACATGCATGTGACTGTCAGGACGTCTTGCTAAGTGGGCATTATTGCTCATGGAATTTGACATCACGTATGTCCCACAAAAGGCCATCAAGGGCCAAGCCTTGCCCGATTTTATCGCAGCACATCCCGTACCGACAGAATCTCCATTATCAAGCGACCTCCCTGATGAAGAAGCATTATGTGTTGATCTTTCTCATGCGTGGGAATTGTACTTCGACGGAGCCTTCCAATGTGACCGAGGAGGAGCCGTAGTGGTATTCGTAACACCAAAAGGAGTAATATTGCCACTTTCTTTCTCTCTCGTCGAGGTCAGTTCTCATAATGAAGCATAATATCAGGCCCGTATAATCGGGTTAGAGATAGCTTTCGATCTAGACTTGGAGCAGCTCAAGATCTATGGCGACTTTGAGTAGGTTATTTGGCAGCTCAAAGGGATCTATGACGTGAGAAAAGACACTGTCAAGCATTATCATGATATTGAAAAATCGTAGATGGCCCAGTTTCAGGACGTATCCTTGAGTCACATCCCCAGGAGGCTACACTCGCAGGCTGATGCACTTGCAAAACTTGGGGCTACAATTCAATTATCCTCATCAGGACCCACGCTTGTTTGGGTGGCAGAATGAAGACACATTGAACTAAAAACCGAAGTAGACACAGATGATGAGAGAAATATCTTCCTTGAGTGCCCTCCTTATCCATTCAGAGCACTTATATCAGCTAAATAAGTAATTAAGACTAAACAAGAAATGGCACGGAGTCAATGAGCTAAGGTTCGAAACTAAGAACCATAATTCTTTGACTTAACATGCGCGAAATTGAGCAGGTAGAAGATTGGAAAGAGCCCATCACTAGTTTCCTAAAACATGGTAGGCTCTGGGAAGATCGTGCTGAACGTAACAACGTATGTTGAATGTCTACCAAGTATACCCTCCTTGAAGGAGATGCTCTCTTTAGATGGTCATTTGACGGTATTCTTCTTAGATGTGTCGACGTGCAAGAGGCAAATAGGGTGTTAGAGAAGTACTCTCAGGCATTTGTGGACTACAACAGTCTGGTCCTAAGCTTTATGAACGGATACGCAGATTGGGATATTATTGGCCTTCCATGACTGTTGATTCCCTAAACTATGCTAAAAAGTGCCAGGTATGCCAAATACATTCTAGCCTCGTTCATCAACCTCCAGAGCCCTTACACCCTATAGTGGCATCATGGCCCTTTTCACAATGGGGTATGGACATTGTAGGACCCATCGACTCTCCTTTGGTGATGGGTCATGTTTTTATTCTAGCTGCAACAGATTATTTCTCCAAGTGGTCCCCCTTAAGCAAGTTCTTGGGGCAACAGTGGCCAACTTTGTTCAACATCACATCATATATTGGGTCTGAGTGCTCGACCGGATTATATCTGACAACGGTCCTCAATTTAGAAGTCACCACATTGATCGCTTGGTTAACCAGATCGGTTTCGAATGGAAGTACTCGACTATGTACCACCCTCGGGTGAATGGCTTGGTTGAGGCCTTCATTAAGACCCTATGTAATGTTTTACGAAAGTTAGTATCAAAGATGAAGAAGAATTGACATAAGAAGCTTCTCAAAATAGTATGGGCATATCGTACTACTACAAGAAATGCTACCGATTCCACTCCTTATTCTCTAGTCTATGGGGGTGAAGAAGTTTTACCTCTCGAAATTCAAATCCCTTCATTTCGAGTTGTTATATATCAAGGACTAACCGAAGATGAAAGATTCAAACTCCGGTATCAAGAATTGGATGCACTCGATGAAAAGATATTAGAGGCTCAGCAAAACCTCAAACTCAACCATGGGAGAATGAAGAGGGCTTTTGATAAGTCCGTCAAGGTCAGCTCATTCACCCATGGTGATTCAGTTCTAGCCGTCAAAAGGCCGATTGTTATGCATGGACGTCGTAGAGGGAAGTTTGAACCCAAGTGGGAAGGTTCTTTTATTGTAAAAATGGTCTCGCTAAATGGAGCTTACATACTGGCACATCTCGATGGGGGGAGGCAATGCCCCCTATCAATGGATGATATCTAATGAAGTATTATCCGTGATGCATATTCAAGAAAAAAAAGACTCAATGCAAAGAAAGCAAGACAGTTTGAACAAATTCTAACTCTTTTTATTGCAGTAAAAACGAGTTATAAGAGACAAGCTAAAAATCCCATTATTAGGGAGATTACAATTCTCTTATATCTGAGGAAAAGAAAACAATTGACACCAAAAGTGTTGCTCTTGCATCTGAGGATAAGACGACGATTACCAATCAAAAACCTATAATGTTGCTCTTGCATCTAAGGATAAGAGGACAATTACATGCTAAAAGAAATGTTTTCCTTATGAAGAAGAAGCAAACCAACCAAAGAAATGCTCTCCTCATGAAGAAGAAGCAAAACCACTTGGAGAAGTTAGCTTCAGTTCATCTGACAAGTGCCACCAAAGAGGATGGTTATAGGCCAAAAGAAGAAGCCAACCATTTCTGAGTCAGTGTTAATTCATCTGATGTGTATATCAAACATACAAGGCAGGCTTCTCTGGCAAGGAACTGGCCTATGATGGAGAGCATACCCTATTCACAGTGGATTCCCTTCTACAGAACAACATGGACTTAATTGTTGCGCTGGAGGACTTGGCTTTCAACAGGTATCACAAGCTAGATCTTATCACCGGTCACCAACCTTTGCCGACCCAAATCAGCGTCGTGCATGAACACCGCCGCACATTGCTCATCACCGTGCACAACAATTCCTACATGCAACTCACTGCCACATGCGAGCAACACCGTGCGCATCATGATGCCCACCATCCATTGGTAAGCGCCATCTAAGGCCAGCACCAGCTATGTCTTCCGAAGGCTAAGTGCCGACTATGCTTTTAATCCCCAGTGTCGGCTGCCTTTTTTTTTCTCGAGGGTCAGCGTCGGTTGTGCCTCGTTTTTAAGGCCTATGATGCTTCGCTTCCTTGAGGAATGCACGATTTCCAATGTAAACCGTTCGCCTTCTTGCAACCATTCGCCTTCCCTCAACCATCCAGCTTCAGCAACGGTTTGCTTCCCCCTGACCCTTTGGATTCCTGTTGGAAACTCCCTTATGCTGTCAAAAAACCTCTCCAAACCTCCCTCAATTTATCGGGAAACCAGTCGCACCCAACGGGAAAACTGCTAAAGCCCTGCACAGTCCACTGCTGCAACTCCCACTTCGTCCTCCCTTTGCCGGAACCCTTAAAACCACAGCCGGAGTTCCTCGTTGAACTCCTTTTACCTTGCAACTCTGAAAAATCACGGCCTTCCCTGGGGCTTATTCTTCCCCTTAGCCGCAACTTTCCCTTTGCATCGACAAACTCCCGCTAACTTTGTCGGAATCTCTTGTGTGCTCAATGAGGCCCTCACCGAAAAAATCTCCCTCTCGCAGTTTAAAATTTTTACTTAAAAGTTTTTACCTTCAGTGAGAAGCAGTGAAATGGAGTTTTACCCCCTTTATATATTCTATGCTTTCCCCAATGCCCCTCATAAAATGAGAATCCCAGCCACATTCAAAGAAGGCCAAACATTAATGGGCCAAACCGGGTCTGGCTCAGGCCCGAGGTCTGAGCAAATTTTACCATTGAACATGAAACCCCATGCGACGGAGGCCAAGACCGGGTCGGAGCCCAAATACTACTCTCACCCAACGCCCGCTATTTTATCGAAAAGACTCAGAGTCGCCAGTGTTGTTGGTGACTTTAGCGCCGCCTGTGTTCTCGGAGACTTAGCACCATCTGTGTGCTGTGTTCTCAGAGACTTCAGCTCCGCCTGTGTTGTTGGTGACTTCAGCGATGGCTATGTGCTCAGAGACTCAACGCCGTCTGTGTTGCTGATGACTTCATCACTAGCTGTGTGCTCAGTGACTCAACGCCGGCTGTGTTCAAGACATAGCACGGGTTGTCCTCAGCGCCGACTACGTTTTCAACAACCCAACGCCGGCTGAGTGTTCAAGATATAATGGTTGTTGCACCTACCGCATGCTGTGTTTTAAACAATTTATTCTCGCACATTTTAGGCCAAAGCCGGGTGTGTCCTATTACTGTTATCCTCAGTGAAGTTGTACCTTGACTGTGACCTATTATCCCCAGCAAAGTGGTACCCAGGTCATTCAAACTTAGGCTGTGACTTCTCATCCCCAAAAGGAGAGTCATACTCATACTGCAGATTATTATCCCCAGTGGAGTTAGGGTCATTTTTACTGCTGCAAGCCCCATTGGATCTGCTTCACACCTAATTATTCTGTCCTCGAGGATATAAAAGACCCACATTTGTCCCCTTTTTCCTAATGAAGTCGGCCTTCCCATCTGAACCTCTTGCTGGTTTTAATTATTTTATCCTCTGGGAGTCAGATTGGTGTTCACAGACCTATCCCCTATGGATTTTCACCTACATGTCAACCCACAACTCGGTCCGTGCTGCATGACCTTAAACTGCATAGCTTCGGTCTGCACTGCATGACCTTAAACTGCACAGCTTCGGTCCGCCTTGCATGAGCTTAAAATACACAACTTTGGTCCGCGCTGCATGACCTTAAACTGCACAGCTTTGGTTTAGGTGCATGACCCTAAAACTGCATAGTCCAAACTATACGACCATAAACTGTACCGGAGGTCTAGTTGTGCGACCTTAAACTACATGGTCCTAGTTGCATGACTTTAAATTGTATAACCACGGTCCAAGCTATATGACCCTAAAACCATAGTGCACGTCCTGGCCGCATGACAATAAACTTCTCTACATAGGTCCTGAAGGCATGTCCTTAAACTCGCCCCTACACATAAGTGCTTACACCTTTTACTTGCATTTTCACGCACATCTTCCCTAACCAACCCGTTCGTGTGCGTGCACCATCTTCACTACCTTCCTAGTGAGCCCATTCATTTCATCATCCTCCATCATTCCGTAGTGAGCCTCACTTGTGCTCACAAAACGGTGAACCATCCCGCCGCCTATATTGGTCGTAAGCTAGTGGGTCACCATTTTTCACCCACCTTTTATACATCATCCATCTTTCATAGGTAGCCTCGTGCCATCTCCCCAAAAGTGAGCTAGAACCACTACTGTACTCACGCCATGGCCCCTATAGACTGCTATCCATTTCCATTATAGTCCAGCTATATGACCTTAAATTGTAGTGTATGTCCTGGCCGCATGACGTTAAAAGGCTTTTCACAGGTTTTGGAGGCATGACCTTAAACACGCCTTCACAAAAAAAATGAAATAACGGGCATGGTGTATACCTTAATAAAGGAACACCATAAGTAAAAATGACGAATGTGCTTGGTCACGAAACCATGAGTAAAAGAGTTTCATGGATAAAAACTGGGCACAGTGAAAACCCGAAAAGGGCATCGTGAGTAAAAATGGAAGAATAAGGGTGGACATGGCTAAAAGGTCATGGGTAAAAGAGCCTCAAATAAAAGGAAGTTGGTGAAAACCGTCTCTACGACGTCCGTTCCCAAGTTCAAGTGAAAATCAACAAAGGACACTTGGACAAATAAACAGGTTGATGCAGCACTCGCCTCAACAGGCGGCTTTAGCCCACACTCAAAAAGAAAAATCCCTAGTGTCACAATACCAGGACCCAAAAAATACGAGCTTCAAGGAAAAGATTCCTACAGCCTAAGGCCATTCGCCAAGAAGGACTTGAAGGACAGAAGATTCGTCGAGAAAGCAAGACAAGTATCATGAAGAAAGAGCATCATTCCCAAGAGGTTACGAAACACACTCCAAGATTCTGGAAACGCCTTGAGAAGGCTTAGTCAGCCATGACTTTGGACCTGCTATGTAACAACCTGCTAGCAGTGGGTAAGGGTTATATCCAAAGCAGGTTACCTCGATGAACTGAGGTACCCTACCCACCAAGGAATAACTGGTGCACGACACAGACGAGCTCCAACAAAAGGCTCTTCAGCAAACCACCGAGAACAAACATACAAGGAAATCATTCTGACAAACCAAAAGATGCCCCAAGAAGGCTAAGTCAGCCATGACCTTGGACTTGCTACGTAATGACCTGCTAGCAGTGGGTAGGGGTAATATCTAAAGCTGGTCACCTCGATAAACTTAGGTACCCTACTCGTCAAGGAATTAACCATGACTTTGGAGTGGGATCACGCTTGATGCGTCTTTCAAAGAAGAGGGATCTTGATTGTCGTAGCCGCACATCAGTGGGTAGGGGTTATACCCAAAGCTGGTCACCTCGATAAACTGAGGTACCCTACTCGCCATGGAATAACTGATGCACGATGCAGATGAGTGTCGACCAAATTCTCTTTTATTGTCTATCCAAGACAAAGAAACCCAAAACAAATGGGAACAATGACTTTTGACACGACACTCAATTGCGAGACAGGCCTGACCTGATTCTGACTGACGAGGTCTGTGCAAATTCCTCAGCTTCAGAATCACAAACAGTCCACATGAGGGTGAGGACTTCGATAAGATCCCTAAAAAATGGTCTCCACTCCCCCTAAACTCTCCACGGACGGACCTGTGAACAATGCATCCCTACATCTGAGCATCCTAGTTGCACCATTACATGAATCTCCTCGGTGTTCACGTGGTCCTATGGCTAGGAAGAAAAAAGTAATAAAGCCGAAGGAAAATTTACGAATGTTGTTCTTCTCTCTTCTCTCGAAGCACAACATTCGGAGGGGCAAGCTGTTTGAACGTATTTTTCAGCACCTTGGTCCCTGATGCGGAATAAAGAAGAAGCAAGTCAACAAAGCCTACAAAACAGTGGAAATTTTGAAAGTCTCATAATTTCTCTAGAACTGGTTAAGATCTTCATTAGCACTCCAAAAGGCCACTTGTCAAGTGTCATCGTGAAATGGACCACGTAACTATAACTATATTTTTGGTACTTTAAATTGTTGTGGGATCACCACCATTAGATCTGGCATAGTAAAAAATCCCTATGGGTCAAGTTTCGGCTTAATCGGGCACTCCAAGATAAAGTTATGGGTAAAATACTGAAAATGGGTAGGCCGCACACTATTCTTGTGTGGACACCTGACACCAAAATCCCATTAAAGGTGGTTGTTTTTATAGTCATAGGCAGTGACTTTCAGAGCCCATATCTCACTCGTTCCAATTCAGATCGATCTCAAATTTTGTGACCATGTTCGTGTCTTCAAGACGAACGTTTCGATATATGGTATGCCCCGTGATGATGCCCGAGCAAGGAGAAAAACTAGAGAGAAGTTGCTGATCCGTGAAGAAAGTTGATGAAAATTCAGCAGCAGCACGCCTCACTCCAGCAGCCAAATCACGACGTTCGCATACCCGATCGGCATGAAACCAATTACAATATGTGCGTGAGGTCTGAAACTATCTTTGTTCAGACCCCTGTATACGATGAATAGTTGGATTTCACACATGAAGGCATCTAAGCTGCTATAAACTTTGGCCACCGGATTTCAAGATTCTGGCCAAAAGCTCAAGATGACGAAATCTTCATCTGGATACGAAATTGAGCTGCATTTGCTACAACGTGATCATTATGGCATGCTCAGTGTGATTCATCGAAGAAACTGAAGAAAAACATCAACAAATGAACACACAATCGATCTAAAGTTTTCAAGATTCAAGTAAATTTCAAGTTTCATGATCATGGCTTAAGAACATGATTCATGGCTCGAAATTGGTATCAATCGATTGCCATGCCGAGCCTCACAAGAATACAATCATCTTTCGATCAAATGGGCAGCAGAGCAACCTCGGATCAGTCATGGAAGATCACGCAAGTTCTCGGGCATCAACATTGACTGTTTTGAAATTCCACACATTGTTAGGCAGGGGCAAAATGATCTTTTTGCACCCATTTTTAGAATTTCTTTTAATTCAATTAAATTGGAATTATCTTTTATTCTAGGTAGTTTTTGGGCGTTCACTCATGTTTGGGCCCAATTCTATATAAACATGCAACGCTAAATTGTAATGGACCTTCGGTTCAACTTTCGATCATTCAATAAACTTTCAATTTTTGCTCGAGTTGGTGGGTGTGTCTTGGAGAGAGAGAGGAGAGAGAAGAAAAGGGTTGGTGCCCCGCAATAAGGTAAATTTCTCTCCTCCCCTCTTTCTCTCTCCTCTCCTCTCCTCTTCTCTCTCTCTCTTTCTCTCTCCTCTCGCTCTTTCTCTCTTCCTCCCCTCTTTCTCTCTCCTCTCCTCTTTTCTCTCTTTCTCTCTTTATGTCTCTCCTCTCCTCTTTCTCTTTCTCTCTCTTATTCTTATCTCTATCTCTCTTTCTCTCTCTTCTTATCATCTCTATCTCTCTTTTTCTCTCTTTTCTTGTCTCTATATCTCTTTCTCTCTCTTATTTTCCTAACACAGCTGGTGATGCTTAGCGTTGCCTGTGTCCTATCCCTCATCTTCTCCTAACACAACCAGCAATGCTTAGCACCGCCTGGGTCATATCCCTCTGCTTCTCTTAACACAGCCGGTGATGCTTAGCGTCGCCTGTGTCCTATCTCTCCTTCTAAAACAGTCGGCAATGCTTAGTGTCACCTATGCCCTCTCTCTCTTCTTTATCTAACACAGTCGGTGAAGGCTTACCGTCACCTATGTCTTCTTATGCCTCTTTTCCCGCAAGGACAGGCGAAGGCCTAACGCCGCCTATGTCTCCTCTCTCCTTCCTTCTGCCACAGTCGGCGGAAGCACTTTGCCACCTGTGCCTTTTCCTTCTTCTCCCTACATGTCATAGCCGGCGGGGATACATCGCCGATTAAGTTTTCTTTCTCCTCCTCTTATTGCCGTCCGTGTCTGTCTTTACCCCTTCCTTCCCTTTTCGCTCACACCATTCTCCTCCTTTCTTTCACTTCCTCTCATTGGTTCTATTCTCTTCTTCTTCTCTTATCGTACTTCTTATTCTTATTCTTTCTCTATGATTTCTATTCTTTTTGTTATTCTTTCGTTTGATTAAGAGGGGTCGAGATTAGCCTTCCATGATAGTTCTGTCGTCTAGCCGTAATGTTGTTGTGTCAAAATTACTGTGCCTGCTTTATTGCCACGACAGACTAACCATCGTGTCTAGCTAGTTAGTATTGGTATTGACGTCTAGTAGTAATTATGTTGAGCCGGTCTGAGTTACTTAGCCCGTTTTATTGCCACGTCAGGCCAATTGCCTACCAGATTAGTCACTGTGTTGTTCTCCCCGCCTGGTCAAATTCTTCTCACCTCCATCTTTCTTCTCTTCTTCTTTTTGAATGTGCACGCTTGTGTACATTCACTCAAAGGCAAGGTGAGGTCTGTTGACCCATATGTCTTATAACATTTTTCATAGGTGTGTGATTGCAGAAAACAGGAGAATACATACTAAGGGAGGCGATTCCGAACCTGGTTTATGACTGGGGGGACTTTCTTCGTGATCTAAGAGGGCGCCCATGAGAGCCAGCCTGAGTAATTCCCAAACCCACCTTAAATTCCTGTCTCATCGGTTGGTCCACCTGCCCTTGTTCTTGAGCAAGGTTCCCGAGAGAGCAATCTCAAGTCCTGGGTCTCCTTGAAACTCGAGACAAGTGCCACCCGATCATCCTGATCAAGAGGGCGAGATTCAGGCACCTAACCATACGCCCTTGCACGCTTTTGTCATGCCCAATTTTCTTGTTTTCAGGACACTTTTACTAATGGCTTCATGGCCATGCTCACTTGTCATTTTTACTCATGGTGCCCTTTACAGGTTTTCACCACGCCCAATTTTCTTTTTATTCATATCTCTTTAGAGGGGTCTTGCTTTTGGGTGGTGCTCACTGGAGCAGTAAACATCGTGGATAAGATGCCAGGGGGTAGAAGTGTGGCTTTGTGCTCGCGGAGCGTATGAGCGGTGATTGTTGAAGTGGGACTTCGTGAGGTGTGATGCATCCACATACGGACAAGACGTTGCCTGGGAAGGCGGGTCATTTTGATGACGAACAATCTACTTTTTGGGAGACATCATTAGGAAGGCAGAAGATTTTCTGGTAATCCATCGAAATTAACGCCTGGGAGGCGAGACGGTGGAAGATTTGACCAGTGACCTTCGAAAATGATGCCTGGGACCCGAGGCAATGAGGAACTTGACTGATAGTTGATCGAGGTGCTATCGTGACGACACGTGTCTGTTGGTTGAGAAGAAACGCTTTTTTCAAAGCAAAGCGCTTTTGTGACGGGCCCATGGAATTTAGAAAAAAGGCTTAAGCCAAGAGAGAATGAAGGCAACTCCTTCTATATCGAGCAGCTTCTTTTATTTCTTGTTCCTTTCTTTGAGAGGTTTCGTTTGGAATGCCATGCCTTTTGATGAGGCTGGCCTTCGGGTCTCACATCTTGAAGTGCGTTCGAGTACTGCGCTCTTGGGTGAAGATGTTCGGCCTTACCAAAGTGTTGATGGACCCATGTTGGACGGTGGGTTCGTGCCTTCAGATCCCAACTGTTTGCTTGAGATCTTGAGAGCAAGGTCCAAGGATGTGCGTAAGGCTCTGATGTCTTATGATGGTCTTCACTTTCCCATTATCTTCTTCAAGATGTTTGACTGGATGGATGACTTGGTCCACTTCAACATTCGATGTTTGGGTGGGCTGCCAATATGTCAAGTACGAAATTTCCTGTTTGGCTTTTCGCTTATTGCAGCTCCCCTAACTACCTCTTGGTTCTTTGCCTTCACTCAAGGGTGAAATGGAGAAAGAGGGTATTTTCATTCGTTCTATGGTCCCTTTTTTGGAAAAGAATGACCAGTCATCTTGGAAGACACAACTGTTTTCTAGAAGGTGGCGGTGGATTTGGAGATAATGTCTCTGAGCGAGAGACTTATTTCAAAACGAATCTTCATACATTTTCTTTCTTTTTAGGAGTTATAGACTTGTTATAACCGCAGCTTTGTAATCGCTTCTTTGTTTAAGAAATAAAATCTTTCTTCTTAGTTTGAATCTTTCTTCTCTATGGTTTGCTCTCATTTTCTTTTCTTTCTGTGCTTGGGTTTTTACCCTTTCTTGACGGCGGGGATAAGGAATGGACTAAGACACTTGTTTTGCCTCGAAGGGGTGTGCGGACCACTTGGCTTAAATGGTTCAAATGCCTTTTCAGGTTTTCATTCGAGCTCTTAGAGTGCGTGCCATTTCTTGGTTTTGCGAAGACCCTACTCTTTTTTTTTTTGGGCACTGGACTAGCGAGGGTCCTGTGTGTATGGATAGTGCAGGAAAAGATATATTGTCTGTCTATCCGGTGTAGTGATGCACTAGTGTGGACTGAACCTTAGGGGAGATCCAAGTTTTTGTGGGTTGAGAGGGAGTTTTGCTTACTTGAGACGAGTGGTGTTGTTGGTGCAATTGGGCGCATTGTTTTGAGCGGACAGAGACACATGCACTATTGGGGGAAAGGGTTGTGTGCGCCGGCTGATGAGAGGGTCATGGTGTTTGCGCTGAAGAAGGGGTCTGTACAGTGTTTTTGGCGAACAGTAACATGTGCACGGAGCAGTCGTGTGTCGAGTGACGAGTTCGCGTAGTGTTTTTATGTTCAACTGCATTGGGATTGTGGGGCGTTTTTCTTGTGTCACTTGCACTTCCTTGAGACGGAGCGCGATCTTTCGCTCGTGTGACACATCGCTTCATGTTCCCTTCATACTTTCGTACCTCTGATCCACACAATGTTTTCACTTCGCGTGTCGTTCGCACTTCTTCCTGACTGGGCCACATATCCACCCGTTGGGTTTTACGTGATACACTATCCTTTCTTCAGTTATAAAAGGGGCACGCAGGGGTAGTTTTCTTTGCCTTCTTTTTTTTGAATGCCATTCAACAGCAATGGCGAGTGCAAGCTCTACTCCTCCTGATGGGGAAAGATCTGTGTAAGAGCAAGAAGTCGTCACCCGACTCCATGATGGGGAAAGCTATGTGCAGCTAAGGGCCTTGGAACCCAATTTTGCTCGTGTGAAAGGCAAAGTATTTCATCGAAACTCTCACCTTGCGTCTTTCAGTACTGCTTGATTCTCTGAGCTGATGACCCTAATGTTGGACATAAGCACTTTATTTCTTGAATTTAGTAAGAAGTGCGCCAAGCTGGATGAATGCCATGAGGAATACTTGGACAACCTTGTGGCTTTGAAAGACCTTGAAGAGGGTATAGCCGAAGTAAGAAGATGTGTTAACCGTGAGGCCCCTAGTAGTAGCTACTGTAAAGCTCAGCTTTTGAGAGGAAAACTTCTGCTCTTGTAACCTGTAAGTCTTTCTTTTCGTACCTCCGTGACCATGGTTGGTGGTGTTTTACCATCGTACCACTTGGACATGCACTAATAGTTTAGCAGTCGTGTAGCTTAGACCTTTTTCTTAGGGGTAATATGTTTCAAATATCTCCTGTTGACTAGTGGCATGGCCTCTTGTCCTATAGAATAGACTAGCACGTAGACACCATTGGGAAAGGCCTTTTTCACCACAAATGGGCTTTCCCATTTTGGTTCGAATTTCCTTTAGTTCGACAATGAGTGACGATAGGTCTCCTTACTACTAAGACCAGTTCCCCTTTCACGAACGATCTTATTTTGGTTGATTTGTCAAAGGCCCACGCATATGATTCTTGTAAATCTCAAGGCTTTGTTGTGCTTGCAACCTCTTTTCATCAAGTGTGTCTAGTTCTTGATAGCGAAGGTTAGCCCGTTCCTCATCCGTAATTCCGTAGTGGAGGGCTATCCTGAGGGAAGGTAATTGAATCTCTAGAGGCAACACAACTTCACCTCCATAAACCAGAGAGTAAGGGGTCGATTGAGTTGGGCCACAGGTTGTGATGCAGTAAGCCCATAGAATTTTAGAGAGATTTTTATGCTAATCTCTTTTGACATCAGAGACAGACTTTCTCAATTCATTGCAAAGAGTTTTGTTAAAGGCTTCGACCAAGCCATTTGTTCTTGGGTGATACATGGTTGAGTATTTCCATGTAAACCGGAACTGATCAGCCAGTTTTTCAATCTGACTACTTCGAAATTGGGGGCCGTTAACAGAAATGATTCGATCAGGCATGCCAGATTTGTATGTGATATGGTGGTGCACGATGTTGGCCATTGCAAGCTCGGGGACTTTCATGAGGGGGACTACTTCGGCCCATTTAGAGAAGTAATCTGTGGTGAAAAGTATGAATACGTGCCCCGAGAAAGAAGGTGGGTCGATAGGACCTACAATGTCAATGTCTTACTGAGCGAAAGGCCAAGATGCCACCATTGGGTGAAGAGGTTCTAGAGGTTGGTGAATGAAACTTGAATGAATTTGTCATACTGGATAGCTTTTTGCGAACATGAGGGAGTCAGTATTCATGGTAGGCCAGTAGTAGCCTATTCTGATGATCTTGTTGTACAACTTAAAACCAGACTGATGCATTTTGCAAACTCTAGAATGATCTTCTTTGAGCACGCGGTTGGCCTCTTCTTGACCGATGCATCTGAGCAGCATGTCATTGTAGGAAGTTCATAACAGGGTGTCATCACGACACGCATATCGTGTGGCTGACCTTCCAATTCTGTTTCTCTAAATAGGATCTTCAGGGAGTCGGTTATGCTGAAGGTAATCTTTGATTGGGACACGCCAGTCGATTGCCGGCTTTATTTCTGTGCATGTGTAGTCTAATGCTGCCGATTCTTTTTCACCTTCTTTTTCCTCTTTGATCATGAGGGATTTTGGTGTCTAGCATGAAGTTTGCGAGTCTTCAGCATCAATGCTATCTATTTCAGAAGGGCATCATTTGGATTGTTGTTCCTCACCTTTTTCGTCGAGCTTTTTAATGATCTCAGTGCATCTCCATTCTGCTACCCATACCGGTGTGGCCCATTTTAGCGACATTTGAATAGCTGCTGCTAATAGGTGAGCACATTAGCTTGTTCATTAAGCCTCCTCGATACGTGCTCAACAGTAACCTTCTAATTCGGCCATCAATGACTTGGCAGTATTGAAGTAGGATTTTATATTTTCTTTCGTTAAGTTGTATACCCTTTGAGCTGTCTAATTACCAATTTTGAGTCTCCGTAAACATCCAAACACTTCAGGTCCATATGGGAGGCGATCACCAAGCCTATGATGAGTGCTTGATAGTCGGCCTCATTATGCGATTCTATCCTCGGGAGGGAGAAGGATAGAGGAAGGAGGCCATCACGAGGGGTAGAGAACACTACACCCGCACCTCCTTTTCCAGACTGGAATGCCCCTTCAAAATGCATCTTCCATCCGCCAGAGACTTTGGCATGGAAGACTTCTTCGTCTGGTAGATCATCGATCAAGGGGGTACCAGCTGGCAGAGGATACGCGGCTAGAAAGTCTACAAGGGCTTGGCCTTTGACAGCTTTTTGTGGTATATACATGATGTCGAACTACATGAGAAGTAATGACCATTTTGTGAGTCGACCCAACAAACAGGGGCACGACAGAGGTATTTTATCGGGACTGCTCGCGAGATGATTTGAACTGGGTGAGCGAGCAGATAGAGCCGGAGCTTCTATACCTCAAATATGAGGGCTAGATGCATCTTTTCTATTGGTGAGCAGTTTTCCTCAACCCCTTGCATCCTCCGACTCTAGTACTACAGAACCGTTTCTTTTCCCTCGTCATTGTTTTGGGCTAGCAGCGCTCCAAGTGACTAGTTGAGCGCCGTCACGTATAGAATGGGGGGCCTGCCCGGAATTGGAGCAGAAAAAAATGGGGGATTCAGCAAATAATTTTTTATATCGTCAAAGCCCATTTGACATGCCTCATCCCATTCGAAGGGTGCCTCTTTCTTCAAGAGGTGGGAGAAGGGCTGACATTGCCCTGATAGATTAGAGATGGACCTAGGCCAGCTGACCTTGAAGAGATCTGAGCTCCCCCAAATTTCTCGGCGGTGGCATTCCTAAATGGATTTAATCTTAATAGGTCTATTTTCAAGGCGCGATACTTGACAATGAACCCCAAGAATTTCCCAAATTGTACACCAAAGGAACACTTTAAGGGCTTCATTTTGAGCTGATGGAGGTGGAGTCTTTTGAAGACTCTTCCCAAATTTTTATGTGATTGCTTCTTTTGTCAGACTTGACCACAAGGTCATCTACGTAGCATTCCACCTCCTCATGGAACATGTCTTTGAATACAGTGGTCATGGCCCTTTGATAGGTGGCTCCAGCATTTTTGAGGCTGAAGGGCATCACCGTGTAATAAAAGACCACATTCGGAGTTAGGAAAGCTGTGGACTTTTTGTCTTTTGGGGCCATCCTTATTTGGTTGTAGCTAGAATAACCATCCATGAACGAGAAAGCATAACAGTTGGCGATAGAGTTGATCAGCAACTTTGTGAAGGGGAGTGGGAAATCATCTTTGGGATAAGCTGAATTCAAATCACAGAAGTCAATACAGAACCTGATTTGTCCATTTTTCTTCTTGACTGGTACGACATTAGCCAACCATTTTGGGAATTTGACTTTTCAAATGAAATGTGAAGCCTTAAGCTTGTTGACCTCTGCTTCGATTTGGATTTCTAGGTTTGCTTTGAACCTCCACAATTTTTGCTTAATGGGTTTGGATGAGGGATCAATCCCTAATTTATGGACTGCTATCCAGGGATCGAGACCTGGCATTTCTTGATAATACCAAGCAAACACGTCTCGATTAGCCCTCAAGAATTTTGTGTTTTCCTTCTTTTCTTAAAGGGGCATGATGGCTGAGATAAAAAAAGGTTCTGGGTTGGCTTCATACCCCAAATTTATTTTTTCTAAGTCATCAACCGTGGCTTGGCTGCCGTCTTCTAAAAACTTCAGGACTTCGTCTATCTCCTCTTTATCGAGGGGAGGAGGGTCGATAGTCTGTTATTGAGTTTCAAGTACTTGGACCGTCTGCCTGGTGAGTGGTGTTTCTTTCTTTGTTTCTTTGGTCTCCGTGGTGACGGACCCTCGGTCAACTTGGTTAACCCCTATCATCACTTGAAGTTCTCGAGGAGCGACTTCCTCAACAGTAAGTTCCTGAGGGGACCGTGACAGCACTTGTGAGACCACATGGGAAATTTGGTTGGTGAAGAAGAGGCTCGGGGGTAGACTTGGGTGCCCCAGATAACCAAGGCATTCTGTTTTATTGTGCTGAGACGCCGTAGTTTCAATGACAATGAAGGGTGCTAGCATCCCCTTTCCATCATTCAACCCTTGGTTGGTTGTCAGCTGGCTCATATTCCATCTTCCTCATGATTTGATAGGCTTCGGGGTTGTATAGGTCCCATCGGGGTATGACTTTGGTGTCTAGAAGAGGATTACTTCGCAAGTTCATTTGACCAACTTTTTCTTGAATTTCTGTGATAAAGCCTGGTAAAGGTGCGAGCATGACTTTCAAGGGGGTAACTTCCTCCATCTTAGCTTTTCCTTTTCTTATAGCCTCCGTTTGGTTAGACACATCTTGTGTTTGTTCCATTCGTTCTATAGTCGAGACCTGTCCCGAAGACTCATATTGCTGATCGAAGGTGCTAGTGAAATCGTGAAAGGGGAGGACAGTCCACTTCTTGCTTCTTGGCACACAATTCGAGCTTCCAACCCGAAGGTAAAAAAATGCAATCTTTTGGGAATCTTGCGTGCGGTAAGCTTGGCTTGTGAGTTCGGTGTTGTCTCCTTCCTTTTCAAGGACGAGGGTAGGTAGAACTTCAAGGATTTGTAGGACCCTGAGGTAGTCTTGCTGGTATGTGGGGAAAGAGCGAAACCAACTCACACCCTCCCCTTCTATGTGCAGGTCCTTAGGTATCTGTAATACCTTGAGTTGCCTTACGGGAGAATCATATGGAGGAGTAGGAGAGGCGTTAACTTTTCTCCTTAAGGGGACTAGAATGTGCAAGACTTTCTGATCGGCTTTTTGTTTTTCTTCAGTCATGCGCGTCGTTTCATCTTCGAGGAAGGGGATGGGGATATGCAACACCTTCAGGCCTTCATGAGTATGGATAACCACTGGTGTCAGCGGGCTCGAATTTGTAGCTTTCTTTTCGTCATGCAGGGACTCTCGTGCAAAGGGGATAGAGGGTGAGGCTTCCCCTTTATTTTTTGATACGACACTTCTTTCGAGGTTATGAGAAAATTCCCATTGACAGGTGTCAACGAGACTATTTTTCTATATTTCTTCTCCTCTTGAAAGAGATAATTAAGTGATCGTGTCATGTCTTCTGTGTCTTTATGGGCGGTTGGTGCAGTCTCTCTCAGTTTTGGCTTCGTACTAATTTTCACAGATAATGTCGGCTCTTGGGAGCGTATTGGGTTTGCAAAGTAATATTGTGCATCAGCATAGTGTGACTCAACGATAGGGAATGATCTTTTGTCAGCATGGACCGTGTGCTGTCTTCCGTCCAGCTATATTTGAAACACTAGTGAAGCGTGGAAGGAACCACACCATGATTATGTAACCAAGGATGACCCAACTGGATGTTGTAAGATTTGTCTGTATGAATGAGATGGAACAACGTGGAAGCATTCAAATCCCTAATTTTGAACTTGAGACGGATGGTATCAGCAGGCTTTTCTCCGAACTGATTGAAACCTTGAACCGTTAGGCTTGTAGGCTCAAGCTGCTCCAAACATAACCCGATCAGGGTAAGAATCCTCCGAGGCATAAGGTTTACCACTAGTCCCCCTTCTAGCATGATTTGGTTGACCTGACAAGCGTGTAGCTCACCAGTTACAAACAGAGGTTGGTTGTGGATTTTCTCTCCTAGTTGTAAGTCATCGCCTGAGAACGTGATAGCCATGCAAGTGTTGAGTATCGCAGGGTCTACCTCGACTTGTTCGACTTTTGTTTTGTATACTTCACGGCTGAAGAGAGCCTGTACCAGAGCCATTCGAAAGTCTTTGGACAACATAAGAGCATCGTAGATACTCAGGAGAGTTGGTAGTTTTATTAGGTGGCCAATAGCATCGTATTTGACTTTGTCGGTATTAGAAAGGGTGATCCCCATGTTTTCCATTGATTTTAAAGGTAGTAATGGCGATGGGGAGTTTTTGGAAAGGGAAGGAGTTGCCACAGCTGTCAGAGAAGAGTTGGTCGTAGCCATGGGTCTAGGCAATGAAGGCTGGCCAGACTGCACGGTTGAGATGGGTGCAGGCGAGGCCTGCAAGGGTGAGAGTTGTGATGGTGTAGAAGTTTTAGCGAGGGGAGGCAAGGCGCCCAAGAATTTTAAGAGAATGGGTGGCTCATGGATGGAAGTAGTCGGGTTCAAATAGGGAATCAATGGTTGTCCAGTTTATTTCAGGGTTTAGGTGGTGTTGGCCTTTGGTTTGTTCTTAACCTTCTTCCTGACTGCAACCGCATTTGGTCAACTGGAACCGTTGTATATCCTTGGTGAAATACCAGCATATTGCACGCCTCATATGTCAAAGGGCTCTCCCTTTTTGAGTTTCGTTTCCTCAAGTCGGGTGCAAAAGGGTGTTGGGTCTCTGTCACTGTCAGGCTTGGCACTTGAAGGTCTTG
Source organism: Amborella trichopoda (assembly GCF_054954075.1). Taxonomy (NCBI): domain Eukaryota; kingdom Viridiplantae; phylum Streptophyta; class Magnoliopsida; order Amborellales; family Amborellaceae; genus Amborella; species Amborella trichopoda. Next base: position 32,896,022 of record NC_142342.1, read on the forward strand.
GGGCTGTATCTCTTTTATTTGCTCGTGACGGCCTTGGGGCTGCAGATTGGATGGGGTGAGTCCATCTTCTTGTACTTTAATGACGTAGCAATCGAAAGTGTAGCTGATCTTAGTTTCTTCCATATCTCGTAATGGATAGAGCCGATTTTTTTTAGTAGGTGCCTCGAAATTGAAGATTCTAACCTGGGCTTTGGGACCGTCACTTCCATCTTCTTCCTCTGTTTGATTCGAAGATCCTAGTAGACCTTCTCTCAGAGTCAGAGCTGACTTTGATTTTCTTCTCGGTTGGCTCACCCTACAGAGGTGCGGGAGAAGTCGACTAATTCCTGTAATGTATGGCATCCAAGAAGTAGGGAGCTCGTGGTCATCCTCGGAGGACTTGGTTTGCCTAGGAAGGGCCAGTGTTGATTGGTCGTCGCTGAGCCTCGGAGGCTAGCTTGCGTGTGTAGAGACGGATGAATAGACAAGATAGTGCTTGAAGGGAATTTCTTCGAGTACCATGTGCTGAAAGTCTCTGAAATAGTGAGAGGCTCGTTTGACGCTCTTTTTCCTTTTCCGTTGGTAGGGTTATCAGTCCTGCAAGTGTGTGCATGGGCCGCAAGAGTATCTGGGGTGGCTTGTGTCCCGACCCCTCGTGAAGTGAAAGGCTGGGTATTTGAAATACCTGCCTGTTCAGTTAGAGAGGCCTTAGGGCCTTCAATATGCGTGTGCATTTTTTTGAAAGATTTTTTATTGACTCGAAATTCGTGTGCTCGGTTGGTTCTAGCTTTTGGGCTGCCCCGAGCTGCGAGATTATTGTGCAGTGCATTAGTGACCTGAAGACCACTTGTGATGGGTCCAGGCCTCAAGAGGCTCGAAGCGGGTGAGGAGAGTGAGGTAAGGTATTTCCTTTCCCGTCTCGTCACGGTGATGGTTAAACCATTAGCGGCGATGTGTGTGAATGTGCGCGTGGTGGATTTGGGACTGCGCGAACTGGCGTAGGAGTCACCAAAGTATTCTGTGTGCAACGGTGCGATGTTACCAGCGACGCCATTGTGAAGCGCAGGTGGGGTTACCTTTCGGTTACCCGCTAAGATGGTGGCCCTATCAGGACCCACTAGGTGAAGAGAAGGAGTGGCATGAGGACAACTTTTAAGCTTACGACTGCTGGGATACCTGCCAGTAACAGTGTGATTACGAGAGAAAGTGGCTTCAGAGCCACCCATGCAGATGACATCGATGGATTTCCCTTTGATGTCGAAAAAGGGGGGAGAAGGAGTTTGGGCTCGTTTTCCCCTAGTCTTCCTAGCCTGGACTAGGATGGTAGGGCTAGCCAGGCCACTTGAGGAGGACAATGGAGAAGCAGGATTGATCATTCTTCTCTCCATGGGTGAGGTCACAAATAGGGGGAGGATGAAGTCCCCAACTTGGACAAAAGAGGAGTAATAGGACTCCATTGCAGGTTTAGAGAGAGAGAGGGAAGAGATGATTGTCTGAGAACAGACAGAGCCAACTATAGGGTGGCGTGTCCCCAGTGGAGTTGCCACTTCGTCAGACCTAATTTTTCTTCGTGGGGGCTGCAAGAAAAATTGTCTCTCAAACAACCGCGGTGGGTTTACGCGTGTTGGACGCGTACTCTCCTAGTTGCAGATAGGAACCAATAAAGAGAGAGTTTTTACGATAAGGAACGTTTCAGCGCTTACCTCATCCCTTTGGGGTTTGGGACATACCCGGGCAGTTTGCCCTCTTAGAAAAATTACGATGCCCTTCGGCTTTTGCTAGTATGGTTTGAATACGGACTCTCAAGCTTTTCAACTCGCTATTTCGTTCTCTCTTACTGGAGACTGCAATGTGGACGCGACTGTACTCCTTTATAGTGACTTGCTCGAACAAGGGCTGGCTGACGAAAAGAAGGGATAATGGAGAGAGGTGGTGAAGATTCACCTCTCCACGAGAATGTTGTACGCTCGGGTGATCAGAGTAATCAAAAGATTACAATCCTCTCAACTTATCAGCTCAGGAAGACTCCTCTCGAGCTTAATGCCTCTATTTCATTAATGAATGATCCGACCCTTTTACAATTGCCCTAGGTTTATATTTATAGAGGATCCACAAAACAAAGGTGGATGCTCAAAACTAAACCCAATTACAATTAAAAGAAATTACAATAAAATCTCAAATTTAGGAATAAAGACCAAAGTGGCCCTAAAACCTTTTGTGCTAATGATGAAACCATCCCTCTCTGGGGGACCTCTAGCCATTGCCAGATCTTGGATGCTTTTTCGGATGATTGTGATGGTGTTTGAGATGATTGATCATCATAGTCTTGATGCTTATTTGATTCTGAAGATTTTGACATCTTTTGATCGTCTTGTGGCAAACTCTGTCCTGAGTGGTGGAAACCTGGCTAGATCGTGATCTTTTGACTGTCGCTGCAATGCAATCTATGATATTTCAAGTTCTTATTTTGGTTGCAAATTGAAGAGGAGACTTCCACCGCCGTCTTACGTCAATTTTTATTCGATTTGGTCCTTGCTTGAAGTACTTTTTGATTTCGGGAGATCACCGGAAAAAGGGATTTCGGAGACCAGGCGGTCTTATTTTCTTCTTTCTTAGAGTTTTACAGTTTATCTGACCTTGGTTTGAAAGCAACAGTTATACCAGTTTGTAGCCCTTCGTGATACGGTCCCATCGGGCCTATCTTTTTTATGTTTCGATGTACAATTCTCTAGTTTATTGTTTCATAAAGTTTGAGATGCCTTTTTCTCTAATTTCCATGGTTTTGGGCCCATTTTCTCTCTAGAAAAACTTTGATTCTGGGTCATGTCACGACGCATACCATATATCAAAATGATCAAGTCATCGAGGCCTATCTTGTGTCATAATTTGAGCTTGATCCGACTTCAATCGAGTGAGTGTGGATGTTTGCAGGTCATCCTAAGAGGGGACGATCACGGTCTCCATGATTGGGGATTGGTTTTGGCAAGGTCTCACTATAATAGTGTATGACTTACCCCGATTTGAGGTAATTTGAGCCCAAAATGTTCCTAGGAGGTCCGATTGAGAAAAATGTTTTTTCATCGTTCTGGATGCAATGACGGTGGTCTGGTACTGTTTTGAAGCCCTTAGTATAGGGCTGTAGTTGTAAGGCCTTTTTGTGGCATGATGGCACTTTCTCCAAGGTTGCCTAGTGTTAGGCTCATTCTGCAGTGTTCCTATGGTCTGACGGTGTCTTGGGCACCAGCAAGACTAGGTAGTCATTGGCTCTCTTCTTATTTGTGTCGGGGATGAAGGTACGTCAAAAATGGCGTCCAATAAATGACCTATCACAAGAATGGTTTTTTTAGTAGGACGACAACCATGGAAAGATATTTCAAATCCATTGGGTAAAATGAGAACTAATAGAAACAAAATTAAATAATTCCAGTTTTTGGAAAGACCACAGTAGAAATATTGCTCTTTCTTTTTTAGAGGAGAATATAACAAGAAAGGAAAGTCTATATCATATATAACAAGATAAGAAAGTATATATTACATCATAATATATACAATGACAGAACCACCACATGAGTAGTGTGGGACATAACTATTTTCTCAAAGAGTTCCTCTCTCTCTAAAATTTCTATATGGTGTGGGGCATAATTCTTTTCTCAAAAAGTTCCTCTGTCTCTAAAATTTCTATAAGAACAACTTCTACATTCAAACCCCCCTTTTTACCCTTTTTACCCTTAGCAAGACTGCTTCAAATACAATAACAACATGCACAACTTGTGGAACCTCAATATGGCTTACAAGCTAAATGACAATTAGAACATGCAATACATCCAGTTGCTTCAGATGCTTGGGTTATTGCATATATCATCATTGATACAAAAATTGATTGAGTCATTGGTTCCTATACCCACGAAAAAGTAATTCTATTTTGCATGGTGTAGACACCCCATTTTAAATCTGGAAAATTCTGTGGCTTCTTGAATCTTAGGACCACACTTATCCTAGTAAACCCAAATCGATAGTTCACACAGCTTACCCTGTGACCCAAAAGCAATCTGCAGATACCCTGTTTTGGCCCAGAATCCTGCAAACGCCCTGTTTTACCAAAAAAATCATTAAAAATAGTAAAAAAATCCCTTTTGACCCAAATTTACTCTAAGAGCTTCACAAAACGTTTAGGAGCACACCAAAAATAAAAAAAATCAATTTGGACCACATTTTGTTTGGGCAACACTTTTTGTGCACTTTTTTCCATATTTTTTTGCGCGACACCACCAGTGTCGCCCAGATCCGAGACCTTCAAAATTGACATCTTTGACTGGAGGATTTGTTGGTTATGGAAGGATATCCTTCCCAACAGATCCTTGGCCCTTATAAAATTTTTTCGTGGCCGTTTGAGGGGAAGAAGATTGAAACCCTAAGAAGAAGATTGAAACCCTAAGAGGAAGATTGAAACCCTAGAAGAAGATTGAACCCTAGAGAGACCTCTTAAGACTTCCTTAGAGAGAAAATACCTAACCCTAACCCTAAGCCTAAAAATCTAGACCTAGGGCACAACAACTCTAGTTCTAAATCCATCTCCAGGGCACAACAACCTTTTTACATCAGAGATTTTCTGGTCAACATTCAAATCAGAGAGGAAAAAAAGATGCTAGTTCTGACACAGGCAAGCCCTCAAAGGCTCAGGAGTCCCGGGCCATCCGATCCGGTTTGGTATCATTTCATTCCCTTCCCTTTCTTCTCCTTTTGCTGTTTCTGATTTTATTTTGATTAGTTTGCTTTAAAATGTGTTCTGATGTTTTGGATTATGATGGCTCTGCCACAGATCTGAGAGTGGATCCACTCGTTTCTAGGCAGATTTGAATTCAATTTGTCCCACTTTCTCTATCACATCATTTTCATCAGTTTAAGGTGTAAAGATCCGAGAGTTCTTTGTCCGAAAATCTTTCAGATTTTGCATCATAAACAATTTGGCGCCGACCGTGGGGCATTTCGAGCTTGATCCAAGCACCAAAATACGATTGTTATTCCTTGTTTTTTACTATTTTTAGTCACAAAAGGTTGCGAAAGTTGGCTGTGACCAGGACCCAGGGCTTTGGTGCTGCGAAACCCTGTTTGTTTTGGGTGACACCAGCAGTGTTGCCTGGGCGACACCACCAGTGACGCCCAAATTTATAAGTTTCTGAATCTTCTAACACTTTTCAATCTTGTTTTAGGGACTCTCTTTTGACTTCTCAAAAAATTTTAAATCAATATAAAATTTCTAAAAATAAAAAAAAAATATTTTTCTGTTCTATCTGCAGTTTCTATTTCTACTTTATTTTAATTTTTTTCATCAAAAATATATTTTCCCTGCTTTTGCAAGTTCATTATAATATTATTTCAATAAAATCTAATAAAAAAATAAAACAATAATAAAAATATAATCTTTTTTGGGCGAGACCGAGAATGCTCGGGAAACCAACAAAAGAATATTTCGAAAACCCCCAAAATCTGCGTTAACGGCATGAGGGGAACCTAGCTTTGAGAGTCCAGGCGGTTGGGATTCGCGTAACTTTAACTGTGAGCACCCCTCCATAATCCTTTGCCTCAAAGCAACCTTGAGTATAGTAGGACCTGGTGAACATCCTATAACAAGAGGCCAGGACCTATGTAGGGACTGATATCAGCCTAGCCACATTTCAATAGTTAGGAACCCACTCTCAAGCCAAGCCTAACTATATTCTAAGTCAAAAGTTTTTGTGTGCTATGCTTGCTCATTTATGTTGGTTAATCTTAGATCTCAGTCCGGACCGGCATTTGGTCCAAGCTGAATCCTCTGGGTCCAAGTTTAGGCTTGTACCCAGCTTAGCTCAAGTTTGAACCAGGTTCACACCTAGATCCGACCCTAGTGCCCCTTTTGATTCGAGCCAGCACTCGTGCCTAACCTAACCTTGATCCAATCCGGGTCCACACTCGGTCTGAGTTTCATAACCCTCTTGGTCCAAGCCCAAGCTTGCACCCAACTCAGTCCAGGTTCGAACCAGGCTTCCATCCAGGTTCGAACCGAGACCCACTCTTGGTTCGAGCCGAGACTGGTGCCCATCTAGTCTAGATCTTAGACTAGGTTCTAGCATAGGTCTAAGCATAGAGTTGCCTCTAGAGCTAGACTAGTCTTAGCCTAGGTCTCAGTTAAGGTTTTACCCTTAGAGTCAGGCTAAGTCTGCCCTAAGTCATCGAGTCTAGCTCTAACCTAAGTTTAGATTCTAGAACCTCGCCAAAAACAATCACCATGTCAGTCACTCAAGGTGACTATGCTGATCGCTCCACAGCCAACTCTAAGCCTAACCTACGCAAACCTAGGGACCTGAACACTGTACGAAGCATAGGTGTCAATCTAGACCAATCCTTAGGTGATACAAGCATCCAAGTTGCCCTTAAAAGTCTAGTTGACCTAGGTTATACCGTTCATGCCCTAGCTCACGGGTCGATCTCAAACCAACTTAATCGTATAAGTCAACCCCTAGGACAATCGAGTCAGTCGATTCTTCAATCAGTCCCTCTAGTACATCCGGTCCAACAAACTGTGCAATTTCTCCAACTAGTGGCGACACCTATGGGTCAGTATGCCCCTCAGGCACAAATATATCAAACTGGCCTGGTGACTACGAATCATCAATCGCAGGCCCATGCAGGCCAACATGTAGCCCTCGTCTCGAATCACTAGTCTACGCTTGGGAACCCATTGATTGGTGGGCCTACTATTATGTAAAATACCCAACAAGAAGGCACCTTAAAAGCAATGAAGGATATGCTTGTAAGAATGGGTATGCATGAAATTCTACCCATGAAGGCCTATGTTCATGAGACCCTTGGAGGCATGGAAGACCTTCCCCTGGGATTTGTCATCCAAGAATTTAGAAATAAGTTCAATGCGAAGAGCGATCTAGATACTCATGTCAACACGTACCTCCTCTCCATTCAAGCTTTGCGAGATAGGCTTAACCAACTGAAGGCCATATTTTCCCAAACATTGATTGGTGAGGCCTTGAACTGGTATCAGAGAACAATGTCCGCTCGACCACACATCACTCTAGATGAAATGTTCAACCTATTCGTCTCTCACTACCGCAGGTCGACACCAAGATCTCTCTCCCTAGGTGAGCTCAGTGTAATGAAAAAAAACCTAGGAGAATCCTTCAAGGATTTCATCGGTCGATTCTACGAGGCGGCGACGCGGGTCATAAAATGTCCACTTATGGACCCAACTAAAATCTCCATGGCCTTAGAGAATGCCGCTCCCGAGTACAGGACCTTCTTCAGCCAAGGTCTTATCCCCCACTCTTTCGACTCCATGATTGAGCGGGTGGCGCGACATGATAGGGCGACAATAAACTAATAACAACTCCTCAAAATAAGAACAAAAACAATAACAAGGGGAATGCTTCCTGCCAGGTTAATGAGATTGTCATTAACAGACCGGCTCAAGGTTCAACCACTCAGCACAACAATCAGAACCAAAACCGACGAGGTTAGCCTAGAGCCAACGCTCAAAATAATAACCAAATGCGAGAGGACAATTTCACCCCTCTCAAAGACCCATAAGAAAATGTGCTGGAATTACGCCTGGCTAGAAATATGATTTATCTCCCGCCACCATCTGAACCACCATTTCAAGTCATGGATAAGAGCAAGTGGTACAAATGGCATCAAAATCATGCTCATGATACTCAAAACTGCTTGTATTTGAAACGGGTGATTTGGAAGGGATTTGGAAGGTGAAAGAAGAAAAGCTCAAACCCTATCAAGAAAAGGTGGAAAAGATGATCCCATATTTTAAGAAAATCACCTTTCAGCACGTAACTAGGGAAAATAGTCGGTTCGTCGACACCCTTGCGACCCTTGCTTTAATGGTTATTATTCCTTCAGAATTCACCAGGCTGCAATTCTACATCAGGAACAAACATGACCCTTCCCTACCATGGATCAAAAAAGAAATAGAGCAAGAAAATAAGAACGATGGGAAAGTGTTTCTCGTAGCTTTAGATGAACTAGTTAAGGCAAAACCATAGTTCCATGATGTTTTGTCCCAGCTGAAAGATGGGTTATACCCCGAAGGAGCCACCAAAAAGGATAAAGAAGCCCTTCGAAGGTTTTCTATGGGATTCTTGATAAGAGGTAATCTCCTGTTCAAGAAGTCATTCGATGACATCATTCTACGGTGTCTCGACCAGTCAGAAATCGGACAAGTACTGACAGAGTTACACAATGAAGGAGGTCATTCTGGGGCAGCCTCCTTAGCTAAGAAAATCAGGCGCCAAGGCTATTACTGGACCACCATGGTCGAAGATTGTTAGAAGTTCGTTAAGAGGTGTCCCAAATGTCAACTTTATGGAGACCTCATCCATGCACCGTCCGTACCACTCAACTCAACACCTCCCGTATGGCCCTTTGCCATATGGGGTATTGATATCATCGAAATGATATCATCAAAATCCTCAAACGGCCACCGTTTTATATTAACGGCTATAGAGTAATTCACAAAATGGGTAGAAGCCTCATCATTTGTCAAAATTGAAGGACAACATGTTGCCCGTTTCATAAAGAACAACATTGTTTCCAGGTTTGGCATTCCTGAGTCAATCATCATTGACAATGAATTTGACTTCAAAAATGAAAAGGTCATTAAGGTGTGCAAAAAGTTTGGGATAATGCAAAAATTCTCCAACCATACTACCCTCAAAGAAACAGACAAGCAGAGGCCACCAACAAATGACTTCTCAGAATTGTAGATAGAATAATAGAAGGTGGCAAATATTGGCACGAAAAGCTAACACACCGCGCTATGAGCCTAACGGACAACTGAAAAGACTCCTACTGGTATGAATCTATACTCATTAGTTTATGATATGGAGGTTGTGATGCCCATTGAAGTCGAGATACAGTCTCTCCAAGTACTCATTCATAAAGATTTAGATGAGGAACAAAAGATCGAAGCACGAATCACTGCCCTTGTTACTTTGGATGAAAGACGACTACGAGCAACACAAAATATCGTTGCTTACCAGCGTAGAATCGAGAGGGCATACAAAAGGAAAGTTGTTCCTCTACAATCTAGAGTAGGGGACATGGTACTCAAGAAAATCTTCCACACTCCTATAAATCCATACCCTTTAGGAAAGTTCAAACCTAATTGAAAGGGGTCATTCGTGGTTACCCGAGTGCATGCAGGAAATTCTTACAAGATAAAAAATCAAGAGGGCTACAAACTCAACGACCCCGTTAATGTAATGTATCTCAGAAAACACTACCCGTAACGGGCTCAAAAGAGTGGTGAAAACCTGAAAAGGCATCACAAAGAAAAAAAAAAAAATAGACGTGATAAAAACCCGTAAAGGCATCATGGATAAAAAAAAAGAAAAGAAGAAGATAAAAATCTCCAAGAAGGAGCTTCCGATTCAAAACACTCAAGTACAAACAAGTACTTGTACGTTCCAACAATACAGCACAAGCAGACCTTGAGGACAAAGACTCATCCTAATCCCCACAGGTTCCCAACAGAGCTAACTCAGAAAGATGTGGAAGGGTGACATGAATGGAAACCCAAAGTGACTTCGATGAACCCTGGAAGAATGTCGAGACTTCTCCAAAATGGAAGACCAGCAAGAATCCCGGGAACTCTTCATGGACCTATGAAGCACAAGATGAAAGCTCTAAAGGTAAAAAGACAACTTCGAGACTTTTGAAGTTCTTACGATCCCACAAGGAAATTCTTTCATCATCTTTGAGTAAAATGTAATAAAGAAAATGACCACTACAGGGGCCACATGTGGCAAAGCTGTAAGGCTCGTCCCTTTTGAAAATGCTTTTCAAATTGACTTTTGAATCATCCATTTTAAAAAACAAAACCCTTTTAGAAAGGGCTTCCTCCATCACTACAGGTGGTTAAATTGTTAGTCGTCTGGCCTCGCTCTCGAAGCCAACTTACTATGCCTGTTATGAAGGCTTAAAACTAGTCAGGCACTCCATGGTTGTATGAGTATAACTACCAACTACCACATATCAGATATGGGTGAACCTCACCAATGATGACATTGGCTAGTTCGGGAGCATTCTCTCTCTCAACTAGATCCCTTGAGGCAAAATAAGACAAGCTCATCCTTGTGTGTGCGTATGACGACCCCATAGCCGGGAATTCGAGACCAAAAACCCTACAACTAGGGGGCTGAGTTTGTAAAAATTCAGTTTGAAAAGTGTGTGCAAAGGAAGTGTTTTCCTATGTTTCGATGAATCAAATGCACACGTAGAGATGAACAAGAACCCCCCGTCAGGGGCTGCAACAAGGAGAAAAAAAATAAAAAAAAAATAGAAGGGTTTCCACAATCCCAAAGGACCAATCAAAATGGGAAATAAAATTTTGGTATCTCAAGACTCTAATTTTATTCATCCATTGAAATAGATTTATTATACGCGTTCACGTCATTTAACTTGGTCTTATGATCAAAATTTCTACTATCCCAACGGACTTCAATAAAACGAAAGAAGTATTGAAAATGAGAATGATCACAAGATCAATTTATTCATGCCAAGGAAAAAGTATAGAAAATAAAAATATCAGTCTTCAGCTTCGGATCAACATCCTTCTCTTGGAGTTCTGCCACGAAGGCCACCCATCGAGCCAATTCAACTTCAGCCTCTTCTAAGCTAATATTAGACACGTCCTTATTGGATTTAATTCATTTGTTTGAACAAGAGGTGCCATCTTCTCGAGGAGGCATGAGATCCTAAGCAGGAGCAGAAGATTCATCATGAAGTCTCAAAGCCTTGGGACACAGTGGAAGAGGCCAGACACATTCTCACCAAGAATTGTGTTTGGAAATGGTCGTGGGCTTGTCTTGCTTGACCAACACCTCACTAGAAGAGGACTTCTTCCCCTTCCACGACAAACCTGCCTTGACTAGAAGTGTGGAAGAGTGTCGTTGAAGCACAAAGATATGGCGACGGTCGATCACTTCTCTCGGAGAAGTATAATGCTGAATATGGCGAAACTGACGAAGCACCCTCTGAGGGAAATACCCCTCTGTGAACTGCCCCGCCAAATAACACATGAATGCCCCATAACAGGTAAAAACAGGGGCACATTCTTGAGACCCTGATCACCCAATCAAAGGACAACAACTCGTTCAAAACCTGACGATAATAAATGACGTCTTGAGGTCGGGTGGTGTCATTGGCATATGCCAGTCCCAGAGAAACAGATACAATCATCGTTGATCGAGGGGGACGGACAACGACAATGTGTTCATAGGCCCAAATCTACAGAAAAACAGAACTCAAAATCATCCCAACGGGTCACAAGACAGGAACCCAGAACCCAGGAATCATCAGGGGCAGATTGACTTGGGTGACACCACTAGTATCTCCCAGTCTGACATGGTCGACACCATTACTTTCATTTAGCCTGTGGGCGACACCACTAGTGTCGCCCAATTCAGGCTCTCCCAGTTCAATCCAGGCTTTTTTCGATGGATTTTCATGGCAAAAATATGAGATCCAGGGATCAAAACCAGAAGAAAAATTGAATTTCAAGGGAAAAAATAAAATAAAATTGAGTTTGAAAATATACTTGCAAGATCATGACACTGCCCTCGATAAATCGGTCACCTTGGGTGACCCGGTCATGAAGACCCAGGTAAATGCCTGCCAACACTGCCTGAACAATGGTGTAACCCGCTCTCTCCCAGAAAGCATGGACTAAAGGAATAGGGGAACTATAAACCATCTTACGACCACTCGGAGAAAGAATAGAGCCCAACAACACAAAAAGAAAAATACAGATTTGTTTGGTGGCTCGAGACCGCTCTCGATTCCGAACCAGCAACTCCATATCAATCCACTGACCATGTGAAGAGTAGGTAGCCCCAAACAGTCGCGCACCCATGATGGAATGATCGTCCGCGGCAGTAGAAGGTTGATACGCAATCCTGGCCAAGCTCAAGCCAGAAACACAGGCAACTTCCTCCAAAGTTGGCGTTGTCTCGCCTGTAGGAAGGAAGATGGTGTTTGTTTGATAGTTGAATCTCTCAACAAGAGCCTCGAGGAATGGGAAATTCACATGGCAAGAGGCCATGTTCAAAATACCTATCATTGAAACTGAAGCCAAAAAGGCCATAAGCTCGGGCCATTGCCGTGCGGAAAGAAACCAATCCCTGAACCAGAGCCCAATGACATAAAAGCCATTGACACGTCAAGGAACTTCACGCGATCGAAGGCCCTGCAAGATATGGGAGGGCAGACCTTCAGGGAAGTGCCTAACCCTAGGAAAAAGAGGGGATGCCTCATCCTCCCCTCCATTATCAGCCTGCTCAGAAATCTTCCCCTTGCCCATGGAAATAACATTGTCCTTCCTAGGAGCCATGAAAGTATATGGGCGAGAATAAGAAAAAGCAATAAGATCATAGGGAAGATGATGAAGAAGGAAGAAGATGAAGATGGCAAGAAGAAAGAAGAGATTGAAAGATGAGTGAAGAATGGGAAGGAGGTAGATTTTATGGAAAATAAGAAATCAGGCCCAAAACTCCCCCGGCAGCCTTTCATCTTGGCTAACAGTAGATTTAGATAACCCTAAGACCTTCCAAAATGATAAACTTCAATTTTGGAGGTCGGTGGTCTAGGCGACATGCCTGGTGTCGCCCAACTCCGTACCCAGGCTAGGCGACACCACCAGGATCGCCTTCAATTTTTTTTAAAAAAGGCCCCTCTCATCTCAGCACTTCAATATATATATATATATATATATATATATATATATATATATATATATATATATATATATATAAATTTAAAATGGGCGACACGCCTAGTGTCACCCAAATCTTTTTGCCAAAAAACCTTTTTTTTATTCCCCCATGTTTGCAATTAATAAAAAAAAGAATAAAATTTGGGGGCAACACCACCTGTGTCACCCAAAAAAGTTTTCTCAAAACTTCCCCCACTCAATTTTGGGGGTCTTCCAAGGATCAAATTTGGTTTATCATGTGTTTTTATGATAATTTTCAAACATTTTTATTAATTTTAAGAAAAAAACTCTCCTCGGTGGCATGAGCCTAAACTGCCAACCAATTTTCAAAAAAAATAAAATAAAAAACAAAATGCTCCTTGATGGCATCAGCCTAAATTGCCAACCAAAGTCCAATTCAGAAAACGTCAAACTCGTGCGATGTAAAAGAGTCAAGACAGGAAAAATGTCCAACTCGTGCGACATAAAAGAGTCGAGACAGGAAAAAATGTCAACTCGTGCGACATAAAAGAGTCGAGACAGGAAAATGTCAAATTTGTGCGATATAAAAGAGCCAAGACAGAAAGCCCTAGGAGAAAAAATGCCCTAGGTGGTGAGCTCGGTGAGCGCAATAACTTGGAGCGATTAGTTAGTGTGCCCTCTGATCACGTGACCTCAGGAAGAGATTTAAAATGTCTGCGACATTCACCTGCCCCTCGAAGGATAGGGAATACAAAAGTGTCTACTTTTTTGCCACTCACCTATCCCTCGAAGGACAGGGAATGCCAAAGAGGGGTAATTGTAGACACCCCTGGGTGACATCACTAGTGTAGCCTAGATCCGAGACCCCAAAATTAGTATCTTTGACTTGAGGATCTGTTGGTTATAGAAGGATATCCTTCCCAACAGATCCTTGGCCCGTATAAAATCTCTTTTTCATGGCCATTTGAGGGGGGGAAGATTGAAACCCTAAGAAGAAGATTGAAACCTTGATTGAAACCCTAGAAGAAGATTGAAACCCTAGAGAGACCTCTTAAGACTTCCTCAGAGAGAAAAAACCTATCCCTAACCCTAAGCCTAAAACCTAGACCTAGGGCACAACAACTCTAGTTCTAAAACTATCTCCAGGGCACAACAACCTTTTTACATCAGAGATTTGCTGGTCAACATTCGAATCAGAGAGGCAAAGAGGATATTGGTTTTGATACGGGCGAGCCCTTGAAGGCTTGGGAGTCCCGGGCCATCCTGCTCGGTTTGGTATCGTTTCTTTCCCTTTCCTTTCTTCTCATTTTGCTATTTTTTAATTTATTTTGATTTAGTTTGATTAGTTTGCTTTAAAATCATGTTTTGATATTTTGGATTATGCTGGCTCTGCCACAGATCTAAGAGCGGATATGATCGTTTCTAAACAGATCTGGCCTCAGATCTGAATTTGATTTGTCCCACTTTCTCTATCACATCATTTTCATCAGTTTAAGGTGTCAAGATCCGAGAGTTCTCTGTCCGATTTGCATGATAAACACATGGTCAAGTATTGATCTCGAAAATTTCAACAATAAGTTAGGTAGGTAGCTAATACAATTCCCTATTCAAGATTTTTTGCCACTGTACTGAAATATACAAGGAATCTACTGGACAGGTAAAAAAGTATAAAGAATCAGTAAAATTTTGAATGCTTTGTTTATAAATGAAGTCACATTACAATTTGGTTGGTGTCCAACAAAAAAGTTTTCTTCATTCATCCATTGAATGATAAATAACTACAAGTGATGGAGATATATGATTCAAATGATGGATGATCCAATATTTCAAAATAGTATCTAGAATAACTGGAAAAGTGGAAACGAGACCGGATATAAATCTTATGTGAATATTGATAAGTTTCTTTAATAAAATGATGCGAAAGTGTGTTTTTTAGAATCATAAGTGCCTCATTACTCATACCAAATGTCAATAGTTATGGACCCCTATCTCTTTTCTATATTGAAATCCATTTATTTTAAGATGACCATCATATATGATATTCTTTATACCTCTTTGTTTGATGCTTTTCAAATTACCCAAAAGCGTATTCTTAGGCTGTAACTTTTGTGCTACTTTTCTATCCCATTATTTAATCACTCTTAGCCATTGAATGTGAAATCCTAGAAATTGAAACATGTCACAATATTTTAGAAATTATATTTTGGACTTTGTACCTAGTTAATTATATATCCCCAACCACTTGATTTCACATCCAACGGTCAATAATACTTGTGACCTCCTTGTACAAAAAGTAAATGGTTTCATTGTATACATTCCTATAAATCATCCAAAATTTTAACTTCTGGTTGCAAACTTTTCTCTAAAGAACATTGTTCCATGCAGGTTGGACCACATTTCTATAAGGAAAAGTATATCACAATGAATCTCGACTATTGAACGTGAAATTAGGTGGCTGCATGTATTATATTAAGCTCAGAGTTCAAAAGAGATTTTCTCGAACTTTATGACACGCCCAAATGCTATCAGTTTTCACATCGAATGGTTTTCTTCATTGTGATCTCCTTGTACCAAAGGTAAATGATCTCAACTTATACGATCACTTTCTATAATATGTGGTCCAACCATTCATCTTCATCCATCTTAAAGATGGATGCATATAGGTGGTCCATCTAAAAACAATTGTAACGAACGGTCAAAATGTTTTTTTAATATAACTATTATTTCTAGTTTTCAAAATTTATTTATTTATTCATATTCATGATCTCCATATTAAAGATTATATATTTTCTAAAAATTAGGATCAAATTATATTAAAAAAATATATTTATTGCCAAGCCCGTATTTCTACAATATGCAGGCTGGTCGCATGTTAACACGTCCTTCTCTAAAAGTGGCATGTACATGTTGAGATTTACCATACGGGGCGATATACATCCCATATCAGACGATATACATCTCATACCGGTTTGATGGAGAAATCTCCCTTTTGATTATGACTTAAAAAAGAGAATAACTTTAAATTTATTGAAAAATTATTTACTTTTAGTACAATATTGATATTGTAGTCATTAGATTTGAGATTTTATGGTTAAGGATGTGGATTAGGCTCAAGACCCAAATGAGAATTTCTTGAACTTTGTTGACACATCCCAAGCTGTTGGATATGGTATTTAACGGCTAAAAATGATTGTAGCCACCTCGTACTAAAGCTAAATGATGATATATTATACGATCCCCACATTAATTACTGGAAAGCTTTTGGCTTGAACATTTTTTAGGGAAAATATCATAAAATGGGTTGATACCCTTACAATACCATTATAGGGGTCAAAAGATTATAAATTGCGCTCCAGTTTAAGCCTTTAATTTTCTATACCAACTGGTATGTCCTCAAAAAAAAAAAAAAAAAAAAAAAAAAAATTCCAAACTATTATCCATGTTTGTTGTTGGATACCAAGAACAATGAGGTGTACTTTAATAAATTTACCCCAAAGAGGCCTTAGCAAAATGATATTTGGGGGTAAATTTATGAAACTACCCGTAACTGTATTTGCTTTTTAACACCAAGCATGGGCAATTTAGAAAAAAAGTTTTTTTTTTTTTTTTCTGAGGATGTACCTAGTTGATATAGAAATTTAATAGCACACCGTAAAGTGCAATTTGTACTCTTTTGATATATTGAGATTGCATGGAATTTCAACTCCTTTTCGATATTATCCCCATTTTTTATTACAAATGGTTGGATTACCAATGTTTGGCCCTAGATGTACTAATCACTATGTTCAATTGTACTTAATACATTTTTACGATCAAAATATTATTTGTTTCTCACTAAGTCATTCAGGTGGCCCATAAGTAATGTGAATTGGAGGATACTCGAGTAATCTGTTTTGGCCTTCTCGTTCATGATTTTCCTTCTGGTTTTCCTTGTTAGGTTTCGGTATCTTTGTATCATCATTGTGGACAGGCCATGATGACCTTAACACGAATCCTTCTGTGATAATATATTTAAGGGGTGAGGCTTATATCTATATAAGGTGCCCACCTTATACTATAAAAGTAAGGCGCATCTCTAAATTTCGCCTAAAGATATAGTTTTAGTGTCAGAATATGACTAGATGATTTGAAAATCTATGCTCAATCTAATTAAAAAATTTAACATTTCAATAACCTTGTAGATCGAGCAGATATATAAACACTTGAAAATCTTGAAGATAGATGGTTGAGATAACTTGTTACAAGATACATTATTTTAGGATTCAAAATTCCCAAGTTTTTAATATTTGTACGTCTTGAGGTCTAAATAATCATTTAGAAAGTTTTCCGACTTCAGAACACTCCTTTCTACTATATTTTTTAGGGAAAGGTTTCTATGCTTCCAAAGTATTTTATTTTTTAAAGTATTTTATTTTTAGTTTTTTTTATACAAATTGTATGAATATGAAATTTGGTACGTGCCATCTTTTCATTGGGGCGTACCTATAAAAATATTAAAAATAATTTTTTGATAAAATATAATGACCAAAATACCCCTTAAAATTTTCAAAGTTATTTTGGTCATTTTATTTTATTGGAAATACTTTTTTTATATTTTTCGCTAGTGCGAATTTAATAGAGGAATAGACGTCCAAAATTTAGTGTCAAAATAGTTTATAGAAAAAAATAAAAATAAAATAGTATAGAGACGTGACATTGTGATTGGGACAATCTTAGCCTTCCATTCAGAATGGACTGTTGGATAAGAGGGAGGATAGAACTTCTATGATGTAGAGGACCAATAGAGAGCTTGCCCTATTTTTTAGGTGTAACTTATTAGGTGTAACTTACTTTTGTCGTATAAGGTTGCAACCTTATATAAACTTCTTCCGTATTTACAAGCTTGTTGTATGCTTACAAAGGGAGGCTAATGTTCTCATGAACAGAATATTTGAAATATGTTTTGACAATTTTTATTTTATCAAATATATTTCCCTCCTTCCAATTGGCCTAAACACGGAGGCAC
Organism: Amborella trichopoda; assembly: GCF_054954075.1. Taxonomy (NCBI): domain Eukaryota; kingdom Viridiplantae; phylum Streptophyta; class Magnoliopsida; order Amborellales; family Amborellaceae; genus Amborella; species Amborella trichopoda. Next base: position 32,913,739 of record NC_142342.1, read on the forward strand.
TTCGGTTTCTTGGCTACAAATGAAGAGGCCTCTAAAGCGAATATGACTACACTAGTCCGTTAAGTTCTAGAGGTTACTTCCTCAAAATTTAGAGTCTTTAAGACTCCTAGCTTGGCTTCTGCCCAAGAGAGTTGGAAGGTATGCTCCTACGAGAACAGAGACCATTTCACATAACTAAGAAGGCTATATTCGGAACTTTTGTCAATCTCATAAATTTGGGATTCACCAAAAAATCACAAGGTTATGCTTTGAAAAAATAAAAAGTCGGAATTTGTTCTCCTCCAACCTCAAGAAAAAGAAAAGGAAACAAAAAGAAAAAATCAGATCTCACACTCTGTGGTCCCAAAAAGAATAATGCCTCAAGACTGAACACAGGCTGTCTAATTTTTTGAGGGCAAGACCTAAGTGCTGAAGTACTCAAGATTTGATTTCCCTATTTTGAAATAATTATCTAGTGATTCTTAATACCCCATAAGATCTCCCAAACAAACGTTTTCTCCAAGGGGAATAGATAATATGCTCCCACTCAGGACTATAGTATTAGTGAAAATTACCGCTGATAATATGAAACTACTGGATTTTTCTCATGACAATTTTGGAAGGCGATATTATGCATGGAATGATCTTGATGCCAAGAAATTATCATGATAATTAATAGCTTATCGATAATATCCCACTAATTAATCTTCCGAATAATATCGGGTTTAATTTAAATTGTGAACTTGAACAAAAAATGGACCAACGAATGACTAATAACTAATGGGAAAAGTTTATATAGAGCGGAGGCTCTAGACAATCAAATTAGAGCCTACATCAAAAATTTCACTAAAAGAGGTGGTTTTGATGCCCAAATATTCTCAAATTGATCATCTCAACATCAAGATGCATGAACATGAGAAAAAAATAGATTTCAAGTTTTGAAAATAGTACATCTTCTAACATATTTTTGGACCATCAATTTTTAAGATTTCCAAGTTTTCATAGATCTGTTCGATCTATACTATTTTTTAAGCTTGAAATTTTATAATTAAAGATAAAAATATATTTTATGGCTATCACAAAGATTTCCAATATTAAAACGACATTTCTTAACACTATTTAAAGGTGCGATTTATTTTTATTGTTTAGAGCCTCGGCTCTATACAAACTGCATCCATAACCAATTGCTTGTTGCTATGTAAAAAGGATTGCATGGGCGTTTTGTTTTTTGTTTTGTTTTTGTTTTTGTAATGAGCGTGAAACTAGAAGGAATATTTTAGAGGGAAAATATCATTAAAGGAGATGCAACCCCTTACAATATTACTAAAGGACTTAAATTATCTCTATTAATATTTGATGGAATTATTTTTTTCTTTTTCATTCAATTAAATACCACCTAAAAAATTTAAAATATCCAACTTACCTTTGTATGGTATATGAAATGCATAATAATCATTGACATTTTTGTAATTTGGCCCTAAGAAGTTTTAACAAAGTGATGAAAATACCTCTAGTTGTTTTATCTTACAAATAAAAAACACATTGTTCAATATTATAAGGAAAATTGTTTCATGGGGGCTGGGCCCCATTTTTACATGTGCGGTCCAGAAAGTGTAAAGCATCCTTCTAAAAGATGGATGCAAGTAGGTGTTCCATCTGAAAACAATGGAAACTAACGATCCAAATGTTTCTTATTAGAATTGTTATTTCTAGTTTTTAAAATTTATTTATTTATTCATATTCATGATCTTCAAGTTAGAGATTATAAGTTCTTAAAAATTAAGTCCTAAAATCCATCTCAAAAATAGAATTAAGAGGCCCGCATATCTACATATGCGGGTTTGGCCGCATAGAAACCGAGTCCATATTATAATACAGAACAACTAGGGATACTTTTATCATTTGCACTTAAATGCTTTCATGTATTAAATTGTGAAAATATTCCTTGTTGTTATGCATTACTAATACTGAATAGTATGTTCTTATTTATGATGCAAAGGATTTGGGGGTATTTTCATCATTTTGAGTGAGGCCTTTTTGGGGGGTCAAATTATTAGAATTCTCTTTAGTGGGCTACCCGAGGATTTATAAATTTTAGGAGGAGGTATCTAAGTGAAATGAAAATAGAATAGTATTCCATCAAATGTTAAAAGGATCAATTTGAAAGTCTTTAATAATTTTTAAAGGGCGTCATCTCGTTTACTAATATTTTTCAGGGAAAGGTTTCTATACTTCCCCTACAACATAGAAGAACTATCCTCTCCCTACCATCCAGCCATCCAATTTTGATTAAGAGAGCCACTCACCATTTGATCTTAGATCCGATGTCTCAAAGTATTTTATTTTTAGCTTTTTTATATACAAATTGTATGATTATGAAATTTGTTACGTGCCATCTTCTCATTGGGGTGCACCTATAAAAAATATTAAAAATAATTTTTCGATAAAATATAATGATTAAAATACCCCTTGAAACATTCAAAGATATTTTGGTCATTTTATTTTATTGAAAATATTTTTTTGTACATTTTTTGCTAGTCCAAGTTTAATAGAGGATTAGACATCCAAAATTGGGTGCCAAAATACTTTATAAAAAAAATTAAAAATAAAATAATGTAGAGACGTGACATTGTGAAATTTAAATATTAGTTAATAAATGAAGTTTTCCTATTCATTGAAGAATTGATTGTTTGCTTTCATTTCTATGAACAATGCTGTTCGACTTAGAAACCAAACCGGAAACGATAGGTAGCCTATCTGATTTTATCCTAAAATCGGAACTCAGTTAAATAGACGTGAAAATTTTATTAAAAAATGTTGTTTTATGTGCATAAAACTACAAATTTAAGAATGACTTAAGACCCCTAAACTCTATTTAAATATTTTAAATGTTTTATAATTTGTTTACATTTTTTTTTTACGTTGGTTGAGTCGGCCAAGCCAAGTTATACTAAGCCGGTTGGACTCAGAATATGTGGGTGACTGGTTCAGCCCACTGGTCAATTTTTATAGCATCTGTATGATCACATTATCAAACTCAGTCTTAAACATAAGTATATTTGAATATTGGGGAGTAATTTTATGCAACGGTTGTATAGTAATATAATGTAACAATATTTAAAAATCATGTTAGGGCCATTTGTTTGATCCAAATTTTACAATTTACACTCTTTTCATTCTAATGAACAATCACAGAAAAGAAAATTTTGAAAAAGCAACCTAAAAAGTATTTTTTTAACCAAATTAACATAGACCATCCATTTTGGTGAGATGCTTAGATCTAGGACTTAGAATGATCCTTTTTCTTTCCAAATTTTTTAGATAACTTTATTATCATTAGATTAACAATATTAAAAAAAAGAAATAATGATTTTCAATTCATAAAGGCCTACATCTTGAAATTTTTATTGAGAAGAAAAAAGTGTGTCTGCAAATTGGGTCATATAAATACCACAAACATGATTTTCTTGAAGCGTGGTTGCATTATACTATGATACAACCCCTGCATTAGATCATTTCCCATATTTGATGTAATAGATACTATTATAAAATTTATTTATTGTAATAGATCAACTATTTAATATTTTGCTTATAATTTTGATTTCAATATACCCATCAAAATACACAAGACCATTGTTTAATTGGTGATAAGGTTAATGTATTTTAATACATTTTCCAAATATTTATGTCAATTTTTTTTGTAAATTTATGTATATACTATTTTCTCTGGGAACATTAATTCGTAATAAATAATATATGATTAATAAGTGAAATTCACAACTAACTCCCCATAAATTTTTTTTTTAAAAACAAGCATATAAAAAGAATATTGTGAGAGAACACTAAGCTTTTCTTCCAAGTGTAGGGAAACGAAGAATACTAGGTTACCTTATTCCTTTTAAGGGGAGAGAGCCAGAGCGAGAAAAAGAGGTGGTTAATTTTTTCTTAATTCATTGAACCCTACTCATTAAGTAAGACAGCCTTTTTCAGCCAGCTAAATGAAAATCTCTGCCAGTTTTCATCTATAAATATGAATTAAAATTGGGATGGAGGAGGTGAGAGAGAGGGAGAGAGAGATGGTGAAGGCTATTTTCATAGCAATGGCAATGGCCATTGTGTTTGATAAGTGTGTGGTAGGTGATGTTTGGCATTCAGCACATGCCACCTTCTATGGAGGATCTAGTGGAAGTGGAACAATGCGTGAGTATTCATGTTCATCGTATGAACTAGAGATTATTTTCATCTATTGTTGTTCTTTATTTATTGTTTTTTTTTCCTATTAACAAATAGCTTTGTTAATTAGATCAGTTTGATGTACAAGCTTGTTTTCTTATACAAAAACTGTCATGGAGGGCTCTACTTTTTCTGTTGTTAGAACATGTATAATGTACTCTTAAAGAAGCAAATTGTACAGTTTTTTTTTTCTTCTTTTTTCTTTGTTTTTTGTAGGTAAGTAATTGTACAGTTATTCTCTCTAGTAAAAGAGCTACTTCTTTTTTTTCTTTTTCTTTTTTTTCTTTATTTTTGAGATAGAATTTTGAGATTCACTACCCGATGAGTACTTTTAAGAAATAGAATATATATATTTCAGTTCCTATACACTTAAGGTACGAGTGTTTATTGATTTAAACATTGTCATCTTGACAAGGAGAATTATTCAAGGGGTTGTATAAGATTAGACCATTTATTTTTAGTGTGTGCTTTGCATAAGGTTCCAACCTTACAAAATTCAAATAAGGTGCACCTCCAAAATTTATCATAAGATGTAATTTTGCTGTAAAAAATTGTTAGGATTATATAAAACTATATTTTCATATCTAATTATAAAATTTTAAACTCCAAAAATAGTTAAAATCAAGTAGATCTATAAACATATAAAAATATTGAAAATGGATGGTCTACAAAATGTGATGCAAGATACACTATTTATGGGTCTCAATACATTTTTTTTTTTTTTTTTTTTTTCATATTCATACACTTGAATGTCGAGATGATCAATTAGAGGGGTTTTCAACATCTAAACAACATTTTCCTATGGACTTTCAAGATGTATCTTTAATTCTATATTTTAAGGTTGCAACCTTATATAAACTTTTTTCTTATTTTTAAGACAAAGAGGTCACAATCACTTTTAGCCATTGGATGTGAAATCCAATAGATGAAAGTGTGTCCCAACATTCTATAAATTTTATTTTGGAGCCCAAATAATGACACATCCTTAACCACCCGATTTCAAATCTAATAGTCAATAATGATTGTGACATCCTTGTTTCAAAAGTAAATGATCACATACATTTTCATATCGCAAATCATACTTAATGTTGAAATATTTAACTTCTCATTTCATTCTTCAGTTCCTAATTGTAAATAGCCCATCATTCTTTTTAGGGAAATGTTTATATAGAGTCAAAGCTCCAAACCATGAAATTAGAGCCTACCTCAAAAAGTTCATTAGAAGAGGTTGTTTTGATGTTCAAATATCCTCAAGTTGATTATCTCAACATCAAGATGGATGGATATGAGAAAAAAATGGATTTCAGTTTTTGAAATAGTATATTTTGTAACATAATTTTGGACCGCCAATTTTCAAGATTTTCAAGTTTTTATAGATCTATTGATCTACACTATTTTTAAAGCTTTAAACTTTATAAATAAAGATGAAAATATATTTTAAGGCTATCACAATGATTTTCACTATTGAAACCACATTTCTCGACACTATTTGAAGGTAGGCTTTAATTTGATTGTTTAGAGCCTAGGCTCTATACAAACCTCACCCTTTCTTTTTATCAAATTTCAAAAGTAACTCAACAAAGGACACAATCATTATGGTTCATAAGTTGTTAGAAATTATTGGATCAGTGAAATGTTAAATAGTTCATCTCTAAGGTGTGATTTGATAAATTTCTGAAACCCTTGAGAACATAAGGATATACCTTTGGAAGAAGTTTATATAAGGTTGCAACCTTAAAATGTAGAATTACATATGCACCTCAAAAATCCATTGGAAAAGGTGGTTTTAATGCTGAAAAACCCTCTAATTGATAATCTCGACATCGAGATGTATAAATATGAAAAAAAAAAAAAAAATATTTTGAGTCTAAAAAATAATGCATCTTGCTAGACTGTCCATTTTCAAGAGTTGCTTATGTTTATAGATCTACTTGATTTTAACAATTTTTGAAGTTAAAAATTTTATAATTAGATACGAAAATAGAATTTAAGATAATCTTAAAAAAAATTTACACCAAAATTATATGCTATGATAGGATTTGGAGTGCGCCTTAATTGGATTCTTTCGGGTTACAAACTTATAGAAACCACACCCTATACCTTTTAATCTGAAAATATATGTCATCTTTAATGACCAGAATTCTCATACTCTCCATTTGAGAGACCATAAACCTAGGGTCTTAACTTTTACTTTTTACTAGCTTAAAAACTTTCATGTAAGATATTCACGAGGCAAATCAAAGCTGACCTGAAAAATCTTAAAGAAAATTTTTCGCTTAATTATGTTATTGGCGGTGGACCACCTTATTTGGTGTTCTTCCTGGACAACAAAATCTTTTTCCCTTCATTTACTTTAACAAACTATGTCGACCTGGCAAGAAAACAAGAAAAAAAATGTTAGCTTGTTTAACATGAGTTGTTCAAAGCAACGTCATCAAATTATCTTCACTCTCAGCTGAAATGGTTGAAGTCCTTGGATTTTCACTTTAGACCGAAGCGAAGCAAAGCAAAGCTTTGGTGTATCTATTTCTGCCCGCTTCGATCTTATTGACCTCTTCGATCGAAGCATAGAATTATTATTTTTAATATGTTTTTATATAAATATATTTATTAAAATTTTTAAAAAAATTCTTAAATATTCCTCCAAATAGGCCGGAGCACTGAATTGTTTTGTTTTCTTACAAAATAGAAGAGGGTCCATAGACTTTGTTATTTCAAGAGAGATCACTCTAGTTTCCTTGTCAAACTTTAATTTGACTACTTAGCATTGGACAATAAAATCATAGTTCAAAAACTAAGCTTCATGGTGCACCACCAAAGTGACAACCAATCCATGGTGGTCATTCCATTGAGCCCTATAATAAAAGGAAAATATATAACTAGATCATTTACCTTTAGTACAAGGTGGTCAAAATTAATTTTGACTATTAAATATGAAATTAGATTACCGCATTTATTCTATTGACCAATCTCAAAGTTCAAAATAAAATTTTTCGAACTTAATAACATACCCAAGCTATCAGATTTCACATCGGATGGTTACTTATGACTTCCTAGTACCAGAGGTAAATGACCTCATTGTACACAGTCCCAATATAAATCTCCATCCACCCATTAATGAAATGGTCGATGATTGCATCCCTAGAGTACCATTATATACCATAGTCTGTTGGACTATGGTGAAGTTTCCTTTTATATAGTTTGACAATTACCTCCGGTTGTCCTCTGGCTGTGTTTGTGTTTGCTTTTCATTACTAGTGCTCTAATACTGTGGATCTTAAGGCATAGCCAATATCTCTCTCTCTCTCTCTCTCTCTCACCTCAAATTGTTTTTGTTGCAGAGGGTGCTTGTGGCTATGGTGACCTTGTTAAGGAAGGCTATGGCATGAACAATGTGGCGCTCAGCACTGCCCTGTTCAACAATGGCCTCACCTGCGGTGCTTGCTACGAGATCCAGTGCGACTCACAACAGGACCCAAAGTGGTGCCATCCCGGCTCTATCATTGTCACTGCAACCAATTTTTGCCCTCCGAACCCTGCCCTCCCTTCTGACAAGGGGGGTTGGTGTAACCCGCCTCGTGAGCACTTCGATCTCTCCATGCCTGCATTCCTCAGGATAGGAGAGTATATAGCAGGCATCATCCCTGTGAGCTATAGACGTGTTCCCTGCACGAAACAAGGGGGAATCCGGTTCGAGATCAGTGGATTCAAATATTGGACACATGTTCTAGTATATAATGTAGGTGGAGCTGGGGATGTTAGGGAGGTCGCGATCAAGGGCTCGAGAGCGAGCAACTGGGAGCCCATGCAAAGGAATTGGGGCCAAATTTGGCAGACCGGGAACGACTACTCTGGACAGAGCCTGTCGTTTCGAGTGACAACAAGTGATGGAAGAACTGTGAATTCGATCGATGCGGTGCCGGTGAATTGGCAATATGGGCAGACCTTTGAGGGGAAACAATTTTCTTAGGAGATGTACTTGGGGGCTCTAGGGAGTTCATAGTGGCACACTTTAACTTTCTTAGACCCTAGAGAATTATTACTTAAAGTTTCTACTTGAAAGCAAAGGTGGTTTCCCTTATGTATGCCCACCTTATCCCTTAAAACCTTAATAAATTTGAGATTAAAGTCTTTTGTTCTTGTCATCTATGATAGCTTATTTCTTTTTTTTATTTTTGGCCCTAATTCGGTGTCATCAGGTCGTGTTAGACTATGGAACTTTTAATAAAGAAATTTAAATGATTTATTTAAAGGGATTATATAAAATGAGACCATTTACTTTTTATATAGGGTGGTCACAATTATATACAACCATGTGATGTGAAATATGAAAGCTTAGGTATATCACAAAGTTAGAGAATTTTTTTTTTGAAGTTTAAGCTTAGTCAATGGAATAAATGCAGCCATCTAATTTCACATCCATTGGTCAAGATTAATTATGACCACCTTGTACCAAAAATAAATTGTCTTATTGTATACTTTTCCTTATTTAAAGACTAGACAACTAGGACCTAATAGCGTGCAAATTGATTGAACCTGGACCTCACATCCTTTAATCAATGGTTATCTTTAAATAAAATTTTTTTAGGGCATTTGTAGAAGGTTGCAGTTTGTATAGAGCCTAGGCTCCAAACAATCAAATTAGAGCCTACCTTCAAATAGAGTCGAGAAATGTGGTTTCAATATTGGAAATCTTTGGGATAGTTTTAAAATATATTTTCATATTTATTTATAAATTTTAACGTTTAAAAAATAATGTAGATCAACATATCTATGAAAACTCAAAAATTTTGAAGATTTATGGTCCAAAAATGCGTTACATAATATGCTATTTTAAAAGCTTGCAATCCATTTTTTTTCTCATGTCCATGCGTCTTGATGTCAAGATTATCATTTTGAAGATATTTGGACAACCAAACAACCTGTTCCAGTAAAAATTTTGAGGTAGGCTCAAATTTAATTGTTTAGAGCCTCGGCTCTATATAAACTTTCCCTTTGTTCTATAATGGTCCTCTCTTAACTATAAGATTTGAAGGTCCACTTATTCATACTGAGAATCAATTGGGATCGAACTAGTACATCTTGTTATATAATATTTGGACGGTAGTTGTTAGTTTGGATATAGTCTTGGGTTTTAAATAATTTAATAGTGCACTTTTAAAACTACTTCTTGGATTCATTGGTAGCTCATACCGTTTAGCTCCAATGTATCCTAGGATCGAGTGAGAGAGAAAGAGTTGTGTATAGAGGGAGAGAGAGCAAGTTGCATAGAGGTATTATTCAAGGGAGAGGGAGTGAGAGAGAGTTGCATAGAGGTATTTATTAAAGGGAAAGGTTTCTATGCTTCCCCTACATCGACCCATCCAATTTTGATCAAGAGTGATCAAGAGAGAGCCACTCACCGTATGATTTTAGATCCGTGATCAAGAGAGAGCCACTCACCGTATGATCTTAGATCCGACGTCTCAAAGTATTTTATTTTTAATTTTTTTAATACAAATTGTATGAATATGAAATTTGGTTCGTCCATCTTCAATCAAGAGAGCCACTCACCATATGATCTTAGATCTGACGTCTCAAAGTATTTTATTTTTAATTTTTTTAAAAGAAATTGTATGAATATGGAATTTGATACGTCCATCTTCTCATTAGAACGCACTTATAAATATTAAAAATAATTTTTTGATAAAATATAATGACCAAAATATCCTTTGAAATTTTTAGGGGTATTTTGGTCATTTATTTTATTGAAAATATTTTTTTATATCTTTCACTAGTGCGAGTTAAATAGAGGAATGGACGTCCAAAATTTGGTATCAAAATAATTTATAGAAAAAAAATTTAAAATAAACTAATGTAAATATGTGACATTGTGATTGGGGCAATCTTAACCCTCCATTCAAAATGGATGGTTAGATAAGGTAGATGATAGAACTTCTTTACTGTACACGGAGCATACAAAGCTTACCCATTTGGTTTAATTTTTTGAAATTTCGAATTAGAAAACCTCAAAGAGAAAAAGTACAAGTTGCATAGAAAAATTTTCTAATTAGAAAAAGAGAATTGTATTAACTTCCATCTGGACTTTGCTTTAAAATGGGCAAGCTTTCTACTCTCTCTCTCTCTCTAATTAGAAGTTCTAAAGGAAAAGGTTTCTATGCTTCCCCTACCATCTAGCCGTCTAATTTTGATCAAGAGAGTCACTCGTAGGATCTTAGATCCCATGTCTCAAAGTATTTAATTTTTAATTTTTTTAATATAAATTGTATGAATATGAAATTTGGTACATCCATCTTTGATCAAGAGAGCCACTCACCATATGATCTTAGATCCGACGTCTCAAAGTATTTTATTTTTAATTTTTTCTTAATACAAATTGTATGAATATGAAATTTGGTACATCCATCTTCTCATTAGGACGCACCTATAAAAAATATTAAAAATAAGTTTTCGATAAAATATAATGACCAAAATTAAATTTTGAGGGGTATTTTGGTCAATTTTTTATTGAAAATATTTTTTTTATATTTTTCACTAGTGTGAGTTAAATAGAGGAATGGACATCCAAAATTTCGTATCAAAATAGTTTATAGAAAAAAAATTAAAAATAAAATAGTGTAAATACGTGACATTGTGATTGAGACAATCTTAGCCCTCCATTTAGAATGGACGGTTAGATAAGGTAGAGGATAGAACTTCTATACTGTAGGGGTGTATAGAAAGCTTATGCATTTGGTTTAATCCAATGGTTTAAAAAATGGATCGGTGACCCGGATCGAGCTTCCAAAAAACCGATACGGATCGGCGAATCGGCGATCCGGATCGGGAATCAGGTGAATCGGTCAGAATAAAGCTTAAAAAAATCCGAAAAAATTATTAAAATTCATTATAAATATTTTTTTTTAGGAATTCAATAAGAAATGAGGGTACACCATTAAGAATTTTCATGTTTTTGAATGAATATGCGAATATTGATATGTTCTTTCCCTGCATGAACCGTCATTCAGCATTTAATTTACATCACACAAAATGATAAACATAGAATTATCATGGAATAAGTATATCAACATATATGGACTACAATAAAGCATAAAATTAGTAACATATGATCTAAAAAAAAAAAGATAGACGACGTTATTGTTCTTCTTGGTCACGCTGGTGCCATTGATTGAATTCGTTTAAATATTCATTGATGCGATCTAAAAATGAATCATGGATATTAGCAGGCGTCTGACTATTCCCAAATCCCTGAGTGTTAGTGTTTTGTTGTGTTCCCAATCTAAAATCCCCGAAGATTGTCCATCCTTCATGCTCACCTGCACTGTCGTGCTCATCCCTACATTGTTGCTGTTGGGACTCGATATGTGAATAATATGGCTGGGATAGGGTGGCCTCAGAATCATCATCTCTCTCATTTTCTCTTTGAATAATATGGATTAAAAAAAAAAAAACAAATTTTCAAAAAAATCGTTCATGGATTAAAAAAAAAAATCGATCATGGATTAAAACAAAAAAATCACAAATTTTCAAAAAATTCTATCATGGATTACAAAAAAAAATTCGATCATGGATTAAAAAAAAAAAATCACAAATTTTCAAAAAATTCTATCATGGATTACAAAAAAAAATTCGATCATGGATTAAAAAAAAAAAATCACAAATTTTCAAAAAATTTAATCATGGATTACAAAAAATTCGATCACAGATTACATAAAATTCGATCATGGATTACATAAAATTCGATCATGGATTAAAAAAAAAAACAAACAAAAAAAAACAAAAAATTCAATCGTGGATTACAAAAAAAGAAAAAAACAATTCGATCGTGGATTACAAAAAATTCAATCATGGATTACAAAAAACTCTATCATGGGTTACAAAAAAAAAAAAAAAAGCAAAAAATTCGATCATGGATTACAAGAAAAAAATACAAACATTTCGATCATGGATTACAAAAAATTCGATCATGGATTACAAAAAATTCTATCATGGGTTACAAAAAAAAAAAAAAACAAAAAATTCGATCATGGATTACAAAAAAAAAAAAAAACAATTCGATCATGGATTACAAAAAAATCGATCAAGTATTACAAAAAAATCTATCATGGATTACAAAAAAAAAAAAAAAAAAAAAAAAAAATTCCGTACGGGACTCTCTGATTCACTGTATGGACTCGCCGATTCCGTACAATGAATCGGCGAGTCACTGTACAGAATCATCCGGTTCTCTCTAGAACCGGATGATTCCCGTTTTTTTCGTCGATTCGATCCGTCCATAGCGATTCCCGAGTCGAACCGGGCGAGTCCGGTTCGACTCGGCGTTTTTTTAAACATTGGTTTAATCTTTTGAAATTTTAAAACCTCAAAGAAAAAAAAGTATAAGTTGCATAGAAAAATTTTCTAATTGGAGAAAGAGAGTTGTATTAGCTTCCATCTGGACTTTGCTTTAAAATGGGCAAGCTTTCTACTCTCTCTCTTTAATTAGAAGTTCTAAAGGGAAAGGTTTCTATGCTTCCCCTACCATCCAGCCATGCAATTTTGATCAAGAGAGCCACTCACTGTATGATCATAGATCCGATATCTCAAAGTATTTTATTTTTAATTTTTTTAATATAAATTGTATGAATATGAAATTTGGTACGTCCATCTTCGATCAAGAGAGCCACTCACCGCATGATCTTAGATCTGACGTCTCAAAGTATTTTATTTTTAATTTTTTTAATACAAATTGTATGAATATGAAATTTTGTACGTCAATCTTCTCATTAGGACGCACCTATAAAAAATATTTAAAATAAGTTTTTGATAAAATATAATGACCAAAATATCCTTTGAAATTTTGAGGGGTCTTTTGGTCATTTATTTTATTGAAAATATTTTTTTTATATTTTCCACTAGTGTGAGTTAAATAGAGGAATGAGCATCCAAAATTTGGTGTCAAAATAGTTTATAGAAAAAAATTAAAAATAAAATAGTATAAATACGTGACATTGTTTTTGGGGCAATCTTAGCCCTCCATTCAAAATGGACGGTTAGATAAAGTAGAGGATAGAACTTCTATGCTGTAGGGGGAGCATAAAAAGCTTGTCCATTAGAACTTCTAATTAGAGAGAGAGAGTAGAAAGCTCGTCCATTTTAAAGCAAAGTCTAGTTGGAAGCTAATACAATTCTCTTTCTCTAATTAGAAAATTTTTCTATGCAACTTATACTATTTCTCTTTGAGGTTTCTAATTAGAAATTTCAAAAAATGAAACCAAATGGGTAAGCTTTCTATTCTCCCCCTACAACATAGAAGTTCTATCCTCTCCTTTCGAGAGAGAGAGAGTAGTATTAGCTTCCATCTGGACTTTGCTTTTAAATTGAAATTCTAGATTTTCCATTAATGTCAGTGTCCAAAGAGCGCCAACTTCCTCTCTTCTCACTCTCTATCATTTTTAATTATCATTTATGTGTCCATGTCTGAACACGAGATAAGGTTAAAATCATCCCATAGGATTAGAGACCATAACCCAAAGATTACAATCCCGTGTAAGAGATAATAAAAACATATATCAAGAAAGCATACCCTATATAAACTCTAAAATGTGAATACTAGGGAGAGAAACTATTACCATTCATATTAAAAAAGGAAGTGAGAATCCAAACTTCTTTATTTTCCATTGTGATTTACTACATAGAGGATCTATCGACCTTTACATATAAATACAGGGAACCTTACTCAATTCATTGTCTTCTTGTGATTATTCCTCTCTCTCTCTAAAACCAAGTTTTGGATTTTCCCATCTCTCAACTTTTCTTGCCAGTATTTTCTCTCTTTTTACTTTTTTTGTTTCTTTATCAAGTAATTATTCTAATTCTTTAGTTATATTCCATTTGTTATTGAAAAGAAAGTGATCAGTCATGCAATAATATGAATATTTTCTTTCATTTTTCATTAATATCGCTTAGATAATAGCGATTTTTTCGTAAAATATTATTCTCCCTCATTTAAATGTTGGGATTTATTTAAAACCTTACAATCTTATAAAAAGGAAAAGAGATAGGCGCTCCTCTTCCTTATTTTTTTTGCCCCACGTATATATCATTGCTTTTATTTTTCTTTGTTTTAAAAATATTTTTTTCGTATATTTAAGCCGATTTTATTGATCCCCACTTACAACAATATTCTCTCTCTCCCCCCAAATTTCTCTCTCTAAGAACTTTTTTCTTTCTCTCTCTACAATCTTTTATCCCCATATCCATTAGAACACAAGCTTCCATTGCATTCCCATGTTCTCTCTCTCTAAACTTTCATGAAATCTTGTAGTTTTTTTAAAACAAAATCTTGAAGTTCTTGATATGGGATCTTTTCTTTTTTTATTTTTTTAAAAGGAAAATATCCCCGTATTTTTTTTTTTCTTTTCATATCTCAATAGACCCAAAGTTTCAAATTGTATCTTCTAACTCCCTAACTAACATTGCACACTTTTAACTATTTTTTTAGCCCTAACAAATACAAAAAAAACAAGCTCATTCTAAACCCTTCCTCTCTTTAAGTGATATATTCCCTTGAAATTTCTCTCTCTCTCTAACATTCACCCTCTTAGTCTCTCTAACGGGCGAGAGTGAGTGAGTGAGAGATACGGGAGAAAGAGTGTGGAAAAATAGGTAGAGAGATAAATTTAAGGGAAAATCACGTGAAGAGATATAAATGATGATGTTTAGAAATGATATGTCTTTTTTATATTTGTTTGAGGCAAAAAAATAGGTTAAAGGAGATGAAGTTAACTTAAAAAGTTAAAAGATACAAAACTTAAAAGGTTAAGACTAGGTAATTAGGTAATTACTCTCTCTCCATCCCTGTCAAAGATTTCTTTCTCTTAGTTGCTCTCTTTATCCGTGCAATAAAATTCTCTTTTGAAGCTAAAAATTTTGTAAAACCCGAGAATCTAGGTTGGGTTGTTCTTTTCTCTACAAGAGAATAGTTGTGATGATAGATTTT
Organism: Amborella trichopoda; assembly: GCF_054954075.1. Lineage (NCBI taxonomy): Eukaryota > Viridiplantae > Streptophyta > Magnoliopsida > Amborellales > Amborellaceae > Amborella > Amborella trichopoda. The sequence goes on from NC_142342.1 coordinate 32,928,932, forward strand.
TAGAAATTAACATTATAAAAACAAGATTTCAAGAAATTGGGCAGGCCTTCTTTATTTTTTTTCTTTTTCTCTTTTTCTACGTTTGTATTTTCTTAGGAATTTTTGTTTTAACTAAAATTCCCTATTTTTACAGAAATTCCTATTTAAACTACAATTCTGTTTTTTTAAATGGAAATTCTTGTATGAAGAGAGATCTTTAATGAATGGTTGTAAAATGTTCTTCGGATTATCTCAAAATATATTTCTATATCTAATTATAAAATTTGAAATTTAAAAAATTGTTAAAATCAAGTAGATCTGTAAACCTATGAAAATTTTGGAAATGGATGATGTGGATAATATGTTGTAAAATGCACTATTTCTGAGACTTAAAATCTTTTTATTTTTTATAGTCATATATCTCGATGTCGAGATGATCAATCGAAGGGTTTTTCAACATTAAAACTACATTTTTAGATGGATTTATGAGGGGCATTGAGTAAATATTTCAAATATTCAACCTTATCACATAGTAAATATCTCAAATAATCAACCTTATCACATAAGTAGGCTATATATACCACAGAAGTCAATCAACAAGAGGATAAAGATTATCCCAAGAAAAAATACATGAATGGGGGCGTGCCACCCTTTTAGTGGCCATGTGTGGGCCCCACCTAATGCACATGTTTTAAATTTTGGGCCCTATATTTATAGAGGTCCCATATATTTTTTAAAAATATTTTATTTCATATTTAGAATTTTTAAATCTTATATTTTATTTAAAACATTGAAAAATTAATTTATAAATCCAAATGACAAAAATAAAATATCAGACGATTCATAAAAATTCAAATAAATATTCTAAAAATCATATAATATAAAATTAATTAAAATTAATCAATTTTGATTGGAATTGGATCTGTTTGATCTAGAAATTATCAATACATGAGAGCACTCCACCTTCAATTGTGAATCACGATCCGCGTAGGATTCCCAAACTGACCTAGCAGTTCCCATGACCCACAATTCACTATAAGGACTCATGATTGGACCACCAAAGTTAATCAATAAACGAGGAGACACAATCCCAGTTTATCAATTTCAAGTTCACCCCTAAAGAAAAAAATCATGGTCTTCTAGACCATGATGCAACTATGACTCTAAAATGTATAGGGGTAATGTCTCGCATATGTACACTCGTCACCTTCATTGGCGAATCTAAAAAATGACTATCTATGTATATGCCATGTGATGATATAATGATGAGGTTTTAGCTTCATCTCTAAAAGTTATTCATTACACGTAAGGGATACACGGTCTCTCGGCTCTCATCCAGGCATACATCGACCTCATCAAGGGTTAACCCACTAAACCCTTTTCAGTTATATCCCTATGCCTAGGTATCTTGGGTTTTTTCACACCTCGGCTGACCTAGCTCGTCGATCTTAGTTTGAGTATCAAGAAATAACATTTGCCTAGTATGGTCCGCAACAGGACCACACTCCCTCTGAGTTCATGTTTCATTTATTAAAGCTGATTTATATAATATCTCATAAGGCCTTTAAGGGCCACATAAACCCAATATCTCCTACTTGCCCTTTGGAAGCCTTACAATCTCTCTTCCTCCCTTACATACTTTGTAAACAAATTTGGAGCTAGCCCTTTTGTGAGTGGATCAGTTATCATTACCTCGGTAGGTATGTAGTTGATGTCGATCTCTTCGTGCTGCACCTCATTGCGTAGATGATAGAAGAAGGGCTTTATATGCTTGAAATTTTTATGGAATCTAGGCTCCTTAGGTAGGCATATAGCGGTCGTATTGTCACAGTAGAGTCTCAACCTCTTTGGGCGCCAAGGAACACGTCATGTATTTAGATTCCATAGTGGACAACGCTACTACATCTTGTTTCTTTGACTTCCAAGAAACAATCCCTCTTCCAAACATGAACACATATCTAGATAATGACTTTGCATCATCTGGATCCTCTTGAGAGCTCGCATCGGAATGTTCTTCAAGAGCAACTTTCGATCCTCACCCATATGTAATGCGTAGTTTACAGTCCCTTTCAAGTATCTCAAAATTCTCTTGACCGCTTTCCAATGTTTCACTCCTGGATTGTATTCAAACCGGCTAATCATGTTCATGACGAAAGACAAGTCAGGTCTTGTACCCGTCATTGCATACATAAGAGATCCCAATGTACTTACTATATAATATTGTTTCCACAATTTTCATTTCCTCTACGTCATAGGGCACATTTTATTATTAAGCTTTCTTTTTTTGTCAAACGGGGTTGTCATGGCCTTACACTTATCCAAGTCAAACTTTTCCAGCACCTTCTTGCAATAGGTCGTTTGCGAAAGTTGAGTGGTTTTCGTCTCTTTCTTTCTTACAATCTTTATGCCCAATACATATGAAGCTTCTCCAAGATCCTTCATATCTAAGTGTTGTGCAAAAAATTTCTTAGTTTCCAACACGAGGTTTATTGAACTACCAATAATCAACATATCATCCACATATAGAGAGATGACTATGACATTACTCCCACTGACTTTTTATAGATACAAAAGTCTTATTGGTTAGGGATAAATCCTGCTAGAGACAAAGTCTCTTGGAATTTAAGATATCACTATCTCGATACTTGTTTTAGACCATAGAGTGATTTATTAAGTTTGTACATTAGGTTTCTTTTCTCATTTTCTTCAAATCCCTTGATCTGTTTCATATAAAGTTCTTCTTCTAAATCCCCATTTAGGAAGGCTGACTTTACATCCATTTGATGGACTTCGAAGTCAAAATGGGCTGTTATGGCTATAAGGATTCTAATGGATTGAAACTTGGCAACTGATGAAAGGGTTTCATCATAGTCTATTCCTTTTGGTTAAATCCCTTAGCTACTAGTCTAGCCTTGTATTTTTCTAGCTTTCCTCCTGAGTTAAGTTTCTTCTTAAAAATCCACTTGCATCCTATGGCCTTTCGGTATCGAGGTAGAGGTATTAATTCCCAAACATGATTTTAGTTAATGGAGGAGTATTAATCTTTCATGGCTTCTACCCAATAGTTCTTTTCAGAACAAGTTATGGCTTCTCGGTAAGCCTTAGGCCCATTATCTGATTCATCCCCAATCCTATCATAGTGTTCTCCCAGGTAGGTAAAGTGTTCAAAGTATTGAGGTGGTCATGTAACTTAGTTACTCTTTATTGGTTCTGGAAGTTCGGATTCTATTTGAGGCTGGAGTTGAGGTTCAGGCTCAGGTTCTCGATTCTCAACTTTGTCACTAGCTATCTCATAGAGATCGGCTTGTTTGTGATTAATTCTTCCTTCAAGAAATTTATCCTCGAAGAAATGAGCCCCTTGGTTTTCAATGAATGCCCAATTTTCTAGGTTGTAGAATCGATATCCCTTACCATGGTCAGAGTAGCCAATGAAAATGGTCTTGATAGTTTTGGGATGTAGCTTTGTCCAGTTTTTCTATGGAATAAGGACATGGGCCGAGCAACCTCATACTCTTAGATGATTGAGGGATGGAGTATGATTGATGAATACATCGTGAGGAGTAAGAGGGATAGCCTTGGTGGTAGTCCGGTTCAGAATGTAACAGGCTGTTAATATTGCTTCACGTAAAAAATCTAGGGAAAGTTTTGCATACCCCATCGGACTTCTCACCATCTCTACCAAGGTTCTATTCTGTCTCTCGGCAACTCCATTTTGTTATGGTGTGTAGGGTATAGTAAACTGATGAACAATCCCATGCTCTACACAAGTTTTTAAAGAGTTCAGAAGAGTACTCGCCACCGCTGCAGTTCTTAAGACTTTGATTTTCAAGTTTATTTGGTTTTCTACCTCGATTTTGTAAATCTTGAATTTTCTAAAGTCTCAAATTTAGTGTGCCTAAGATATAAATGGTCACATCACGAGTGATCATCAATAAAAGTGATGAAGTACATTTTGTGGCTTTTGGTAGCGACATTCATAGGATGGCATATGTCACTATGAATAATGTCCAATGCATTAGTAGCTCTTTGTGCCCTGGTAGAGCTTTTTCTAATTAATTTTCCTTGCACATATGATTCACATACTTTTGATAAATCTCCTTTATAGTTTAGACGAATCTCATCTTTTCTTAGACTTCCATTCTATTAAATCCTATGTGCCCTAGACGCATCCAAACCATTCAAAGACGAGACATAAGCAACCACTTCTTTTATTTCAATTGAGTAAAGATAGTTCACAAGTTGTCTGGTCATTACAATTTCATTATAATTTTTCACTATAACATTTTCTGCAACAAAGGTAGTGATAAATCTAGCCTTAGACATCTTGGGAACCGAAATCAAGCACTTCCTCATTTCGAGAGCATAAAGTGCTTGTTTAATGATCAACATCTTTCCATTCTTCAATTCAAGAGAGTAGTCCCCATTACTTAATACCTCGGTCTTTTGATTTCCTCTCATGAAGATATATTGTTCCCTCAGCCCCACAGGAGTAAAAGTGCGAAACCCTTCCTTAGTATTTGTTACGTGAGCCGTATCTCTCGAGTCAAGGCACCAAGATGCACCCTTAGGGCAGGCCAACAAGTTTCGAAGACCACACAAGCAAGTTCCTTGTTAGTTCTTGGATTCTTGTTGAACCTACAATTCTTTGTTATGTGGCCCACCTTATTGCAAATAAAACAATAGTTTCTCTTTTCTCTTTATATTTGTTCTCCTTAGATCTTTGTTTGTTCTTAAAAATGCTCAACCCTTACCCTTATAAGGCTTAAAGAAGGGTTTAGATTTTACCATATGTACTATTTCCTTCGGGGCTGAACCGTAGCACACATGCATTCTCTCTTCTTCTCCTTTGAGCACAGTGATTAACTCATCTAGCTTGGGAGCTTTTGATCGTGCTACAACGAAAGTGATGACAGTATCCCAAGAATTAGGAAGTGAGTTGTCACACCCCAAGAATTTACAATACTGTTATTCCTGAGATGTGACAGAGAAAACATATATACATCTATTGATAGGATAAATTTACAGTGGCGAGGTCTTACAAAGTAAATAAAGAAAGCTAGCACAACAACAGTATCTTTCAAGGTTGATCTTGACTAGCACTCAAAATGAATCTGCAGTTACCCTGAAAAAATGTTTACCATAGTTTGATGAGTTTGGCTACTCAGTAAGTGATCATCATAATTCTAAAAATAATTATGATTGAAAGATATCAATATTTTCCAAAATGAGATCTATTAACAGAAATGCATGAACAGTTTCACTTACAATAAATGCATAATTAAGTATAATCCGAGTAATTGAAATGCTTATAACACTTTTAACGGCAGTACATAATTCAAAAGATTTCACAAAATACCTTACTGGCGTCCCAAGTAGGTCACCTATATACCCCATTAGCGTCCTGATGGGTCCACTTAATCCCTATCGGCATCCCAGATAGGTCCACTTAATCCCTGCAGGTCCACTTATACCTCACCGGCGTACCGGATGAGTCCACTTAATCCCTACCCGCGTCCCAGATAGGTCCACTTATACCTCACCGGCGAACCGGATGAGTCCACTTGCATACTTAAATTATTTCTAAATCTCTTTAAACATTCGAAAGCAGCAATACCATGTACTCAATATATCACTGAAATCATTAATATGAGTTTCACTGAAACCATTAATAACAGTCACGTTCAATAACATTTCTAAAATAACCAATCAAATATTTTGGGCTCAAATTTAGAAAGATAAGCAGTTTGTAAAGACGTTCTAGCATAATTGCCAATTTAATATATATAGAAAAACTCTTATAGAAATTCAAGAATACAGAATTATCACAATTTATGGGATATCAATTCACAAATAAACATTTCACAGCAATACTATAATCAATTGCAAAAATGTCAATTTTTAAATAATAAGGCAGTCATTTGCACATGAATTTTACAATGTTTAAATATTCAAAACAGTAGAAAGAAATATCACAATTTTACTAAAAGCAGAAATATCACATTTATTTCTAACAATAAACAAGAAAAATAAATAAATTTATTCTTCTAATTTACAGCATTCAAAATTTCTAACATAGATAAAATATCACAATTTTTATTAAAAAGATTATTTTTCAAGATAATGAGGTCACGTGCGATAAATTTTATCGCGCCTAAAATTCATGATAATAAGCAGAAATAATTATTTCATTTCATTTTTAAAAAGAATGGATTATTTTTCGAGATAATGAGGTCACGTGCGCATAAAATTTATCGCGCCTAAAATTCATGATAATAAGCAGAAATAATTATTTCATTTCATTTTTAAAAAGAATGGATTATTTTTCGAGACAATGAGGTCACTTACACACAAAACTGATAAAATAAAGATCCTAGACGGAAATATCACTATTTATTAAAAATAGACTATTTTTCGGAAAGACGATGTCACTTACCCACCAATGTTTGAGAGGGAGCTTCCGATAAAAAATTCGGTTCGAGAGAGGAGTTCACTGTGTTTCGACCAGAGAGAGAGAGAGATCTCAAAATTTTCTAGGGTGGGAGTGCTCACATCCCCTATTTAAATTCTTATAACGTATTATTATAATATTTTATTACGCTCTACCTCATACATGAGGTGTCGCATTAAGCGTCTACTTTCAACATACGAAAACCACGTCCGCTAAAGGACGTTGCCAGCTGCAAGCAGCAACTGCAAAGGCTGCAAACAAAAGCAGCAACAAAAGTTTTAAACCAAGTAAAAGTTTTTGAAAATAGTGGTGGTCCCCAAGGACCATCATACTCAAACAGACCATCACCTATTTAAAAGCATCTTTTCTCCTTTTTTTTTTTTTTTTTTTGAAATTTTAGGATTGTTACATTCTACTCCCCTTAAAGAAATTTAGTCCTCTAAATTTGTGTACCTGATTACTGAAAAAGATAGGGGTATTTTACTCTGATTTCGTCTTCTCGTTCCCAAGTCGATTCTTCTCTTGTATGGTACTGCCATAATACACGGACCAAAGGAATCTCCTTGTTACATAACACTTGCAACCTTCTATCTAGTATCAAAATTGGCTGCTCAATGAAGGATAGGTCCTTCCTGATCGGTAAAGGTTCAGATTTTAAGATATGGGATGGGTCGGGCTGATATTTTCGTAGTGAAGATACATGAAAGACATTATGGACATTTGCCAATTCGGGTGGTAAGGCAAGTCTATAAGCGACACCTCCGATTCTTTCCAGGATTTCAAATGGTCCGATGTAACGTGGGCTCAACATTCCTTTCTTGCCGAATCTCATAATGCCCTTTATTGGTGAGATTTTTAGGAAAACTCGATCACTTTCCTCAAATTCAAGATCTCTCTTTCGGTTATCCGCATAACTCTTTTGCCGATACTGAGCTGTCCTGAGCCTTTCACGAATTAATGCTATTTTATCTGTGGTTATCTGGACAATTTCTAGCCCCAAAAGCTTTCTTTCACCAACCTCGTCCCAACATATGGGTGACCTGCATTTCCTTCCATACAGGGCTTCATATGGTGCCATCTGAGTACTGGCTTGGAAGCTATTATTATAAGCAAACTCAATCAGGGGTAAATGGTAATCCTAGCTTCCTGTATGGTCAATAACACAGGCCCTCAGCATATCTTCCAAGGTTTGGATGGTCCTCTCCGATTGTCCATCAGTTTGGGGGTGAAAGGCAGTACTAAAGGTGAGTCTCGTCCCCATGGCTGACTATAGTCTAGCCCAAAATTTAGAAGTAAACTGAGTATCCCTGTCCGATACAATACTGACAGGAACTCCATGCAATCGCACTATTTCCTTAATGTACAACTGAGCCAGTCGATCCAAAGTGGAAAGTGGGCAGCTTTGGTTAACCGGTCCACAATGACCCAAATGCTATCATGTCCTGAATTTGTTCTAGGCAAGCCAGAGACAAAATCCATAGAGATATGCTCCCATTTTCATTCTGGCACCGGTAAAGGCTGCAACAACCCAGCGGGCCTTTGATGTTCAGCTTTTACTTGCTGGCATGTTAGGCATTTAGACACAAATAGTGCTACCTCTTTTTTCATATTATTCCACCAAAAGGTTTTCTTCAGGTCCTGATACATTTTAATACTTCCGGGATGTATCGTATAACGAGAATGATGTGCTTCTTCTAAGATAGCTTTCTTTACACTCTTATCATTCGGGACACAAACCCGACCTTTGAATCTTAGCAAATCCTCACTACATATAGAGAATTCATCTCTCTTTCCTCGCTTCACCTCTTCTATAATTGTTATAAGCTGAGGGTCTTTCTTTTGTGCCAATCGAATCTGTTGGATTAATTGGGGTTCCGCCTTATTGTTGGCAATCATACTTACCACACCATTAATGGACGGAGTTGGATGCCAATCTACTATTTCCTCTAACAATCGCATTTCTTGGATCATTAGATGAGCTAAGACTCCCGTAGATTTTCTACTTAGAGCGTCGGCCACAACGTTAGCTTTTCCTGAATGATAATGGATTGTACAATCATAATCTTTTAAGAAATCCATCCATCTTATCTGCCGCATATTTAAATCCTTCTGAGAGAAAAGGTATTTCAAACTCTTATGATCCGTGTATATTACGAATTGCTCACCATATAGATAATGCCTCCATATTTTCAAAGCGAATACTATTGCAGCTAGCTCCAAATCATGAATTGGATATTTTTTCTCATATTCTTTCAACTGTCTGGATGCATATGCCACTACTTTCCCATATTGCATTAATACACAGCCCAAACCTTTATGTGAAGCATCACTATAAATCACAAATCCCCCACTCCCCTCAAGAATGGTTAAAATAGGTGCTGAAGTTAATCGAACTTTTAGTTCTTGAAAACTCTCCTCACATTCACTTGTCCACTCAAATTTGACATTTTTCTGTGTCAATCGAGTCAATGGGGTTGCGATTCGAGAAAATCCTTTTACAAATTTTCTGTAATATCCTGCCAATCCCAGAAAGCTTCAAACTTTAGTCACATTGCTTGGTTGTTTCCAATTAACAACGACTTCAACCTTTGAAGGACCAACTGATAGACCTTCTTTTGATATGACATGTCCTAAAAATGTCACTTGTTCAAGCCAAAATTCACATTTACTAAGTTTGGCATACAATTTCTTCTCTCTTAATATTTGTAATACTATTCTTACATGCTGCTCATGTTCCTTCTGATTATTGGAATAAATTAAAATATCATCGATGAATACCACAATAAATTTATCCAAAAAGGGTTTAAAGATCCGATTCATCAAATCCATAAATGCAACTGGCGCATTGGTTAATCCAAAAGGCATGACTAAAAATTCATAATGGCCATACCTTGTTCTGAAAGCTGTCTTGAGTACATCTTCACTTTTAATCTTAAGCTGATGGATACTTATTTTTCACTGTCACTTGGTTCAACTGTCTATAATCAATACACAATCTCATAGTTCCATCTCTCTTTTTGACAAACAGTACTGGAGCACCCCAAGGTGACACACTGGGCCTGATAAAACCTTTATCTAATAATTCTTCCAATTGTTGTTTCAGTTCTTTAAGTTCTGCAGGAGCCATTCTGTAAGGTGCCTTAGAAATTGGTGCTACCCCTGGCACTAATTCAATGGAGAATTCAATTTCCCTGTCCAGCGGTAATCCTGGCAATTCTTCAGGAAAAACGTCGGGAAATTCTCGGATAACCGGAATGGTATCCAAATTTATTTCTTCCTTCCTATCTTCTTTGATATAGGTAAGAAAGCCTTGACATCCTTTTCGAAGGAGACGATTAGCTCGAATACAAGAGATTAAACATAATAATGGGGAGTCTTCTTTGACACCATTGAAGTAAAATACAGGTTGATTCGGAATATTAAAGGTAACAATTTTCTTATAACAATCAATACTTGCATGGTATGCAGAAAGCCAATCCATGCTTAAGATTACATCAAAATCTTGAATTTTCAGGAGTATTAAATCAACCAACAGTTCCTTTTCTTCTATCTTTATTACACATGATTTGTACATTATATTGGTGTTAATTGAATCTCCCATCGGTGTGGCTACCTCTAGAATGTATTCTAATTGTTCTGGTTCTACCTTTAAGTGGCATGCAAAGTGTTGTGACACAAATGAATGAGTAGATCCAGGATCAATCAAAACATGAGCTACTTTTTGGAAGATAGTAAGAGTACCTTGGATCACTGATTTTGAGGCCTGAGCGTCTTGCTCGGTAATCGTAAATACTCTTCCCTTCATCTGAGGCTTTGGAGCTTTCTCTCCCTGCTTTGGAAGCTGTTGTGTCTGTAAGCTAGGACATTGTTTAATCTGGTGTCCCAATTTTCCACATTTAAAACAGGCTCCGGTATTCCAATAACAAGGGCTTAATCCATGATTTTTCCCACATTTTCTACATGGTTCTATTGGGTTTTGAAATGGCGAGGGCTTTGGCTTCTTGTTTGGCCTTTCAAACTGTTGTCGATTAGATGATGTAGGTCTAACATGACTGTTCTGATTTTTCGTCTTTTGGTAATCTTCAAAATCTTTTTCGACAATTTGGGCACGATCCACTATTTCAGCATAAGTTCTTAATTTCAAGACTGATATTCTGCTTCTAATAGCTGGCCTGAGACCCCTTTCAAATTTCTTCACCTTTCTTGCCTCATTATTAATCATATGTGGTGCAAACCTGGCCAATTCAGTAAACTTGGCCTCGTACTGTGCTACTGTCCTATTTCCTTGGATTAATTCTAGAAATTCCATTTCTTTTTGGTCTCGAATAAAATCTGGGAAATATTTTTCATTAAATGCCTCTAGAAATACTTCCCAAGTCAAGGTTTTATTTTCTTTGACCAATACTCCTTTTGCCATTCGCCACCAGTGTTGTGCCTCACCTTCTAACATAAAAACTGCCAAAGCCACCTTCCTATCATCAGGGCATTCCATAACCTCGAATATTTTTTTCCAATTGCATAATCCATCCCTCGGCTTCCAGTGGGTTTACAGCACCCTTAAAAGAAGGTGGGTTTAATTTCTTAAATTGTTCGATATTGCTCCCACCATTTCCTATAACTGACTGCCTGGGTGGATTGTTGTTTTCCATCTGATGTTGCATTAGAGCAACCATATTTTCCAAGGCTTTGTGAATTCCTTCCATATTGGCTTCAGCTATTCTGGATCTTAACTTTATCCCGGTCTGTACACACAATAAATGTGATTTTAAGTACATTCTTTTTAAATTTCCTAAGGATCTTAAACCTATTGCTCTGATACCATAATTGTCACACCCCAAGAATTTACAATACTGTTATTCCTGAGATGTGACAGAGGAAACATATATACATCTATTGATAGGATAAATTTACAGTGGCGAGGTCTTACAAAGTAAATAAAGAAAGCTAGCACAACAACAGTATCTTTCAAGGTTGATCTTGACTAGCACTCAAAATGAATCCGCAGTTATCTTGAAAAAATGTTTACCATAGTTTGATGAGTTTGGCTACTCAGTAAGTGATCATCATAATTCTAAAAATAATTATGATTGAAAGATATCAATATTTTCCAAAATGAGATCTATTAACAGAAATGCATGAATAGTTTCACTTACAATAAATGCATAATTAAGTATAATCCGAGTAATTGAAATGCTTATAACACTTTTAACGGCAGTACATAATTCAAAGGATTTCACAAAATACCTTACTGGCGTCCCAAGTAGGTCACCTATATACCCCATTAGCGTCCTGATGGGTCCACTTAATCCCTATCGGCGTCCCAGATAGGTCCACTTAATCCCTGCAGGTCCACTTATACCTCACCGGCATACCGGATGAGTCCACTTAATCCCTACCGGCGTCCCAGATAGGTCCACTTATACCTCACCGGCGAACCGGATGAGTCCACTTGCATACTTAAATTATTTCTAAATCTCTTTAAACATTCGAAAGCAGCAATACCATGTACTCAATATATCACTGAAATCATTAATATGAGTTTCACTGAAACCATTAATAACAGTCACGTTCAATAACATTTCTAAAATAACCAATCAAATATTTTGGGCTCAAATTTAGAAAGATAAGCAGTTTGTAAAGACGTTCTAGCATAATTGCCAATTTAATATATATAGAAAAACTCTTATAGAAATTCAAGAATACAGAATTATCACAATTTATGGGATATCAATTCACAAATAAACATTTCACAGCAATACTATAATCAATTGCAAAAATGTAAATTTTTAAATATTAAGGCAGTCATTTGCACATGAATTTTACAATGTTTAAATATTCAAAACAGTAGAAAGAAATATCACAATTTTACTAAAAGCAGAAATATCACATTTATTTCTAACAATAAACAAGAAAAATAAATAAATTTATTTTTCTAATTTACAGCATTCAAAATTTCTAACATAGATAAAATATCACAATTTTTATTAAAAAGATTATTTTTCAAGATAATGAGGTCACGTGCGCATAAATTTTATCGCGCCTAAAATTCATGATAATAAGCAGAAATAATTATTTCATTTCATTTTTAAAAAGAATGGATTATTTTTCGAGATAATGAGGTCACGTGCGCATAAATTTTATCGCGCCTAAAATTCATGATAATAAGCAGAAATAATTATTTCATTTCATTTTTAAAAAGAATGGATTATTTTTCGAGATAATGAGGTCACGTGCGCATAAAATTTATCGCGCCTAAAATTCATGATAATAAGCAGAAATAATTATTTCATTTCATTTTAAAAAAAATGGATTATTTTTCGAGACAATGAGGTCACTTACACACAAAACTGATAAAATAAAGATCCTAGACGGAAATATCACTATTTAATAAAAATAGACTATTTTTCAGAAAGACGATGTCACTTACCCACAAATATTTGAGAGGGAGCTTCCTATAAAAAATTCAGTTCAAGAGAGGAGTTCACTGTGTTTCGACCAGAGAGAGAGAGAGATCTCAAAATTTTCTAGGGTGGGAGTGCTCACATCCCCTATTTAAATTCTTATAACGTATTATTATAATATTTTATTACGCTCTACCTCATACCTGAGGTGTCGCGTTAAGCGTCTGCTTTCAACATACGAAAACCACATCCGCTAAAGGACGTTGCCAGCTGCAAGCAGCAACTGCAAAGGCTGCAAACAAAAGCAGCAGCAAAAGTTTTAAACCAAGTAAAAGTTTTTGAAAATAGTGATGGTCCCCAAGGACCATCATACTCAAACAGACCATCACCTATTTAAAAGCATCTTTTCTCCTTTCGTTTTTTTTTTTTTTTTTTTTTTTTTTTGAAATTTTAGGATTGTTACATGAGTTCATGAGATGAACCACTTGCATGGGCTCTTCGGGTTGCATTCCAATGGCTTGTACTTCTTGAATGAGAGCACGAAAAGTGTGCACGTGATCCGATATTTTTGTGCTCTCGTCATCTTGAGTTCATTGTATTTTTCATGGCTAAGGATTGTTTTATAAGTGACAGATCAGCATGCTCCCTTTCAAGTCTCTCGTGCATCTCTTTTGCCGTACTCATTGACTCATGTTCCAATGCATATGAGTCGACCATCATGCAAAGCAAGATATTCCTTGTTCGCATATTTTTGCGCTTCCAAGTAGCATATTTATCCTTAGCATCTTGGGATGAATCATTACTTGGACTATGCTGATGACTTTCAATGAAGATCTCATCCAACTTCTCTTCATAAAGCACATATCTGATTTTGCGCTTCAAAGAGGAGTAGTTGGACGCATCAAACCTCTATGTTTTTAGGATTTCAGAGATGAAAGTTCACGCGGCCATCTTGCAATGTAAGACTCAATATAAAGAAAATAACATAAAGCCTAGAGGTAGCAAGAAACCATGCTTAGATACCAACAAAAGGACTTTATGATAAAGGACATTGTATATATTTTTTTAAAAAATATTTATTCTACACTGACTAGATCACTTACAATGTCCAATTACAATCAAACCACTCTTGAAATAAATAAAATAAAATAAAATCGGTTCTCCTACCTCTTCAAACACAATTTTTTATTCAACAAGTAAAACTAGACTTTATTGCTTTGTGGGCAGAGAAAATCAAGACGTAAATTAAAATAAAATAAAATTGCAGGAGATTACCTCAACTGAGCTTAATACACCCCATGCCGAATCTCCTCTTTCTGAGTGCTCGGAATCTATCAGCAATATGTTAATTTCTCTACTATGGCAAAAATCCGCTCAATAGCTTAATCTTGAACAAGCCTCTCAGCTTGACATTAGAGAGATGAGAGATGGATATCAAGGGAGATGGAGATATCTATTAACAAGAGGTTCCACCCTTTCGCCATCCAGAAAGAAAAACCTCTTAGCTTGGTTTTAAAGAGATGAGAGATGGATATCAAGAGAGAGGGAGATATTTATTAATAAGAGATTCCACCCTTTGCCACCCTGAAAAAAAAGACACTACCTAGGGGTTAGGCATGCCACCCAAAGCAACTTAGAGAGATAGATAAAAATTCCCATTTGAGAATATAGGGAGAGAGCTAAATTTGGGATAGGGAGAGAGAGAAAATTCTTAAAGAGAGAAAAGAGAATACATACGTAATTTTATAAAGGGGGTGACCTCTTTTTATAGATTTTCTATGTCATAGATTTAACCTCAATTCGCAGGGTCAAATCTCATCCGTCGATCTAAGGAGACTTGTGGGGTGAGAGATTTGAGCCATCTGATCCACCATTAATATTCAAATAGATAAGCTAGAGCCTTATCCTCCATTTCCTAAATCTATTCCTATTCATTAAGGAAAGTTTAACATTTAATATATTCAATCCTTAATTATTGAATCAACCAATCTTGATTCAAGTATTTAGTAAATATCTTAAATATTCAACCTTATCACATAAGTTATAGTAAATATCTCAAATATTTAACCTTATCACATAAGTTGACTATACCTATCACATAATCAACCAATAATTGAATAAAGATTCTCAAAAATACGTGAATGGGTGGGGCATGCCACCCTTTTGGTGGCCATGTGTGGGCCTCACCTAATCCACATGTTTTAAATTTTGGGCCCCATATTTTATGGAGGCCCCATATATTTTTAGAAAATATTTTATTTCATATTTATAATTTTTAAATTTTATATTTTATTTAAAACATTGAAAAATTAATTTATCTTGATTTATAAATCCAAATGACAAAACTAAAAATATTGAAAGATTCACAAAAATTCAAATAAACATTCTAAAAATCACATAACATAAAATTAATTAAAATTAATCAATTTTGATGGGAATTAAATCTATTGGATCTAGAAAATTATCAATACATGGGAGCACTATACCTACAACTGTGAATTACGATCCCCCTAACTTTCTCAAACTGACCCACAGTCCACTGCAGGGGCTCATGATTGGACTATCAAAGTCAGCAATAGACTAGGGGACACAATCCCAGTTTATGAATTTCAGATTTTCCTCTGGAAACAAAAATCATGGTCCTTCAGACCATGATGCAACCATGATGCAACCATGACTCTATGGTGCATAGGGGTAATCTCTCACACACGTACACACTTCACCGTCATTGGAAAATCTCAAAAACGACTATCTACGTACATGTGATGTAATGATGAGGTTTTAGCCCTGTTTCTAAAGGTTATTCATCACACGTAATGGTGAAACGGTCTTTCGGCTCTCATCCATGCATACATCGACCTCATCAAGGGTTAACTCACGAAACCCTTCTTGGTTAGATCCCTATGCCCAAGTATCGTGAGTTTTTCCAAACCTCGACTGGTCTAGCTCGTCGAGTTTATTCTGAGTATCAGCAAATAACATTTACCTAGTATAGTCCATAAAATGACCACACTTCCATTAAGCTTATATTTCATTTATTAAAGATGTTTTATACAATCTCTCATAAGTTCAATAAAGGCCACATAAACCCATCAAAAACAACCTTTTCCTAGGGCTTTGAGGTGTGCCAAAAAGATTTGATGCCTTACATAAACTTCTTTCATAAATAACCTGCATCTGCACATCTAAAAGACCATCATTTGTAGCACAGCAATAGGGCCATTGTGGTGTTACAAATCGACCCTTGTTTGTTATTCAAGCTCCTACCACGTACGTTGTCTATTATAGAAGCTATTTTTCTACCCACTCAATGATTTTTACGGGATTCCCACAAAAAGATTAAGACTCACTAAACGTATATGGACATAACTATCATTTTCTCTTCACATAATACAAATTTTACTCGTATTGAAGGTCATATGCAAATAATCATTTATTTCCATTTAAAGGGAACATTATAGATATCTCAAAATTAATTTTCTAGACATTTTACCGCTCAATACTTTTTGTTTCACCCTAAACCCCATATTTTTCAATGGATTTATCCCCGCGCTAAAAAAGTCAATAAAATTTAGACAAAATTGCCATTTTTCTCACTCTTCCCCTATACTCTTTTCAAGTCATGTGGCAATAGTAGGGGTGGCAATCGGGTCGGTGGGTCTAAATCATATTCATATATATATATGGGCAATGATCCAATGCAACAGTTGTATCACAGTATAATGCAACGACACTTCTAGAAAACCACGTTTGTAGTATTTGTATGATGTCAAATTTTACAGACACACTCTTTTCATCTCAATAATTAATCCCCCCGAGAAAAAAGTTCAATTTGAACTCTAGATATGATCTAAATGAGTCCCCTCAAAAAACCGAATCTAGACCATTCATTTTGTGAATTTCAAGATCTTAGCCTTTATAAACTCAAAATCATTTTTTTTTTTTTTAACATTATTCATCTAATGATAGTATAACCATCCAAAAAAATTGAAAAAGTCCTTCTAAGGCCTAGATCTAAGCATCTCACTAAAATGAACGGCCTATGTTAATATGGCTAAAAAAATACTTTTTAGGTTGTGTTTTCAATTTTTTCTTTTTTTTTGTTATTGTTTATTAGAATGAAAAGTGTATATATTTAAAAATTTGGATCAAACAAATGGTCATAAGATGCTTTTTTAAAGTTGTTGCATAATATTACTATACAACGGTTGCATAAAATCATTGCCCTATATATATATATATATATATATATATATATATATATATATATAAAGAAAATACTACGCAATACCTATAGGTGAAAATGAACAATGATTTCGTATATCCCCATCACCGTCCAAAATTCATCGCGTGGTCACGATTGTCTGGTAGTGTTTCATTTTTTATTTCTTTTTTTAGAAATTAGAATGACTTGAAATTTAGAACGTATATTTATCAAAAATAGGGGAATCTTCTAAAAATATATAAATTTTTTTTTACATGAAAACGATTGATCAAAATACCCCCGAAATGTTCAGGGGTATTTTGATCAATTTGTTTTTCATGGATATTTTTTTTTTTTTTTTTATTAGATGTGTATCAGTAAGATGTACATACCCTCTAAATTTTAGGTTATTTCGATTTTTAGAAAAACCATGAAAAATAAAGCACTACCAGACAATCGTGACTGCACGATGAAATTTGGACGGTGATAAGGGTAGGTGAAATCACTATTCATTTTCGCTTATAGGCATTGGAAAGACTTTTCCAGATATATATATATATATGGGTTTGTCTAGAGTTAACAACCCCTCAAAATGCAAAGGTTAAAGTTAGAAGGGGTTGTGATGGGTGTATTTATGAAAAAAGATCATTACTTTGTGTTTAAAAAATTATTTTAATAGGTAAGTTAACCATTAAACAAGGGCAAATTTAAAATTTTTATAAAAATACAATGGTATTTTGAAAATTAATATCCCCGAATTTTATTGTAGAGTGTTGTTGTCTTTAAGTAAAAACTTCAGCTTTACTCATTAAAAAAATGACAATAGTACTCCTTGTCCTGTAGTAATATTTATAAAATTGCCCTTATTTAATGATAAATATATCACAAAAAGTAACATTTTAAAAAAATATAATACAAAATTAGTAAATCTGCCCTTCACAACTCTCTCTATCTTTAACCTTTGTAATTTGAAGGGTTATATATATATATATATATATATATATATATATATGAAAATGCTAGCGTAGGCTAGTGGGCGTACTGCTATATATGAGCCCAACGGCCTAGATTGAATCTGAGCCGATCTAATGATCACCATTACATCACATATTTGATTTTACTTTTCTCTATAAATCCAAATCCCTTGAAATTTTGAGTATGTGTTCATTAAAAATATAAGAATCCAATAAAAATATCCAAAAATATTTTATGAGAAATAAATTGATCAAAATACCCCTGAAATTTTTTAGGGGCATTTTAGTTTATATTACGAATTATTTCTTTAATATATTTATTAGATGCACCTTGATGAGAAGAATAAATACCAAATTTCATGTGGTTTGGATTTGTCAAAAAAATAAAAATTGAAATACAAAATGAGGTCATGTTCGTTAGATCAGTTATGTTAGAATGCTAACACTATGGAGTAATTTATCATTGTACTCAATAAATTTTAGAACTTATATACCCTTGTTTTGTATTATAATATTTTTTGGCAAATATATTTTTGGTCATTCGAAGGGGCGTGACATCAAGTAATGCAAGTGATGTCAATCCCAATATGGATGTTGTACCTTTACTACAAAATATTATAGTACAAAGCAAGGTTATATAAGTGTCTAAAACTTGTTGAGTTTAATTATAAAATACTCTATAGTATGAGCACCGTAACATAATTATATATATATGGGGAATGATATCATGTCACTATGCCATTGAAATATAATGAAACCACACTTCAAGAAAACCATGTTTGTGGTTGTTGTATCACCCAAAATTTTTCACACGCACTCTCTTCATCTCAATAGTCCATCTAATATATATAGGGAGTGGATTTTGTTCGCCTACTCGCTGACCGCTACAGTAAACGCCAATGGCCTAGATTGAATTTGGGCCGATTTGAAGATCACAGATGTCCAATAGTATTTCAAGTTTAAATTTTTTTCTACAAAACTAAATCACAGGAAATTTTATAGATGTTTTCTTCTCAACAATTCACACCTTATAAAAATAAAAAAACAATTGACCAAAAACCCCGAAATGTTGTGGGGGTATTTTGGTCAATTTATTTCATGTAAAATAGTTATTTAAAAAATTAAAATTCAAACACTACCGGATATCTATAATCGTCAGATCGGCCCAGATTTAATCTAGGCCATGGTCGTTTACTGTAGCGATACTCCCATGAGTGTCCATAATCTTTTTCCATATATATAGCTGAGCAGCTATAATATATAGTAATATAGGTGGAATACGCCCACGAGCGTATGCAATCTTTTTGCATATATATATATATATATAGGCAATTTCTACAGATCCAAATCATAAGAAATTTTAGGCATGTTTTCTTCTCATCAATTCACACCTAATAAAAATATAAAAAATAATAATTCGTAAAATGTTTTTGACCAAAATACCCCTGAAATGTTTCGGAGTATTTTGGTCAATTTCTTTCATATAAAATATATTTTGAAAAAAATTAAAATTCAACACTACTGGATATCTATAATTGTCAGATCGGCCCAAATTTAATCTAGGCTATGGGTGTTTACCGTAGCAATATGCCCATGAGTGTACACAATCTTTTTCCATATGTATATAGCTAGACAACTATAATATATAGTAATATAGGTGTAATACGCCCATGAGCGTACACAATCTTTCTCCATATATATATATATATATATATATATATATATATATATATATATATATATATATATATATTACACAATAGCTGGGCAGCTATAATGAATAGTAATATAGGTGGAATGGGTGCCGTCAGTTTTTCATCATGTGAATCAAAATGCATATCAGTATTTTAATTTTACTTCTTTTTCTTATAAATCTGATTAAGATAAAATTTTGGTTGTATATGTCTAACACTATTGCGTGGCACATAAAATATAAAAATGTTATTTTCAGGAGTATTTCTTTCATTTTATATTTGGGAAATATTTTTTATATATTTTTAGTTGTGTGCTCTATTTTTTAATTCACGCGTCTAAAATTTCATTATAATATGATTTCTAGTAAAAAATATTAAAATTCATATAATGATATACATTCTTAACCGTATGATGAAGATCTAACGACTCCCATTCCACTTATATTACTATTCATTATTGTGGCCAGCTGTTGTAAGGTTCAATCTATATAATAAAGTCAATGTGACCCGTTGGACTAGATCCAAATCCACGTCACTTAGACCTGGTTTTCTCATGGTGGAGAAGGTCATAAAATATTGGAACAATTTTGATGGTTGACGAGTGCAATCCTGGGGTCGAGACTACAAATGTGTCCCCGAAGCAAGTTGCCATAGCACGAAGGGTGACTATGCATGCATTTGTCCCTTAGGAAGTACAGGCGATGGACTAATGAATGGCACAAGATGCAAAGATCCACTATTTGTTGTCGAAGTGGTTCTAGGTTCGGAACAACTCTCTCTCTCTCTATTTCTCTCTCTCTAAACAAATGTTTAATATGTGATCGAAGTTTCTCATGAGAACTAAATAAAATACCTTGACCTTGATGTTCATGGCAAACATTGAGAGCAGGTTGTCGAATTGGCCTAGCGCTTCTATTTGCAGGTGGCATGTGGATATACCTAGCAATGAAGAAGATAAAGCAGATGAAGCTCCGAAAACATTACTTTGAGTAAAATGGAGGTCTATTGTTACAGAAAAAGGTCTCTAGTGAACAAGGCCTTACTGCCCCAAGGATATTCACAACCCAAGAGCTCGAAAAGGCTACCGACGACGGCTTCGAAGAATCAAAGATACTGGGAAGTGGTGGCTTTGGCATTGTGTACAAGCGAACCTTAGATGACCACACAATTGTAGCCATTAAAAAGGCCAAAGTGGTGGATCATACCCAAATACATTTCATACATGAGGTCCTCATACTGAAAGAAAGACTTATGTGATCTTTTATCGGGAATACAATTTTTTTTTTTTCTTCACCCCTTTCTTTTGACAAAAGATCACTTTTATGTGGTCTCTATTATAATAAGATAAATTTTAAAATAAAATCAACATAATAATAAAACCAAGATCTTAACAACTTGATGCCATTGAAATAACTATGCACTGTACTTGAGAATAAAAAATAAGATTGCAAGAAACAAAAGGACGAGTGCCTCAGATTATCTCAACCGGGCTTATTACACCCCACACTAAGTCATCACCATCCGATGGCGCGGGATCAACAGTCTAACTTCAATCTCGAACCGAGAAAGCAAATTTCGGCCAAGCCACACCAATGGAACATGAACCCCTTTGATCACAAACTCAAACTCTAGCTGAATTATCTTAGCAACCTTGTTTGAGAGAGATGGATTCTCTTTTTGCTAAACCCTAAAACCCTTAGCCATATTTGAGAGATAGGAGAGAAGACTTCTATAACCTAAATCCTTAGTTTCTTTCACAATGTGGGGGAGAGAGATCAAACATGAGAGAGACAAACTTTTTTAAGAGAGAGAGATAGAAAGATAAAGTGTAGAGATTTTTTGATAGAGACAATCCCTTTTTATAGGCTTTGAATAAGTTTAGGGTTTCTTAAGGTTTTCTTTTGCTTGCCTCTTCTTGTGAGTTGAACGTAGACCGTCGATCGACTTGTAGGGTGAGAGATCTGAGTCATCCATTTCATAGATGGGCCATCAACATTATAGAAGATGCATGAACCATAATCCTCTTTTTCTAAACTATTTTCTCATCAATAGAAATTAAAAAAATTAAATCTAATTAAAATATTGTGCATACTATAAAATAGCACAAGTCTACTCAATCTTTCCACAAAATCTTTCAAAGATATATCAAGTCAATATTTAGTCAATATCTTCCAACTATATGGCCACATGTCATATCACAAAAAAATAGGAAAGAGAAAAAAGGTGGGGCATGCCACCCAAATGAGGTACTTATAGGCCCCACCTTCTAAAAATATGGTGAGCTCATTTGCACAATGGGTTCATAAAAATTCAAATAATAATCTTAAAATAATTTTCATTATAAAACAAACACGATTAAATTAATTTGATGGGAAAAGGATCCATATGGTTTAGGAATCAACAATCATGAGGCACTTCACCTTCAACTGTGGACTACAGACCACATTTGCTTTATCAGACCAACCCAGTATTTTTCATGACCCACAGTTCAAGCAGGGGCTCATTAGCGGGTCACCAAAGTTCGGCCGATAAGCCAAGGGATCGCAAGCCCAGTTTGTGGATTTCAGGTCCTTCCCTAGAGACAAGTCAAGGTCATCAAGACCTTATGCGAACACAACTCTATGACCCATAGGGGTATCTCTCGCACAAGCATATGCTTCACCCTAAAAGGTGAATTTTTGGCTTTTTCGAGCGATCTATCGATATGCATGCTGTGTGATGGCACATGGATGAGGCTTTGGCCCCCGTCTCTATAGGCCACCATCACACACAAGGGTCACACAGTCCCTCGGCTCACTCATCCAGGCATATTCTCCGACCTCATCAAGGGCTAACCCATTAGACCCCTTCTCGGTTTGTTCTTTATGCCCAGGTAACATAGGTTTTCCCCAACCGATTGGCCTAGATCGTCAAGCACAGTCCGGTATTTGCAAACATCGTTTGCTTAGTATGGCCCACGAGGGACCACACTCCTACTGAGTTCATGTTCCACTCTATCATTTCATTTTACAAGCACTCACAATGCCTTTAAAGGCCACATGAACCCAACACATATTCACTCAAATCAATCATCAGAATGTGGTGAACTCTTGGGTTGTTGCTTGAAGACTCCTGTGCCGATTTTAGTTTATGAGTACATTCCCAATGGCACACTCCACCAACACATCCATGAAAATGAC
The DNA here is from genome assembly GCF_054954075.1 of Amborella trichopoda. Taxonomy (NCBI): domain Eukaryota; kingdom Viridiplantae; phylum Streptophyta; class Magnoliopsida; order Amborellales; family Amborellaceae; genus Amborella; species Amborella trichopoda. The sequence goes on from NC_142342.1 coordinate 32,951,811, forward strand.
CCAAAGAATCAAATAACATGGCCAGACCGCTTGAGAATTGCCTTAGAAACAGCCGAAGCACTAGCTTACTTGCACACTGCAGCTTGCATGCCCATCTTCCATAGAGATGTTAAGTCATCCAACATAGTGCTAGACCATAATTATACTGCAAAAGTATCCGATTTCGGGGTCTCACGACTTGTCCCCATGGATCAAAACCAGATGTCTACATTGGTGCAAGGGACTTTTGGGTACCTAGATCCCGAATACTTTCGAACCGGGCACTTGACCACTAAGAGTGTTGTCTATAGTTTTGGGATTGTTCTATTAGAGTTTTTAACTGGAGAAAAGCCGGTTTCCTCCAAGAGATCTCAAGATGATGCAAATCTAGCTTTGTACTTTATATCTCATTTGAAAGGGGACCATCTTGAAGAGATTTTAGAGGAGAATGTTCGAAAGGAGGATAGCATTGAGCAATTGCAAGATGTTGCAAAGTTGGCTATGAACTGCTTGAGACTCAGTGGAGAGAGAAGGTCTACGATGAAGAATGTAGTGCAAGAACTACTTAGAATTAGTGGGTCTTCACAAAATGCATGTATGGACGAAAATGAGGAAGTTATTGAGGCCTCACTAAGTCGCAATACATCCTTCCCTAGTGATGGAAGCCCTAACAGTTCCTAGACCAATTCAACAATATTATGTAAAAAAATCAGTAGTTGGGAATCCCTAGTATCTATCTGTTACTTTTACTACTGTCTATAGTGAAGTATTGCTTCCTCTTGAGAATTTGAACCGTCCTTAGCTTTAGAAAATTGTGTTGCTAGTGCTACATAAGAGTTTGTGGATACTGGTAGTTTTCTATTTTAAATGAGATAAGTGTGCAATTTGTCCATGTTTTTTGTTGATTGACCTAGCTATTTGTCGCTTATGGTTGAAATTGCAATATATTGGTCTCATAGGCCCTACAATGCTAGTTTAGAATCTCTAAATTACTTTTGGGCAGGATTATCTAGATTTTTAATTTATTGATTGAACTATGATGAGAGTTTACAAGATCATCTATTTACGTCTAAGTCTGTATTTATGTCTAAGTCTGTAATGTTGTGTAGCAAAATGATTTGAATGTTCAAAATGGTGAGTTAGATTGGGAGCTTGGCTTCCTCTCCAGGTCCTTTAAAAACTTTATTTTTTTATTTTCATGTTAGGAATTGTGAATTTAGCGAATTATTTTGATTTAGTTTCAAAGAGCAAATAAAAAAAATATTGATCTTGCGTTTAGGGTCGTTAATGTGCCGGGTTACGCTGCACCAGCCCTGGTAGAATCCAACCTGAGCTGGAAGAAATTTGGCAAGGCCAAGCCCTATAAAGATATGGGAAAAGGCACATTTAATAGATGTAATATATATTTTAAAAGCTTTCGGGTTTGGCCAGTGACAGCCCGGTGCCAACGGAAAATATTTCGCAAGCGTTACAAAAGCGGATCAATGATCCAGATAAGCCACCCCAAGAACTATCGGATCGGTAGATCGACGATCTGGATAAGATAATTGGCAGAATCGGGGGGTTTTGGCCTAAAAAAATTTCAAATAAAGAATATAATTTCTTAAAAATTTGGTGTTTTAGGTTTCTAAAAGAAATAGAGACAATCACACTATAGGTTGTTGTTATTGTGTCAAAAATTTGTAAATACTAAGAAATTGTCTCATGTTGAGTATTTGTTATCTATTAAATTCAATTTATAGTCAAATAAAGTTTAAATTACAACATAACAAAACAAATTAATCTCTCTAATCTAATTTATTTATTTTATCATTGTATTAACTTAGAAGTTTTGATTTTTAAAAGAAGCTATATAGAACAAATTAAATAGGAAAAAAATATTAGTTGAATTTCCCGCATCGTGAAGCTGAAGTAGCAGAGTTTCTATGAAAGCCCAAGGGTCCTCCAAGTGAGGTGCGTTTTGGACAGCACGTTCCCTCGGTTTGCATGTGCTAATGTGAGAGTGGTTCGGGCATAATTTAATAAAAAAATATGGCGTCGGCCACTAACTTTCATTTGTAAAGAAACCCACAACGCCTTATAAAGAAATTTACAGCTCTGAATCGGTCGGAGCCCTTTGAAAAGGTTTGTAAAGAAATTTACAGAACCTTATGAAGAAATTTACGCTCCGGATGGGCGGAGCCCTTTTAAACAGTTTTTAACTTTTAGTTTTAAAGAAAATTTACAGCTCCAGAAGGAACCCTTTGAAATGGATAGATCCCGATATATAACAAGATTCAAATCAGTCGGTTTTAGATTAAATCGCAAAATTTTCAAACACTAATATTTTGGGCCTACCAAAGCCGGCAGCTAGTCTTAACATATGGCATCAATGTAGCCCAACTTGGATATGCCCGAACGGGCGTGGATTGGACTAGCCCGGGCCTGTTATTTACAAGCCTGGGCCGATATGTGACGAAAGTTTAAACGATTTTTAACTTTTTATTTTTTTAAGAAATTTATAGCTCTGGAGGAGCCCGTTGAAACGGCTTGGTCCTAATATATTACAACATTCGAATCGGTTGATTTCAGATTAAATCGCGGAATTTTCGAACACTGATATTTCAGGCATACCAAGGCTGGCAAGCTGGTCTTAACATGTGGCTTCAATGTAACCCAACTTGGATATGACCCAAACGCCTCTAGATTGGACAAGCCCGGGCCGATATATATCTATATATATATAGATCACCGCTAAAGGTTTTTAAAAGCCGTTAAAACCTTTCACCACAAATTTTTATGGTTCTATTCAGTGGTGAACTGATTAACTGTGCAAATTTAGAGTTTTGAGTCAAATCTAAAGTCACTATGACCCAAAGATCACCGTTAAGCCAGACGGCATAAAAGGTTTAGTGATTGTTTTCAGTTGACTCAGATTAAGACTATAAAATCGAATATGGCAAATTTGTTCAGAACACTATCTAGTAGGACAACTTCTACCAGCACACTTCGTGTAAATAATAAAGAAGAAGTTATTATCGATAATATCGAAAAACAAATCCAAAATTGGAACATCCCAAAAGCTCCTATAACTGATGTTTATAAAAAGGGGACTTTTGATTTCAAAAGTAGCTTCTCAATTAAAGCTACTGAGAAAACTATTTCTGTCATGGAAACTCAAGATAGTTTCCAACTCCTATCCTCAAGGATGGTTGAAGAATATAAAAGAAAAGATTTTAACTATTTGCATATTGGCCTTGTCCAAATAGCTGTTAATTAACCAGGATAGGGTTAAACAACTCTATTTTGCTTTGCCTAAGGGATTACAGATATAGATGGTTCACTGATTCTTTATTAGGAATCGTCGAATCAACTCCTTGCAATGGTCCTATATATTTTAACTGCTTTGTGAATTTTTTGGTGGCCTTATCTGATCCAAATATTTTGAAGGTTTTAACTCTGAATCTAAAAACTCAAGGTTTTCATATGGATCCTGGATCTCAAAACTTAGCTTTTGTTTATAGAATCTATTATAAAGTTATGAACACTCTATGTTCAAATGCGAGGCAAATGAATACAAAGGGTAAGACCATTTTCTTTCAAACAAATATGGATAAGTCTAATCTGGTTATACCTAAGTCTGTACCTTGGACACAGGTTAAATTACCGGAAAGATGATCTCTTCAGTCTGACAATGAGACTAAGATTCTTGAAAATAGAGAGCCTGAACAAATAATAGAATACCCGGATGGAGAAATTGAAATATAATTTCCATCATCTAGAAAACTTAGACTAAGTATTTTTAATACACTTCCTAGAAATCCGTCAAGAACCTCAACCTCCTCTATTCCTCAATCAGATTATGAAAAAGCCCATAATGAAAGAATAATCCTAGAAGGACTTAGAAATACTTCAAATCAAGTCCAACATCCAGTATATTGACTTAACACTCCTAGTTCTTCTCAAACTGAACCAGAAGAGCCAACCCTATCAAAATTTGACTTTAATCTACTTACAATTCAGAGTCAAGACGAGTTTGTCATCGATAAAAAATTGATTAAAAGAGATTAAATAGACAAATAAGGGAATGATTTTTTCAAGAATTTAAAGAAGAATTAAGGGATGCTTTTCATAAAAAGTTTAATAAATTTATGATGCAACATAGAAGGAATATGAAATTCTTCAAATGGCTTAAGTATATCCTCAAAAAAGAAGAGATTAAGCTTCTAGAGTTTAAAATAAATATGGCTGAAAAGGCCTTTCAGACCTTTCACACTATCAAAGGTGAAACTGTCGCATCTATCCATCCCCCATGAACAAGTTTACAATTAAAAGGAGAGAAACATAAAACTAAAGCTTCGCCCTTTAAGTTGGGGCCTAAGGAATCTCAAAATCATATGGCCAAATTAGAGGGAATACCATCCTAGAACAAAATAATTACACAAATATCTTCCTACAAACTACAAGAAAACAAACTACTAGAATTGAAAATGTTTTGAATAATTTAAAATCTGTAAGGCAAGAAAAGAAAGAAGAAAATCAAAAGAAAGCGGTGTTATTCGAACCAACACCAAGTATAGAAGCAGGAAAATTCTGCCTACAAAGAGTAAATAAAAAGGAAGATAATAAAGAATTAGTTGATGAGTTAGTCAAAAGATTTGTAAAACTGAATATTAATGAGGAGGGAAAACCTGTCATCGGTGAGCTACAAGTCCTACAAAAGATCAAAATTATACAAACCAAGAAATTTCTAAGATAGAAAATGCATTTAACACAGAAAGCTTCGATCTTGACAGAATAGATTATGGGAGGAAAACTAGGCCAGTTGCCCAAACTATAATTTATTATCATAGACCCACTCCTGTTGATCTCCAAATAGAAGAAAATCTTATTTCTAGTTCTGTGTCCTATTAAGGAAGGTCAATTGTAAATTCGAAAATAGATGGCTTGTCTAAAAATCAGATTCTCGATCTTATGAAACACATGATAATGTATGCCACCGCTTGTAAAGTAAGTGGAAACAACGATCATAAAATTGCCAAAGCTATCACATGTGGCTTTACAATATGGCTTTACGGATAGTGGGATTTTCATATGGATGAGACTACAAAGGATCAAATTCTAAATGTTATTAAACAATGGATTATTAAAACTGAAGTTAGCCCTGGACAAGTCCAAGAAAATGTAGTTGACGAAAGTGATACAGTTAATACACTAGTCTACACTATCACCCTTCACTTTGTTGGAAGTACGACTCTCTTAGCCACTAGATCAAAAGATCTGCTTTCAAATTTATGTTGCCCAACACTTTCTCATTTTAAATAGTATAAAGATGTTTTCTACTCTAGATTATTATCTAGGGAAGATAGAAAGGTAGGTCATTGAAAGGAAAAATTCATAATTGGACTTCCCCATCTTTTTGCTGAAAAGGTTAAAACACGACCGAAAAATAAACATGGAGGAGTTATTCCCTATTCCCTTTATACCCTTGGAGAATTATCAGCGAAAATCTGTATTGAAGGCCTTGCTTTGTGCATAGACCTGAAACTCCAAAGACAATTAGAAAAACAAAGAATAGCAGGGAAGAAAGAACTAGAAGACTTTTGGGAACAGTTTAGGTATAATACTTCACCCTCTTCTAAACCCTCTCAGAAAGAAAAACTACAAGAATTTACAAAAATCAAAATTTAAACAATCACAGAAAAGAAAACAAACATTTCTTGAAAGATTTATGCAAGATCACTCTTTCAAACAAAATACAAAAAAAAAGATACCTATTTGTTATAACTGCGGGAAGGTAGGTCATTATAAAAATAAATGCGGAGTTAAAAAGAAAAGCAATGCACTCAAAATCGATGAAGATATCAAAAAACAACTATTTGATACTCTTTTAGTGAATAGAGATGATTCTGATAGTTCTTCTAACTCTGATGAAGAAATTTTAATTGGAGAAATACATGATGAGGATTTGATCCTCACTAGCTTTGACCCTGATTCAGATGATGATGATTATCCTAGAAATGCCTGCCAATGTAATTTTTACAACACTATCATTGATATGAATGGTTTAAACCTAAATAGTCTTAGAAGAAAGTTTAATCATTGACCTAATTGATAAAGTTAGTAACACAGAGGCTAAAAAAGAAGCCTTGGTTCAATATACCAACATGGCAATAGATCCATCTAGACCTACTACTCCAAAATCTTCTCTTGTACCGACAAGAGAAGGATACAGTTTCCACAACATCCTAAAAATGGTTCAAAACAAAACTCAAACTATCAAGGAACCTTTAGTTCCTGAGTTAAAACATGAGATAAATGAAGTTCGCAATGAATTGATAACTCTGAAAACTATAGTTCAAATCTTGGAATGGCAACTGCTACTTTTAATAGAAAAGAAGGTATTCATGATGAAAATACTGAAGTAGAATTCAACAACTTGATGAATGAATATCACCATAATCTTCTACCACCTGAAGCGGAAGATACACTTCCGAAAGTTCTAGAAAATGATGACCTAGAAACTTCAAATAAATGTAACATAAAAAATCAAACTTCAAAATTGTGAATATGTCAACCCTTTAGACAAAGTTATAACTCAACGATGGTTTGCTACCGCTAAAATAGTAGTACAAAAGTAATATAGTTTCCAAACCACTGCTCTTATTGACTCTGGAGTAGATATAAACTGTATAAATGAGGGCTTAGTCCCTACAAAATACTTTAATAAAAACTACCCAAGTTTTAAACACCGCTGACATAAGTAAAATGTTAATAAACTACAAACCATATGATGCGGCAGTTTGCAATAATGGAGCATGTTTTAAATTTCCTTTTATCATGGTTAAAGGATTAAGCCAACCGGTTATTCTTGGAATCCCATTCCTAAATATGCTTAAACCTATCAAAATTGATGATACCGGTATTGAGGATAACATTGAGGGACAAGAGGTAAAATTTAACTTCATAAATAAGCTTAGAGTTCATTAAATAAATAACAGTAAGAATAAAATCTCTACTAAAGAAAAATTCCTTTTTTATCTAAAAGAGGAGATCAAGCATAAAACCATTGAAGAAAAATTATTATCTCCAAAAATACAAAATAAAATTAATACTTTCAAAACAATTCTTGAAAAAGAAATATGCTCAGATGTCCCTAACGCTTTTTGGAATAGAAAACAACATACAGTTGAACTTTCTTATGAACCAGGTTTCGATGAGCGAAAAATACCTACAAAAGCAAGGGCTATTCAAATGAATAATAGGCTCCTTGAAATTTATAAAAAAGAAATACAATAATTACTTGATAAAAAAACTTATCAAAAAAAATATGTTGAGAAGGCTTCTGAAATCGTAAGAGGAGCCCATAGATTGGTTATAAATTATAAACCGTTAAAAAAAACATTAAGATGGATTTGGTATCCATTTCCAAATAAAAGAGATCTCTTAGATAGATTGGTAAATGCCAGCGTATTTTCAAAATTTGACTTAAAATCTAGATATTGGCAAATCCAAATAATATAAAATGATAGGTACAAAATAGCCTTTAATGCCTCTTTCGGGCATTATGAATGGAACGTTATGCCTTTTGGTTTAAAAAATGCACCATCTGAATTTCAAAGCATTATGAATGATATATTCAATCCTTATACCAAATTCATGATTGTATACATTGAAGATATATTTGTTTTTTTCGAATTCATTAATCAACATTGGAAACATTTAAGCATATTTTAATGCTGGGTTGGTGGTATCAGCAAAAAAGATAAATCTTTTCCAAACAAAAATAAGGTTTCTTGGACATAACATTTATCAAGGAAGGATTATTCTCATTGATAGGGTAATTGAATTTGCGTCAAAATTCCCAGATATCATTAAGGACAAAACCAAACTTCAACGGTTTCTTGATTGCCGAAATTATATCGTTGATTTTTATACAGACCTCGCTGTAGACGCTAAACCTTTGTTTCAATGGTTAAAAACGAACCATCTTGATTGGACTGACGAACATACCAGAGCAGTCAGAAAACTAAAATTGAAAGCCAAAGAATTACCCTGCTTGGCATTATCTAATCCTATAGCTTTTAAAATTATTGAAACCGATGTCTCTGAACAAGGGTTAGGTGGCGTACTTAAACAAAAACTTTATGAGCACGAACAATTGGTTCGATATACTTCAAAAACCTGGAACCCAACTCAACAAAACTATTCCACTGTTCAAAAAAAGAAATTCTTGCCATTGTTCATTGCGTAACTAAATTCCAGAGTGACCTGCTAAATCAATGTTTTCTTATTCATACTGATTGTAAGGCAGCTAAAGATATCCTTGAAAAAGATGTAAAAAATCTCGTCTCAAAACAAATATTTGCTTGATGGCAAGGTATCCTTTCAGCATTTGAATTTACAATTGAACACATTAATAGTAAAGGTAGCCATCTTCTTGACTTTTTGACTTTAGAATTTTCGCAGGGAAGGTAGGAGAAAGCAAGATCAAAATCACCCAATGGATATAGTTCTCAATCTGGGTAAGGGCCTAGCTACACCATCAACATCTCCAAGTTCTTTAATAAGAAAGCAAGTTCAAGAGATTGATATATCTCCCCAACAATCTCCTATAAGCACTAATAGTCTTGGTTCGAGTGCTAATAGAATTCTTTTTCTTGAGAGGACTTATATACCACTCATAGTCGTTGAAAATAATCACAAAACAAAAAATCATACTAAAATGGCAACAATATATTTACGAAACCACATGCATCCCAATATGGGAGAAAAATATAGAGCATGGTATGAGGCCATACTCATGGAAACATGATCGGTGACTCTAGTTCTCCACTATAGAAATAGTGACGCAGAAATTGTGTACTCAAAATTCCAAATTCAGAAGATCATCTCTTATGAAGACTGGGGACTTGATCTTTTTAAACCAAGAATGTTAAATATCAGATGATTTAAAATTAAATCCTACTATTATTTCAAATATATAAGAGCATGGGATGAAGTATTTGCCTATCAAAATACCAAAAATTCACATAGTTGGTATGTGCAGTTTAAAATAACTGAACTTGTAGAATTCCCTAACTGGTTAAAAATTTGTTCTTTTTATGGGAATCATGCAGCCATATACTTCCTTAAAAAATACAAATATCACAAAGAAAGTTCTCTGACTACAATAAACATTGTTTCAAAAGAGACTATCATTTATACTTCATGGCCTTATATCAGGTCCCTTGGATTCTTAAATGGACATATCAGCTCTCAGAAGATGATATGGACAAATGAGATTATATCGCAGAGTTACATTGACAAATATCGGTAAAATGGTGGGACAACTATAAAAATAACTCCCTGGATCCGGAAAAAGTTTATTTAAAATTAGTACCTTCTTCCTCACAAAATTCTAATATAGATATAATAGAATACGTTGCAATAATGCAACAGAAGAATCCAAAATTATAAAAGGCAGAGCTTAAAAGGAAGCTACTATTAGCACTTGCAGAAGATGTTGATAAAATGTCCACATCAACAAAAGAAAAAGAGGAGACTGAGGATTCTAGCACTTGAAATGGTGACGATTGTGCAGGGATCAGTTTTCCTCCAATGAACTAAAATAAATTCTTAGGCAGGGACGGTACGACTCCAAATCATACTCATGACGCGTGTCCCTAAAACCACCAACAAAATACAAGGGTATCATAGCCACCGACAGATTACTATAGCTACCGACAAATCTCCCTCTCTCTCTCTCTCTCTCTCTCCTCTCGCTCTCTCTCTCAATCAATAGTCTCTCTCTCTCTCTCATGAATCCAATCAGTATTTCTCTCCTATCTCAAATACCCTAAGGAGCCTCTGTACTTTCCGACGTCTATGGTTTTTTCGGTCGCCAGGATCATGACCTTCTCCACACTCCCTTTTCTAGGATGATTTCTCTCTCTCTCACCACAAGTTTTAAGTTGCACGAGACCACAAGCTTTGTCTCTCTTTGTCTTTGCTTTTGGTCTTGATTTATAGAACACACTCTTTCTCTCTCTAAAAAGTCTGAATTCTTTTGTTGTTATTGTATGCACGTGTTTGGTGCCAAAAATCTCTTTGTTTTGGGGTCGATAAAATAAAATAAAATAAATAAATAAAAATAAGTTTCCTTGTCTCTCTACCCATTGGGCTCCCCACTTCTCTTTTGTTGATCCGGATTTAAAACCCTTATCTAAATTCATCTCTAAAAGCGGCCTCTGAAAATGGCCGATTTGCACCATCTGCAAAACAGCCACCGAGTTGTGTTTTTGACTCTTTGATTTCTCTCTACTGAGTCATGTTTTCGAATCTCTTATTTGTTTCTTTGTCAAGTCGTGTTTCAACTCTCCGATTTGTCTCTCTGTTGAGTCGTGTTTTGGACTCTCTGATTTGTTTCTCTATCAAGTCCCTTGCATGCCTCTCTGTCGAGTCGTGTTTTAAGTCTCTGATCTGTTTTGGATCTTATTGTTCTCAACTCTGAATCTAAGAACAAACTGTGTTGTTGATCCGCCACTGATTTCTGTTGGCTCTTCCAAGAGCTTATTGTTTGATGATCGAATTTCTCGATCCCGAATGTTCCGTCTATTCCTGAGGCCGTATGTTCTTGAGATATGCCGCTTTTTGTGTTTGTTGTTCAAGCAATCTGAGCATGGAGACTACTACTTCTATCGGTCATGCCTTGCACCTGAGGACTTGATGTCGGTTTTTGAAGACTTGATGTCGGTTTCTGCGGATCGTTAAATTGCAGCTGCTCAAGCTTCTTTTGTTCTTGCTTTGCTACTACGGCATGCGTTCGGATGTTTAAACTCAAGTTGCTCTCTCTTAACGCATCTTGAGTTTGAGGGGGAGTGTGGAAATATAAAAACTTACACTTGCCTTTAGGAACAATATTTCCTTCTTTTTATAAGTACCCATATTAGGAACGTGGTTCATTATATATATTAGTTTCTATAGTACTACATATATTTGTAACTCTATAAATTGTGGCTCTTATTCAGATATTTGATAAGCTCAATAATACATCTTCATGAGGGCTTAAGGTCTGATTATACAGAAATACAGTTTTTCACAGTTAGGATTCATAAAAACAAAGTAAAGTCTAATACCTATATCTCACCCTCAAAATATCAGACAGTCTCCCGTTAATTTTTTGACATTATTTCATTTTTAGGTGCATAAAGAATGGAATTTGGAAATGTTTTTCATTGATGTTAGTTTATTGGCTGAAGAGTTTACAACACCAAAGTTTGGGGCCATAAAATTATGGCTAGATTGGAATTTGTCCAAGGAAGTAACTAGACAGTATACTCTGATCGGAAAATAAAAAACTTTTGAGGTATATTTAATGCCTAAAAAGAGAGACACTGCTCCCCTTGGAAATGAATTTGGCCTTTTTTATATAGGCAAATGAAACTGGTTATTTTTCTTGACAAAGGATGAAGACGTAGAAAGAAACAAGGAAATAAAATGGGGTTCTTTCGATATAATACACGGTGGTTACGGGCCATTGATTGCGAAATTGGATAGCTAAATGTGTTATTGACCAAGTTTAGAAGACCAAAAAAAGTTTAACATAGAATACAAGAGGTTACAATCAGTTCTGGCCATTGGATCATTCATTGAGCGCATTGTCTAGGGCCGGCAATGGGTTTGGCCCGGCCAGGCCAGCAATTCCATTAGAAACTGTATTTTTGTATATTTGGGCCTTAGGTCCCCATGGAAGATTATTTCAGAATACTGCAGAGAACTCTCTCTTTATTGATTGATTCATTAAATAATATACAAGACCCATATAAAAATATGGCCAGTAACAATTAAAGATAAATACCAATGGTTATTGATAGACACCACCAAATCTTATCAGAAGATATGTTTCCATACAGATGCATATCTGTACTCATGTGTATGAGTATGATACATATCCTAATCTTATCAAGAGATATATGATATGTATCCATAATGATGTATTAATCAATAATATTCATATCCTAACACTCCTTCTCAAACTGAAGATGCTTTGAAACAAAGCAGCTGGAGTTTGAACACTACTAAGTTGCCAAAAATGAGTAGTGATCTTCAGATTGCTTCGATTGCTTGAACAAGTACAATGGCGGATCAACAAGTAGGAACAGACGTCCTCAAGAAGGAACAATAGATGGCCATAGGAACAAACGAGATCGAGTAACGAAAAACTCGATCAACAGCACACAAACAGGCCTTCAGAACATCCGAGATCAAGTAACGAAAAACTCGATCATCACACATGATGGAGTAATGGAAAACTCTATCATCATGAAAAACTCAATCATGTAACAGAAAACTAGATCAATAACCAGGATCTAGAAATTCGATCATCCAAAATGAGGCACTTGGAAAAGCCAACAGAAATCAAAAGAAAATCTGAAACCTTTAAAATACCATATCTTTAGCAAGCGCAGATCCAAGCAACTTGCTCCTACGAAGATCGAGAGCTTCCCGGAATAGTACTCCTCACTCTTAGTAAAACCCAATGAGGAACCCTACTCACCAACTCTATTTGTCGAAATCGAATGAACCATTTATTCCCCTGTCTCTCTCATCACCCAATTATTCATTCATTCTCCTCTCTCTCATCAAATAATTATTCCTCACTCTCTCTCTATCACCTTGCGTCTCCAAATATCAAACTTTCTCTCTCAAGACTTCTCGCCTTCCTTAGATAAAAATGCGGGCAAGTCTCCAATTTCCCTTTATTGCTCTCTCCTAGTTGGCCCAGAGTTTCGTAATCATCTGAAAAACATGTGAAGACTGGTTTCCCAAAAGAATAATTATGCAAGTATAATGGCAACTGGGAATCCAACGAGATTGGTGGGAAGTGGCAAGGAGATAAAATGGCTTCCTAATAAGGACACTTCGTTGGCTACTTCCCCTCTGAATAGTCTAGCAGCCCAAGAGTTGGGTTTGGCCTTGAAAGGTCATCGATACCCAGGAAATGGGAAGGATGATGTCCCAAATCGAAGTGGAAGTGCACCTCGTGCATCTCCATGTATGGAAGGTTCATTTGCAGAAATTGAAAGCCTCATTCACAAAGTTCCAACAATGCACTCCAAAACTATGATTCAGAAGAGCGACTTCGATCCAATCTTGCTTACTCAGATTAGTATGCCTCCAATATTAATTTTAATCCAAGACCCCCTCCACCTCTTATGTCAGGGGATAAAAGGCCGCTTGCTCGTGGATTTAGAGACAATAGGAGATTGATGTCTTTTGATGATAGTAGTAATGTGTCACTACGGAAGAGAGCAATTTAGCGAAGAAGTCAACGTTTCCATAATAAAAAGAACAATGACCCGCTAAGCATTGATCTAAAAACAAACTCAGGAAAAGACGGAATTGATAACTCGGGCAAATACGGAATTGATCCGGCTCTGATATTTATTTATTACTCAATCAATAAACAGAGTTCTCTGCAGTCAAGTAAAGACCACAGAATGCCTCAAAGGGCCACACGCTGCCCAAATTTTGATGTGATGAAGCTTTTGATGGAAGCAATGGAAGGTCTTAATGGAATCTTTGCGGTTTCAATGAAACCAAGAGATTGTTGAAAGCTATAGAGATTTGCAATAAAAAGAACCAAGGAAGCTCTTGCACGGCGAATCTAATAAAAAGGCAAACAATGAAAAGCTTTTGTGTGTTGCAAAGGTTTAGGAGAAAATTTTGCACGATCTGCCAAAGAAACTTTAAGCTTTAGCCAGCAGACGTCATCACGGATGCGCAATCTTTCATCAAGTTTGTGGAAGAGTTTGATAACTGCTCACAACCACAACCATATGTTTCATGCAATGCTTGACAAGATCCCTTCTAGAGAGAGAAACTAGGCGTCTTATAGAGGAAGAAAACAAACTGAAGACGGATCAATGCTCTGATGCCACGTTAGAAACTGTATTAATTTATATTTGGGCCGTAGGCCCTCATGGAAAATTATTTCAAAATACTGAAGAGAACTCTCTCTTTATTGATGGATTCATAAAGAATATACAAGACCCGTATAAATATAAGGTCAGTAACAATTAAAGATAAATACCAATGGTCATAGATAGACACACCTAATTTTATCAAGAGCTACATATCCATACAGATGCATATCTGTACTGATATGTATCAATATAATACATATCATAATCTTATCAAGAGATATATTGATATGTATCCATAATGATGTATTAATCAATAATGTCCATATCCTAACACATGCTTGGGTACCTATAGGGCTTGGCCTGAGCCCAGACAATACCTAGCTGGAGAGGCTAAGGTATGTACATGGTCAGCCCGACCGCGGTCCATTGAACATCCATCTTGTAATAGGATATCAAAAAATGGTAGTTCCATTAAAATTTAAAATAATTGGTGTTAAAACTATATCAAAATGAGATTGTATACAATGAGACCATTTACTTTTGGTATAAGGAGGTTACAATTACTTACAACCATCCGACATGAATCTGATAGCTTGAGTATGTCACAAAGTTCGAAAAAATATTCTTTTGAACTTTGAGCTCGATCAATGAAACAAATGCAGCCACCCAATGGTCAACATTAATTGTGATCAACTTGTACCAAAAATAAAATCTCCTTATATATTTTCTCTATCGAAAAATGTTCTGTTTTTTTTTTTCTTTTTTCTTTTTTCACCACTCTTTCTCTCCCCTAGACACCATCTTTAAGCAAGATTATTGTGCCCAGCACCATGCCCATAAATAAACTTGGTGTTCTCCTTAGTGTAAACCTATGTTTCCTTGGCCAACCTCTACAGAAAGCAAACCCCACAAACTCAGAAGTCCTCGAGCAAAGGCCCGGATTGCAAGTATGTAGAGGAAGCCAGATGCGGAAACATTGCTGGAAACTATGGTTGCATTTGTCCAAAATGACAAAGAGGAGATGGATTCAAAAAGGAACCCAATTCAGATCCGACCCATTTCCTATCTTCAAACTTATTCTAGGTTCGAAATGATACTCTCTCTCCCCCACTCTCTCTCTCTAAGATTACAAATAATGGGTATGGGTACGGTTTATATACCTCACATAGTAGAGCTGTTCTTTGAGTATCATATTTTGATCTGACGGCTCAGTATGTCATTTTTAATTTTTATCCTGTAAATTATTTTGCAACAAAATTGAGGGCATGTATACATGTAATAAGGGCACACACAATTAAAAATGATACAAAAAAATAATTTTTATGATGGAAGGATACCCTAAAACTTCCAATAGAATTTTGGTAATTTAAGTTTTTTGGAAGGGTGCTTATATATATTGCAAGGTACACCCCAATAAGAAGAGGGGATGTTCCAAATTTCATTAATAGATATTTTGGTGTGCTCCATGACTTGAGCGATCCCAGTAGTCAGTTCAGATCGAATGGCCGAGAAACTTTTTCCTAACTTAATAAATATGGTAACCAATGAAAATGCAATGTGAATTGCTTTATGATTCCTATAAAAAAAATAAAAAATAAAAAATAAAAAGGAGGATTTGGTACTTTCCTAATAAGTGGGGAAGATAAATGTCCCTCTCCCACGAATAAATAAGTGTCCAAACAATACCAACATAATCTCTCTCCTTGTATGATGTGTGTATATGTACGCGAAAGTTGGTATTTGGGTTGGTGTCTTGTATTTTCTTTTTTTTTCCTTTAAATGTTAAGGGGTAGGAATAGACCACACAAGCCAACGGCTTATTCCTAAATAGTAAATATATTCTTCCTCAAACTTTTGAGACAAAAGTTGTAATGATTCTTATGTCTTTAATTGTCAAAAAAATCAAAAGAGATTACCCAATCAACAAAATCATGAGATGAGAATTTTTTCAACAGATAACACTGGAACAAAATCACAGATCCTTATCTCTTTATCTAATTACTTAGATGCAAAATAATGGGCAGGTGCTGGTTTGGGTTTGGGCTTTCTTCTTGCACTAGGGTTCGAAAGGTACCTATCAATGAAGAAGATAAAGCTGGTGAAACTTAGAGAGCACTACTTCAAGCAAAACGGTGGCTTATTACTAAGGCAACAGATTTTTTCTCGCGAAGGCAGCACCGCCACACTGATATTCACCAGTGATGACCTCAAGCAGGCCACAAACAATTACAAAGAATCGAAAATCTTGGGTGCAGGTAGCTATGGAATTGTTTACATGGGAACAATGGAAGATAGTACAGTGGTTGCCATTTGTTGGATTTGGTGCAATCCAAAATCACCCACATTAGAAAATCACATATTTTGTAGGATTGAGTTATTTTCATATTTTGTGGGATTGAGATATTCCCATATTATGTGGGAATGAGAGATTCCCATATTATATGAGATTGATATTGATATTGATAAGTTTCCTAAAGGAAATATAAATCTAAAAAGATTAGGACTCTGAGATGGATTCTTGGTTGTTTGAGAATTTATAGGATGAACATGCAGAGAATTTGTGTGCCTTGTTTGAGTCACCATATGGGAGAGCCTCTTGTGCATAAGATGCAATTTCTTTTTAGAGAAAAGAGCTTCTTGTGAAGAGAAACATTGTAATAGTGCCTCTTTTGGACTTCCGAAGAATGAGAGGTTTGTTTCTTGTAGAGAAGCAGTTCCTATGGAGATTTTGGGTTGTTTTCCTTTCAGTTAGAGATAAATTCAGGTTCTTATTGCTCTCGCATCTCTATTTGGTGTTTTCGTAATGGTTGGCAGAAGTAAAGAGAAGGAAGAGAGAGTGGTTTAAAAGGGTTTGCTCCACTGTATTTTTGTCGAGGTTTGTTCCAAAATCTTTGATGTGACTTTCATTGATATAGTCGATTTATATTTTCCGTGTCTGTGGATATAGCCTTTCTTGGGTTAAACACGTAAATATTTGTGTTCTTGTTGTATGTGTTTCATCCTTTATTTCTCATACTTTATTTGCCAAATATTGACCCATTGGGTTTAGAGCTTCCGCAAGCACAACAAGTGGTATCAGAACGTGATTTCAGGGTTTTAGGCATGGCGGCAAAGGGCATGGTGGCACAAGTTTCGAAAGCTGATTTCGAGGTGGAGAAATTTGATTGCAAACACTATTTTTCAGCAATAATGATAAATAAATTTATTTGACGAAATATGAAGAATCCATGAAGCCATCCATGGATGTTGGCATGATGAGCAGATGATTTTGATATCAAGGTGGAGATTGTTGGATTTGGTGCTATCCAAAATCACCCACATTAGAAAATCACATATTTTATGGGATTGAGATATTTCCATATTTTGTTGGATTGAAATATTCCCATATTTTGTGGGATTGAGATATTCCCATATTATGTGGGATTGAGATTGATATTGATAAGTTTCATAAAAGAAATAGAAATCCAAAAAGATTAGAACTCTTGGATGGATATATCTCTTGGTCTTTTGATATATATCTACAATACCAATAGGAAGTTTCCTATTAAGTATGGACTCTAATCCTATATATATGAGATGAACGTACAGAGAATTTGTGTGCCCTATTTAAGTCACCATATGAGAATGGTGGTTCCTCTAGAGTTAGAGGGAGCTATAGCCTCTTGTATATAGGATGCTTTTTCTCTTAGAGAAGAGAGCTTCTTGTGAAGAGAAACATTGTAATGGTGCCTCTTGTAGACTCCCGAAGAATGAGAGGTTTGCTCGACTGTGTTTTTGTCGAGGTTTGTACTAAATTTTTGATGTAATTTTCAGTGGTATAGTTGATTTTATTCACCATGCCCCACGAATGTAGCACTTCTTGGGTGAACAACATAAATATTTGTGTTCTTGTTGTATGTGTTTCGTGCTTTATTTCTCACACATTATTTGCCAAATTTTGATCCATATGGTTTAGAGCTTCCACATGCATAACACCATTAAGAATGCTAATGTGTTGGATCCAGTCCAAGTTGATCAGTTCATAAATGAGGTACTCATACTCAAACAAATCAATTGCATGAATTTGGTAAAGCTATTGGGTTGTTGTTTGGAAACCTCTGTTCCAATGTTGATCTACAAGTATATCCCCAGTGGCACACTCGAGCATCATATCCATGGGAAAGATCTTTTGAAACAAATTACATGGACGGTCCGCTTAAGGATAGCCCTAGAAACTGCAGAAGCACTTGCCTACCTACACTCGGCTACTTCCATGACGATTTTCCATAGGGGCGTTAAGTTGTAAACATTTTGCTGGATGATAACGACACTGCAAACGTTGGAGATTTTGGGATCTCATGACTGGTTCCCATATATAAAACCCAGTTATCCACATTAGTACAAGGGACTTTAGGGTACCTAGATCCGGAATACTTTCAAACTGGACAACTGAGAGCAAAGAGTGACGTTTATAGTTTTGGGGTTATTTTACTTGGACTCCTTAGTGGGAAGTGGCTGATATCCTTTGAAGGGTCAAAAAGCGGAAGCCAACCTTGCCAATTACTTCATATTGACTCTGAAAAATGGGCACCTTGAGTAGATTTTGGAGAAAGATGTTCTAAGAGAAGGCAACATTCAGCAACTGCGAGGTGTTGCAAACTGTTGTGCATGAAAGCTCAAAACACAATGGGTTGAGTTTTGACAAATAAAGTACGAGAAAAAGAACCGATAAAAATAAGAAACAAGCAAAAAAAAATAAATAAGGAAATAAACAACAGAAAAAGAACACTAGAATTTACGTGGTCCGTCACAATTGTGACTACATCCAGGGGCGAAGAGGATCGATGTTTTCATTAAATCAAAGAAATAAAAAAAGGCAACTTACTTGAGAGAACCAGGACTCAATCTCCCACAAAGCCTTCTTCTCTACATTGTTCTCTCTCTGCAAAACACCCAAAAGATTCCCTCTACTTTTCTCTATGCACTTTCTCTCTACAATATATCTCAACAAGAGAGATGACAAAACCCAAAAGTGCACCCACATATGGCCTACTTTTTCCATATATGCTTTCTCTCTAGAGAAAAGCATCTATACATAGAGAGAATAAAGCCCCAAAGACAAGTACGTCAAACCAATATCAACTTTTCCTAACTTTATAAAAAAAGAACTTTATCCCTATCTATATGGACTCAAAGCCTCATCCTAATCTAAGTAAGAGCTATTTACAAACTTAGATCGTAAACAATAGGCACTACCCAAATAATTAGGAAACCTAGAGGGGTCAGGAAAGGGAAAAATATTTATGCTCCTATCTCTTGCCAATTTAGAGATATCCAAAAATGTTTGTTTTCCTAAAAACTTAGGATTTCAATCTTAACAAAATATAGAAACCTAATAACCATGACTTCAAGACAAAACAACAAATTTCCACTTTGTCTTGAATTCCAAAAGAAATTTCCATCGACCGTCTTATCCACAGACGGCTTCATAGGTGCTTACCTTGGCAACACATTAGTCAAGTCAAAGCATAGCTTGAACTTCTGCAATGGAACCGGCTTTGTCAACATATTTTCAACATTATTCTTGGCTTCAATTTTCAGTAACAATATATCACCTTCAGCTATGATTTCACGAATAAAATGGTATTTGACATCATTATGCTTTGTCCTTGCATGATATACTCGGTGCTTCACCAAATGTTTTGCACTCTGGCTGTCACAATAAATAACAGTCCCATTCTGTAGTAAGCTTAAATCGCTTACAAGCCCTCTAAGCCAAATGGCTTATTTTACTGCCTCAGTAATAGCTATGTATTCTGCTTCAGTCGTAGACAAGGCAACCACCGTTTGTAGCATCGACCACCAACTGATAGGAGTTTCTGCAAGTGTAAACACATAACCTGTAACAGATCTCCTACAGTTCAAATCACCTGCAAAGTCAACATCAACGTAACCAACAACCTTGTCACCAAAATTGGTATCTCTATCAAACACCAGACCCACATATGGTGTATCCTTTAGGCAACATAGAATCCATTTTACTGCATGTAAATGTTCCTTTTCTAGATTAGCCATATACTTGCTAAATATACTAACAACATGAGAAATATCTTGTCGAGTGCAAACCATTGCATGCATGAGGCTTCCAACTGCACTGGCATACAAAACACATGACATGTATTATTTCTCAGCATCTAAACTTGAAGGTAATGCTGCCGATAATCTGAAATGTGTAGTAAGAGGAGTACCCATGGGCTTTGAATTTTCCATCTCGAATCTAGGGATGACCTTCTTAATGTACTCCCTCTAAGATAGCCACAATTTACCCAACTTTCGATCTCTACAAATATCCATGCCCAAAATTTTCTTTGCTAAACCTAAATCTTTTATTTCAAATGCTCTGGCAAGCTGAGTCTTTAATTTACTGATTTTTAAAGAATTCTTTGTAGCAATAAACATATCATCCACATAAAGCAATAAATAGATGAACGGACCATCAGTAAATCACTTAAAATAGACACAATTGTAATTCTTACTTCTAACATACCCGTATCCAATCATGAATGTATCAAAATGTTTGTACCACAGCCTAGGAGACTACTTTAGGTCGTATAATGACTTCTTCAACTTACAAACATGATCCTCCTTTCCTTTAACAATATACCTTCCGTTTGAATCATATAAATCTGTTATTCTAACTCTCCATGAAGGAGTGTAGTCTTGATATCAAGCTATTCTAACTCCAAATCAAACAATGCAACTATGGCTAGTAAAACCCGAATAGAAGTGTGTTTTACAACTAAAGAGAAAATCTCATTATAGTCAACACCTTCTTTCTGTGCATAGCCTTTTGCAACCACACGTGCATTAAAATAATCACCACCAGTCTCAAGTGATCTATCTTTCCTCTTATAAACCCACCCATTTACAACCAATGACTCTTTTACCTTTAGGCAACTTCATGAGATCCCAAGTACAATTATTATGAAGAGACTCCATCTCTTCATCCATGGCTTCTCTCCACCTACTATTGTCATTATCATATGTAGCTTCCTTAAAAGAGGATGGCTCTTGGCTTGTGGCAGCCAATGCATAAGACACCAGGTCCTCAAAACCATATCGTACAATTGGTTTTTTTATTCTCTTTCCCTTTTCAAACTGAGGTTCTTCCTCAAGTAGAGTAGACTCAACGATCTCCTTATGGTCAACCTCTTCTTCCATTCTCTCACAGGGAATTTCTAGCACATAATTTGGAGTATTTTCTAGTGTTGTCTACTCCATCTCAACCACATCATTACTGTTGCGATTTTCTTTTACTACACCCTTCTGAATATTCTTTAACATACTAGATTCAACAAACTTAACATCACAACTAATATAAAACTTAGGAGACTTAGGATCTGGGTATCACAATCTATAACCATTAACCCTATCTGCATAACCAAGAAAAATACATTTCTTTGACCTTGAAGTCAACTTATCATCCTTCACATGAACATAAGCAGGACAACAAAAAATTCTTAAATAAGAATAAGCAATAGGTTTACCATACCATACCTCTTGTGGTTTTTTGTAGTTGATTGTTGTAGATGGTGACATGTTGACAAGGTAACGTGCTGTATTGACCGCCTCTACCCAAAAGTACTTTGACAAACCAGCATTACTCAACATGCTGCGGGCCTTCTCTAGAAGTGTCCTATTTATGCGCTCAGCAACTCCATTTTGTTACGGTGTCTTCGGAGTAGTGAAGTGACAAACAATTCTTTCTCTCTTACAAAAATCAAAAACTTTCCTGAAGTGTACTCTCCACCATTATCAGTCCTCAAGCACTTGACCTTCTTTTCAATCTGTCTTTCGATTATAGCTCTCCACTGTTAAATACATCTGCCTTTTTCTTTAATGTGTTAATCCACACTTTCTTAGAGAAATCATCTATAAAGGAAACAAAGTATAAAGATCCACCTTTCGAGACATTTGATGCGGGGTCTCAAACATCTGAATGAATATAATCAAGAATACCTTTTGTGGTATGTTCTGACATGTGAAATTACACCCTACACTACTTACCGTAAACACAGTGCTCACAGAAGTCTAATTTGGACTTCTTCATGCCATTGATTAATTGGCATTTGCTATGTTCCACCAAACCTCTCTCACCCATGTGGCCCAATCGCATATGCCACAACTCAGTCAAGTTAGAATCACCATTATGAGATACGGAAATTGCTGCTCTATTTGTGATAGTATTCCCAAGCAACACATATAAATTCGGTCTGATCTTCTTGCCTTTCATCACAACCAAAGCACCCATAAAAATCTTTAGAACTCCACCTTCTTTAATAAATTTGTAGCTATTAGAGTCTAAGGTACCCAGAGAAATAAGATTCTTCTACAAATTTGGAACGTGTCGCACATCAGTCAAGGTTCTCACAAGTCCATCATACATCTTGATGGCAATTGTCCCAACACCAATGGTTTTGCAAGCTGTATCATTCCCCATCAAAACTGATCTGCCATCAATGTTCTTGTATGTGGTGAACCAATCCCGATGTAGGTACATGTGGTAGGAACATCCTGAATTAAGAACCCACGAGTCTTAAGAGTTGTCACAATTTGTCGAGACTGACAACGCATTATTTTTTCCACTTACCGAGCTTCCAACAGCTATATTGGCTACTTCAAAAGCTCATCTTTCTTTCTCTTTGAGTTTCCAACAATCATTCTTAACATGCCCTTTTTTGTTGTAGTAACTGCAATACATATTAATTTTTCTTGAATTGGATTTGGATATAGACCAGCCTCGTTTTTCATGTCTCTTTTGACTTCTTTCAACATATCTCCCTCTAGCCATTAAACCATCTACACGTGGCTGAGCATTATACTGTCTCTTCCTCATCATTAGAGAGAAGAGTCGAAGTCACATCCTCCATCGCTATGGTTTCTTTTCCATAAAGCAATGTTGTGACGAGATGCTCATAAGAATGAGGAAGTGAGGATAACAAATTTATAGCATGATCATCATCATCCATTTTAACACCAATATTCAATAATTCACAAATAATTTTATTAAAATAATTCAAGTGTTCACGGATATTTGTACCTTCATTCATCCGCAGGGTGTACAATTTTTGCTTAAGAAACAATTGATTTGTGAGAGACTTCGTCATATACAAACTCTTAAGCTTCAACCAAAGATTTGATGCCGAATCCTCATTGATGATATTAAACAGCATTTCACTCGATAAGCACATTCGAATAGTGCTCATAGCCTTTAGATCTAACTCTTCCCATTCCTCATCGGACATAGATTCTGGTTTCTTCAACTTTCCTTTCAAAGATTTACGTAAACCTTGTTGCACTAGCAAATCCCGAACGTTGATTTGCCAAATTCCAAAATTATTTTTGGCATCAAACTTCTCCACCTCGAATTTTGCATTCAAGATTTTTACCGCCATACCGATAACCCCAAACCTGGCTCTGATACCACTTGTTGCGTGCGGAAGCTCAAAACACAACGGGTTGATTTTTGGCAAATAAAGTACGAGAAAAAGAATCGACAAAAACAAGCAACAAGCAACAAAAAATAAATCAGGAAATAAATAACATAAAAAGAACACTAAAATTTACATAACTAAATCAAAGAAAAAAAAAAAAACAAGGCTCTCTTGAGAGAACCTGGACTCAATTTCTCACAAAGCTTTCTTCTCTTCAATTTTCTCTCTCTACAAAACACCCAAAAGAGTCCCTCTATTTTTCTCTATGCACTTTCTCTCTCGATAATATATCTCAATAAGAGATATGACAAAACCCAAAAGCGCACCCACATATAGCCTACTTTTTCCACACATGCTTTCTCTCTCTAGAAAAGCATCTATATATAGATAGAATAAAGCCCCAAAGACAAATACGTCAAACCAATCTTAACTTTTCCTAACTTTATCAAAAAAAAACTTTATCCCTATCCATGTGGACTCAAAGCCTCATTCTAATAAGTAGGATTTATTTACAAACTTAGATCATAAACAATAGGCGCTACCCAAATATAGGAAACGTCGAGAGATCAGGAGAGGGCAAAATATTTATGCCTCTATCTCTTGCCAATTTAAAGATATCCAAAAAATTTTGTTTTCCTAAAATTTAGGATTCAATCCCAACAAAATATGGAAACCTAATAACTATCACTAATATTAGACAAATGAACAGCAGACCTGGCCGTGAAATGCTTGAGATTGAAAGGGGAGAAAAGGCCTACAGTGAACGAGGTAGTGCAAGAGCTTATGTGGCTCAAAGTTTCAACACAACATGCATGGCTACAACAAAACGTTGAAGAGACCGAGCATTTACTTGGACACGATCCATCCTTCCTGAGCGACAAAGTAACATGAAACTTGCACATCAATGTAGGCGCCCTTGCCTTAGAATCCGGCCATTGAGACTCACTTGCATCCGGCGAGGTTTGGTTCATGGGAAATTTCCCGCCCAGAAAGATTCCATTGACCAAGTTGCTATCTTATGTTTGTTTCATGGGAAAACAGTGACCAGGAAAAAGAGAAAAATTTATGAAAATGGGACTTCAAAGAAAACAGACTAATATACCTGATGTTTCCCCTGCAAATCACATTATCAAATACTAGAAATATCATAATAAATAAAAGAAAAACCCTCAACTTTTTACTATAATAATTAAAAAAAAACCCTTCAATTTTATTTTAAATCTAATACTCTATTATATAGGGATCTAAAATTGCTAAATAGTTTAAATGAAAAAATAAAAATTGACTTGTTTGTCAATTATTTTCCACATTTACAATACTCATGCCATCCAAGAAAAAGAGAAAAATATAGTGAGCCCCTTTTTTCGAATAAAAGGTCATTGACAAAAATTTTTCAAGCCCAACAATGTACTTTTTCATTTTGAATCACATAAAAAATTAATTTATTAATTTAATAAATAAAAGTACTATTAGGTTAAATAAGAATTAACATGAACTAATTAAGTACCTATCCTTTGGAACCTCTTCAAAATATGCCAGTGTCAAGATCGTTATGATTAACTGCTTTTTTTAGTCTAAAGTCACAAATCCTGGTGAAATAGTTTGGCAAAATCAGATTAGGGCATAATCATAAAAAAATTATGGAGAAAGAGAGAATGAGAGAGAGATATTATATTTTACAAGCGAAAAAGATTTAGAAAGAGATGAGATAGTTTGAGAGAGTGAGAGAGAGAGTTGTTTTGTGGATTGCACAATTGTCGCAATGCATAGCCATGAGATTGCTAGTTTTCATCCCCATCTGATCGATATATTATTTGATGCATAATAATTTGCAACAGCATAATGAGCAGATTGGGTCTTGACTACATAATGTATTGAAGAGACTGAAATTACTTTTATTAGTAAATATCGATCACAATTATTTAGTAATTGGATTTTAATTCACAATTACGATGCAGTTTTGAGAGCTTAAAGGATCAAACAATCTTTTATTGAACTTTGCAACACACCTCTAGCAGCTAGATTCCCATATAAAACTGAATGTGACTTCTTGGTATCAAAAGTACAGTCTTCTAATATACAATTCTATTTTTTAAACTTGAATGAGAATAAATATAAAATTACAATAACTGAAAAGGTAAAAGGCTTGCAGCTGTAGGGATCTTGAGAACCCTTTAGCTTGCGTAACCAGGGATCCCAAATATCGGGATCCCACCCAAGATCGTGTACGCAATTGACTAAATATGGAGTGGATGAATACAACTATAAATAGAGTGGGGGAATTAAAGCAACTATAAAATGCACACCACAACAACACAAGATTTATATGGTTCACTCCATAGGGCTACATCCACAGTCTCGACAAATATAAATCCACTATCATAATGAAGAATACAGTTTTGGGTTACAAGAGATAATACCTGTCTCTAAACATAGGTAAACGACCATCACCGACTTTCCCTTCTAAACCCGCTCTCTTGACCTACCAACACCATCGATCAACATCCTCTTTGCCACCGCAATACCGCTATCGAAAAGATAACCCCGAGCGCAATAGAGAGACTTTCTCTCTCTAAAAGTGAAAGTTAACCAACCTAAATCTCATGGGAATTCTGCCTCTCTCTCAGAGGCCATGTCTCACTCTCTCTTGGAGACCCATCTTCATATTAGAGATCCATTCGCATAACCCCCAAAGCTGTGACCATCAAAGGATGGGTATTATGCATTCATTGAGTCTCTTATTTAAATATCACTGTTTGAGGGTATTTTCAACACTTGCATCCCCAATGTAAATAAAAAGAGAGAAGTTCGCGACCTAGGTTTGCAGGTACCAAAATGGGTCCAAAAAGGTTCATGGTCTTACCTAAGGGTCTCCTAAGAACACCTGCCAAGTTTCATCGCGATTCGAAAAATTTAAGGCATGGCAGATGTAGAAACTGTTTTGGAAAATTTACCTTTAGCGTGCTAGAAATAGACCTTATAACTACAATCCTATCATCGGAGTGTCAAACGACTGTGGGAGCACTGCCATGGGATCCAGAAAATTCAAAAACCCCTAAGGACCAAGTTTCGGCTTGATCAAATGTTTCTAGAAAAAATTATGGCCAAATTACCCAAAAGGGATAGGTCACACACTATTGCTGTGCACTCTCATTGAAACAATTTCCATTTATAGAAACTAAGTTTTGTGATTTTGGGCTGAACTTTGAAAGGTCATATCTCTCGTCCCAAGTCGAATCAAGTCCAAATTTTGGGAGCATGTTCGTGTCATCGGCCCGAACGTTTCGATATATGGCACGACCCATGTCGTGGCCCGAGCTGGGAGAAAAACTAGAGAGAAGATTGCAATCGGAAGCATGGCTGCATAATTTTACATCAAGAGGTATCGTCGATCGAACGGCCACATCACTACGCTAGTGTACCGGATCGACCTCAAACCAGATCCATTACAACCACAGTGTTAGGGGCTTCATCTAGGTCAAACATAACGCATGATAAACAGTCAGATTCACTATAAAAAGGAGATGAAGTCACTACAATTTCCCGTCACCGAAAACCAAATTTCTGCCAAAAGACCTAATTTGAAAAATGATCGTTTGGGCACCAAATTGAGCCACGTTCGTTTTCAAACATTCATGAAAATACAACGGATAAATCGTGGAAAAACAACGAGGAAGGAGAGTGATCTTGAATCAAAGATCATATGTTTCTCATAATTTTTACACCTCGCGATCGTGGCCCAAAAACCTAATCCATGGCTCGAAATGTGTATCAAAACGACCGTCTCTTCGAGCCAATCAAGAAAGCAATAATCTTTTCACTGGATAGTGACTATAAAGACCATAAAAGAACCTCGAAAGATCGCAAGGGTTGCATATCCATGACAAAGACTGAATTGGAATTTCAGGATTTTTGGGAGAGGGGCAAAATTGTCATTTTATCCCTATTTTCTTATTTTCTTTAATTCAATTAAATACTATTTTTCTACAATTAGGTTAACAATTGGGCATCCACTCATGTTTGGATTGAAACTCTATATAAGAACTTGATGCTCTCATGTAATGGACCCCTCTTGATCAATTAAAAATGTAGCATATTCTTCACTTTTTGGTCATGTTTGGCTTTCTCTAGAGAGAGAGAGAGATGAGAGAGAAGACTTTGGGCTGGTACCCTTTCCCCCAATGAAGTAAAATTTCTCTCTCCTCTCCATATTCTCTCTCTTCTTTCTCTCTCCACTCTTCATTCTTTCTCGCCTTGTTTCCTTTCCCTCTCTTCTTCTTTCCTTTTTCTCTCTTTTTCGTTCCATTTTCTCTCTTCTTCTTTACTTTCTCTCCCTTTTTCTTTCCTTCTCTCTCCTTGATTTGTTATTTTCTCTCTCTATTTCTCTCGTTCCTACTCTCTCACTGCACGGACGGCAAGCTGAGCCCTTTCTCGGGTAACAGGCTCAGCTGTTGTTCCTGACCCTATCCCTCTTTTTCCCTCTTGCTTGCTTGACTGGATGGCAAGCTGAGCCTTTTCTCGTGTGGCAAGCTCAACCGTCGTCCATGTCTTTCTCTCTCCTCTCTCTTGTCTGCTTTCTCTTGATTGACACGACAGACTGAGCCTCTTCTTGTGTGGTAGGCTCAACCGCTGTCCATGTTTCTCTCTTTCTATCTCTTCTCTCTTCTCTCCTCTCTCTTCTCTATCTAGCAAGGCAGAGTCAAACTGTAATGCGCGACTTATCTTCTCTCTCTTCTCTGTCTAGCATGACAGGGTCACCCACCGTGCACA
This sequence comes from Amborella trichopoda, assembly GCF_054954075.1. NCBI lineage: Eukaryota > Viridiplantae > Streptophyta > Magnoliopsida > Amborellales > Amborellaceae > Amborella > Amborella trichopoda. Next base: position 32,979,919 of record NC_142342.1, read on the forward strand.
ACTTCTCTTCTCTGTCTGGCACAGCAGGGTCACCCTCCATGCATGACTTCTCTTCGCTCTCTCTTCTCTATCTGACATGGCAGGGTCACCCATCGTGCACGAATTTTCTTCTCTCTCTTCCTTGTCTGGCATGGTAGGGTCAACTCACTGTGCATGACTTCTCTTCTCTCTCTCCTCTATTTGGCACGACAGGGTCACCCTCTGTGCCTGGCTTCTCTCACTGCTTCTCTTTCTCTCGTTTCTCTATCTGGCACAGCAGGGTCAACCCGCCATGCATGACATCTCTTCTCCCACTTCTCTCTCTTCTCAGATTGGCATGGCAAGGTCAACCCATCATGCACGATATCTCTTCTGTCTCTTCTCTCTCCTCCCTCTTCTCTCTTTTTTGTGTTTGGTACGATAGGGTCAACCCGTCGTGCATGACATATCTTCTCTCTCCTCTCTCACCTCTCTCTTCTCTCTTCACCTTGGCATGGCACTCAACCTGTCGTGCCAACTTTCTTCTCTCTCTCTTCTTTTCTGTCTCGTTGTAATCCCTCTTTTCTCTCTCCTTTTCTCTCTTCTTTTCTTTGTTCTCTTCTTTGTTCTCTTCTCTCTTATGTTCTCTTTCTCCTCTCTTCTCCTTCTCTTCTCACTTCTCTTCTCTTCATTTCTTTTCTCCTTGTTTTCGTCTCTTCTCCCTTTTGGAAGGTTTAGCGAGAGCCAAGCTAACCTTCACCCTTTTTCTCATTTAGTTTCTTCTTCATCTCTTTGAAGAGCTAGGTGAAAGCCATACTAGCCTTCATTTCTCTTTTCCCTCTCTACAAAAATATTTTCTTTCTTTACCTCTGAAGAGCTACGTGAAAGCCAAACTAGCCTTCATTTCTATTTTCTTTCTTTACTCTCTTCCTCTGAAGAACCAGGTGAAAACCAAATTGGTCTTCGTTCCTTCATTTCTCTATTCTCTCTTTATTTTTCTCCTCTTTCTATCTCTTTCTCCCTCTTTACTTTCTTCATCTCACCCCCATTCCCTCATTTTTCACTGAGTACCCTGCTAAGAAGACGTAGGAAGGTTGTCCAATTGACATGGACTCAACAACGTCATTACTCATTTTCCCTTTTGAATGTATACACTTGTGTGCATTCATCCAAAGACATGTGGGGTCTTCTGACCCACTTGTCTATATCTCTAATGTGTGTATGTGTGGTTGCAGGAAAGAAGAAACAGGTCGACGGAGGTGATTCTCTACCGGCCACAGGTTAGGGGGCATTCCACGTGAAGTAAGAGGGTGCCCACGTGAGCAGCTCGAGTGTGTTACGGACCTACATGAGGTGAGTCCTACCTCATGACCCAAATTCCTCTCTCATCGGTTGGTATTCCTGCCTGCATCTCCTTTATGCCATTCCCGAGAGAGCAACCTCAAGTCCCAAGCTCGACGTGAACCCGAAGCCACGCCACCAGGTCTTTTCAATCCAAGGGCGAGATCAAGGCACCTAACCAGCATGGCGACTCCACTGGGGACACACTACCCCATCGTTGGATCGTTCTTATTTGGTCTTTCCATTCTTCTGTTTCCTGCTCACTAACACGCACAAGTCGTCGAGGTTGTTCAACCCCTTCATCCGAGTAAGGGATTTTCTAATCCCCACACTCACGAGTCTTCCTCGCGAACAATTTCCACAAACCTCGTTCCCGACCTTCCTTCTGAGTGTTGACCATATGTCACACTCCCAGGTCCACACCCGAATTGGTGTGAGGAGGGATCTAAAAGTCCCTCACTCCCCATCTCCTAGCCTTGGTGGACCCTCCACCAATCCACCTTCCATGGGTGGCACACAAGCCACCACACACCGCAGGCACCCTGCTACCGACAAATCACTTTTCGGTCCCACTGCTCGAGGCAGTGGAAAGGCTGTCCTTTCCCTTCCTACGACTGGAAGTTCATTTGCCATTGCTCATGTGGGTCGCCGTAAGGCCACCCCCCACTTTCTACCACATTGGGCCCCTATAACAAGACGCTTGACACATCGAGGAGGAGGCCCTAAGGCCTCCACCTCCCCACACATGCATCGAAACTCGTGGTCCATCCACTTGAGCCACACCTCGGGGCAACCCTCAAACTACCTTGAACCACTATCCGGGTTCGCGTCCAACACACTGTACGAGGCATCCCTGTTGCTGCACTTGCCCGAGGACACAAGAGACGACCCCCTCGTCGTCCCTCTCTGCACATACCAGCGCACTCCGTGAGGGGTGGTCTCAAGGCCAACCTTTCATGCACACATACTCGCGGTACCAGGCCTCCTAAGGTTAGACCTACTGCTCAAGCCTGGATTGACCACCAGTTCACCCAGAACCCTTCTGCAAGTGGCACACACATGCCATCCCCACAGACTGCCCCGAGCTCCCAACCAAAAGGTCATTGACGGCTGTCTCCTTCCTTGTTTGTCCCTTCTCCTCTGGTCAAACCACTCAAGACCTGATACTCGAAGGTCTTCCCCAAGAGTAACCTCCTACAGTACCCTCTGCAAACCCACCTTGCCTTTGGAGTTAACAAAAGAGCTCGAGGCAAGACTCCTTCGGGTGATGAGGTCCTTCATCCCCCATCTCTCCCTAAGCCAAGATAGAAGCCCGAACTGACTACTGTTCCTGGCCCACATCCCTAGCCTCATCTCATGAAGTTGGCCCTCACATGCTTGAAGAAAGCAGACCTTTCACAATCATGGTCCGAGTCTCGGTTTTAGAGGGAAGTATATCAGAACCTGAGAGCCAAGCATGACTAAGGCGTGCGAGCCATGCCGAGGGAAGAACCCAAGACGCTCGAGGCAAGCAAGCTTGCTAACCCTCTAACACAGAACCCCTTCCACCGACTACAGGCAGCGAAAGAGTCTGAGATGGAAGCCAGAATCTGGCATGGTTGTCAGTGTCGTGGGAGACGACCCAACCTCGCAGCCCCTACGGTCCCAAGACCGTCACGAACCAATCCTCACCCGGTCGGCATACAAGTCTCGGGCTCTGTCGTGGTATGTCGAACCCCTGCTGGCCAACTTGCCGCACCAAGTTTGGCGGACACGTAAGATCCTGACCGCACAAAAGACCAACCTCCCCTAAGAGACAGTCCGTGTGATGTTCGTTGAGGAGCCCAACGATGATCAAGAAGACCGTATGAATCGGTACGAGGATATGATGCGTAGGATGATGGAGAAGATCGAGCTGATGAAAGGTACCCGGCTCCTTGGGAACTCATCTCACCAGGGAGCCAATTCTCCTCATCTAGCTGATCCGGTCTTGAGGCAGCCACCTCCTTCGCATGACCATTCCTCCCCACATCAGGTCTCACAAGCTGACATCATGCCATGGTCACCCATAGCTTGCGGGGCAGGCAGATCTCCGTAGTGCAAGATACAGCCCTATATAGGAAGCCATATCACTCCTACATTGATTAGCTCTCGGTTCCCCTTAATTACCAGAAAGGGAGACTCCCGCTCTTCAACGGTATGAATTCCCCTCACCAGCATATTGCCTATTTTTATTCGGCTTATCAAGAGACAACAGCTAATGGGAGGCTTCTTCTTTGTTAGTTTTGAAACTCTTGACAGGCCGGCATTGAAGTGGTATTCCCGACTCCCCCCAAACTCAGTGCAAACTTAGGAAGAAATGGAGCCCTTGTTCTACAAGTGCCTCTATAAAGTCGAAAGAGAAGTCCAGGCTATTAAGCTTCTCACATTGACCCAGGGCCCAGATGAGCTGGTTGATCAATTCATTGCAAGATGGAGAGATCTGGTTGCACGCAAAGCTACCCCCATGCTAGAGATTGAGGTCATCCAAACATGTGTGCGCAACATGCAGTCGGAGATTTCCCTGCATGTCGAGGCTTCAAACCCTACTTCTTTATTGGATCTGATATCTAAAGCAATCCGCATAGAAAGCCTTTTCAAGCATCACGATAGGCCCCAGATGCACTCATCAAATGGGAGGACTAGCTGAAACTCTGGTAATGTTCGTCCCAATTCTTGAGGCAATCAACAAAGAGGAATGATCAGTGCCGCTGTCACTGTATCAGATCCCAAGAAGGCCTCTCCTCAAACTCTGGATTTCTCTAAGGGGGTAAATGCTACAAATGCTCAAGGGACACCTCAGGCAAGCCAACAAAAACCCCAGTCCTACAATAAGGTGCCTCCGACTCCAAACAATTATGGAAAGGACTATTGGGCAGAGAAGAGAAGCAAAGTCTATAGATTTGATAAGGAGTGGGTCCCGACCTTGCTCCGGATGTTGTTAGAGCAACAAATGATCACCTTGCCTGAGATGAAAAGCCAGAAGATGCTAATTTTGTCACCCACAAAAATTACTGCGCCTATCATAGAATGTTGGGGCACCCTGTTCAAGACTGCTTCACTGTCAAAGATCACATTGAGACCTTAATCCAAAATGGACAAATACAGCTCAACAGTCTCAAGGAAGCATTCGAGGCCGCCGAAGCATCCCACGTGGTAACAATAGAAAAACAAGACAAGCAATAGTATCATCTTGATGAACTACCACCAGACCTTCTTCAGGCAATGTTTTGCATGATGCTTCAAGTAGGGGTCATTACACCAAAGCCATCGAGACAACCCAGGCACATCACTTGAGGGACCAAGAACCTCTGGTGCCCGTATCACCAGATACAAGGTCACGACTTAGAGGGGTGCTTTGCCTTCCAAGCCATAGTGACAGAGAAAGTACGATCATGCTCAAACCGCCAGACTTAGAGGGGTGCTTCACTGGCCGTATCCTGGACGATCAAGCTCGAATCGCCAGACTGTCAACATGAGAGGTCACTCAGTAACATACCTCCTGTAACAATGCGGCACCCGAGTCTCTTGATTTCGAAGAACGTTCAACTTCCCTACCATGGGAAGTCTATCAAGGACGAAACAGAATGAAGTTCATGAGAAGGGAAGCGGTTCGCCAAGCAAAGCCAGCTCCCAAGCCACGCGAACCTAGTCAGCCTGCGCCCGTTGAAGAAAATTGTAAAAGGAGACGAGCACCAAGGGCTGCCTACTGAAAGATAAAGGTCCCTCAACCCCAGACTGAGGTGGAATTCCTCGAGCCCCTTCCTCTGTTGCCGACCTTGTGGGATTTCTTCCCTGAGTTAGTCGTTTTCACTGACCAAGACCCGCAGTCCAGTCAAGAGAGTATTCATGAGCCTTCCTCTGCTCAAGTTCTCAACACGTCCGATAAGGGTGACGACATTAAAAGCACCTCCCAACAATCCAAGCAAGGTGAAGACCTAAAAGATTCCCTGTACACGTCCAATTCCAGTGATGACACTAAAAGCTCCCTGGATCGGTCCAATCTGAGTGGTGACCTTAAAAGCTCTCCCCCAACTTCTGGTCCCGATTAGTCTAACCCTTCTTCTTCTTCTGCTAAGACTTCTTTGCAAGTACAACTCTTGAATGCCCAGACTTTGAGGCTCTTGACAAAGAGCTTAAAAGTTGCAATATTAGCCGGCGGCTTCGAAAGCATCCGAAGAAGACGGTGACCCAAGCAGCTGGGTTCCTGACAGCCGCTGACGCCTTGGCATCTAGAGCCAATGCGAAGCCTCCTCCCACTACTGAGGAGCTCATCAAGCGACACAGGAATCCCAAGGCCAAGAGAGCCCAATGGCCTCCTGAGCCCTAGTTCGAGCAACAGCTGAGAGAGTGAAGAGAGTACTTCCATTCTCACGAAGCATGCCACATGGTGTAGATCTCTGAAGTAGTGACCAACACTAACCCAATCGGTCCAAGGTCAGGCAAGAGGTTATAGCCGCTCATGCATCGAAACTCTTAAAGTACCCTGGTCTGCCAGTCATCCCATACCCTAAAACATTGACCAATCCACCACTCCTTAGGTAACCGGGACCACCATTGTTTCCATACACCAAACCATCTCCAAACCCTCAACCTCCATCTACCTTTATTTCGCAAACACATACTCCTATCACCCAATCTAACCAGTCCACACTGGGCTCGATTGCATGACCTGGCCAGTCAGCACCAAATCCAGTGGTGCAACCTTTACCAACCCAATCCTCACAACCTCTCCAATCCATACCGGTTTCACAACAAAGTCAATCGGTACCCCAAAACAAACCTCCACCACCTAAGCTTACCCTACAACATTCCATTCCACCCAGACCCGTGGTGGATCAAGAAGAACATAGAAATGGCGATCACAAATATGAATATGATGTAGTGGTTATCTCCATGATCATTGAATCACAAAGCCCTCATCTCACGCTCTTTGAGCCCTGCTCTTCCCAATTGACCCAAGAGCTTTAGAATTCGCCCTCTCAACCTTATACACTCCCTCTCCTTGAAGCTGACCCCTCCTCGGGCATGCGAGAAGCTGACGCAGTTATCATGTTTCACACCGTAAAAACCTTAGTTGAGGAGGAGATGTCAGGAACATGCGTACCCACATTCGAGGTTAATGAAGGGCACCCGGGATCGCCAACCGATGATGAGGTAGAGGTTCAGGAAGCCCCTGAAGTGTGGGAAGAAGGTGGATAGGCAATGGCCAATGATTTGGAGGAGATGAACTTAGGAGATGAGACCGGCCCAAGGATGAGTTTCATATCGGCAACATGTCACCAGATGAAAAAGAAAACAACATTGCCTTCCTGCAAGCAACCTTAGATGTCTTCTCTTGGCCTTATCATGAGATGCCCGGTCATGATCCACAATTCACGATACATCGGCTCGGTATTGACCCATCCTTCAAGCCTGTAAAGCAAAAATCAAAAAGGCTCTGGGCGGATCTTGAAATGCAGATCGATGCTGAAGTGAGTAGACTCAGGGAGGCAGGTTTCATCTGAGAAGTCAAGTACCTAAAATGGCTCACCAATGTCATGCCAATTAAGAAGAAGAATGGGCAAATCAGGGTCTACATTGATTTTTGTGATCTGAATGTTGCATGTTCAAAGGATGATTTTCCACTACCATTCACGGAAATGCTTATTGATTCCACGCCATTGTCAAATCTTCTCCTTCATAGATGAGTATTCAGGGTAAAATGAGATAAGGATGGCACCAGAGGATGAGGAGGCCACAACCTTCCTGACTCCAAAATGGGTTTTTTGCTATACAATGATGTCGTTCGGATTGAAGAATGCAGGTGCTACCTATCAACGCGCCATGACTACCATCTTTAAAGATATGCTGCATAAGGAGGTGGAATATTATGTAGATAACTTGGTGGTGAAATCAAAACCAAAGGATGTCCATATGCATGACCTGGAATGAGTGTCGAGCCACTCCGCCGGCACCAGCTCAAAATGAGTCCCTTGAAATGCATCTTCGCCCTGCGTTCAGGAAAATTCCTTGTCAGGTATAGAGGATGGGAGATTTAACCTGTCAAAATCAAGGCAATCCAAGAAATGCCACCGCCGACGACACTTCGAGAACTCCAGTCTCTACAGGCCTAGCTTGCTTATATTTGAAGATTCATCTCCAATCTCTTAGGTCGTTGTAAGCTTTTTACACACCTGTTGAAGAAGGACTCTCCTTTCATATGGGATGAGGCATGTCAGGCAGCCTTGGATGATATCAAAGTGTATCTGCTGAGCCTACCCGTACTCTCCATGGAAGTACTAGGAAGGCTCCTCATTTTGTACGTGACCGCCCTTGATGAGTCACTTGGTGCGCTCCTGGCACAAAACAATGAAGAAGGAAAAGAAACTGCCCTATAATATCTCAGTCATAAAATGCAAGGAGTTCAAAAGAACTACTCACCACTAGAGAAGATGTGCCTGGATTTGATCTTTGTAGTCCAAAAGCTTCGCCACTACTTGCTCGGTTATGAAGTCCAGCTCATCTCAAGAACTGATCCTGTCAAGTTCGTCATGATGCATCCTTCCAGAAAATTCAGAATGACCTCTCTTCAATCCAAAATTTTAATTCCTCTCTTCTCTTAGATATTTCTATCTCAAATAAATTTTATTAAAAAATAGACTCAGAATGGAAGTTTAAAAACTTAGTGTGAGCCATAAAACATTATGTTAAAAATAGAAATAAAATCATGACTTCCAAGTCATGGAAATAGTTTTCGTTGCAGAAAACAACACTTGCGCACCCTTCCATTAATTGATCTTCTCTTTCAAACCGCAAGGACTTTCTTTATAAAACATTTTTTGTTTGAAAATATACTCAATTTTATTAGTCACAATAAAATTTCAGCAAGAAATAAAATCATATGATTGGTGGGAAAATCACGGAACCTAATGGACAATTCCTGGATTGTACAGGATCAGAACTGACACCCTTTATTGATGATTCCATAACTCTCAATACCCATAGGATCTCCCGTTGAAAATTTGCAGGTGGATCCTAATCTCAAATACACACAATATCACTAGGTACATAATCGAAAAATACATCTTTATCTACTTCATATCACTGATCCAAAATAGCCCAAAATACCTATTATGTCAAGTGTCTTTTTAGTGTTTGAATATTTCAATAATTCTTTAACCGGGGTGTATTACTTGACTACAAACGTCAAGCTTTCTTATATCTCATTCTCAATAAAGATAAAATTTAACTAATGACATCAAGTATCAATAAATCTGATACCAATGAAAGAAAAACTAATGCGATCTTGCCGGGGAATATATATATATATTTTTTTCTTCTTTTTACCCCTTTTCTTTTCTTTTTCTTTTTTTTTGGCAAAGATCACTGACAAGTAGTCTCATAAAACTAACAAATCCAAGATATTAAAAACCTTAATGTCATTAAACCAATTTTCTTTAAACAAAGAAAAATCCACAATTCTTATGCTTGGGAATATAAAGACAATATAATTAAATATGACAAGAAACAAAAAGAGAGTATCGGATATTACCTCAATCGAGCTTATTACACCCCATATTGAGTCACCATCATCTGATGGCACGAGATTAATTATCAACCTTCAATCTCAACCGGGAAAGCAAGTTTAGGCGAAGCCACCCCAATAGAACATGAACCTCTTTGATCATAAACTCAAACTCTAGATGAATTCCCTTAGCAATCTAGTTTGAGAGAGATGGATTCTCTTTTTACTAAACCTTAAAACCCTTAGCCATAAATCCATAGTTAAGAGATGGGAGAGAGAAAAACCCCATAGCCTAAACCCTTAGATTCTTTCACAATGTGGGAGAGAGAGATCAAAGATGAGAGAGTGGGGCGCGCCCCCTTTGGGCTTTCATAAGAGAGAGAGAGAGAGAGAGAAACTTTTTTAAGCGAGAGATAGAAAGATAAGGTATAGAGATTTTGGGTAGAGACAATCAATTTTATAGGCTTTAAACAATATTAGGATTTTTCTTGGCTTCTCTCTTTTTGTGAGATTGAATATGAACCATTGATCTTAGATGAATTGTGGGGTGAGAGATTTGAGTCATTCTTTCCATAGATGGGCCATCAACATTATGGAAGGTGTTAGATCTTTATCCCCTTTTCTTAAACCATTTTCCTATCAATAGAAATTAAATAAAATAATTCTAAATATAATATTGAGCACACCAATATAATGCACAAGCGTTTTCACGTTTTTCAAAAGTTCATTCAAAGCTACCTCAAGCCAATACCTTTCCAAAACACATAGAGACTTGGCATACAAAAAAAATTAGTTATCACAAAAAATAGAAATCTTCTAAAAGGGTGGGGTGTGCCACCCATGAGAGGATCTCATGGGCCCTACCATCTAGGCAATGGTGGGCCCACAAGCACAGTGGGTATCCATGCAATTTTAAATATTTTTAAAACTCATTAAAATAATTTTAGAATTTATTTGAATATTTAAATCAATGTAAATTCAATATCTCTGATTTTATAAATCCAAATTTGAGAAGTAAAATATCCAAAGATCTAGAAAAATTCAAATAATAATTCTAAAATCATATATATCATAAAACAAACATAATTAAATTCATTAGATGAGAAAAGGATCTATATGGTCTAGGAATTAAATCAATCAAATACTTGGGCACTCTACCTTCAACTGTTGACTACGAACCGCACTTGCTTTATCAAACCGCCCCAGTGTTTCCCATGATCCACAGTCCATGCAGAGGCTCATTAGTGGGTCACCAAAGTCTGGCTGATGAGCCAAAAGGTTGCAATCCCAGTCTGTGGATTTCAAGTTCTCCCCTAGAGATAGGCCAAGGTCACCTACACCTGATGCGACCACAGCTCTTATGGCTCATAGAGGTATCTCTCGCACATGCATACGCTTCACCCTAAAGGTGACTTGCTTTCCTGAAACAGTCTATCAATATGCATGATATGTGATGGTACATGGATGAGGCTTTGGCCCCCGTCTGTGAAGGCCACCATCACACATAAGGCTCACACAGTCCCTTGGCTCACTCATCCAGGCATACTCCGACCTCGTCAAGTGATGACCCATTAGAGCCCTTATCGGTTTATACTCTATATCCATGTAACATGGGTTTTTCCCAACCAACTAACCTAGATTGTCAAGCATAGTCCGGTATCAGTAAACATCTTTTGCTTAGTATGGTCTACGAGGGACCACAGTCCCATTGAGTTCATGTTCCACTATATCATTTCAATTTACAAGTACTCATAAGGCCTTTAATGGCCACACTCACCCAACATACTTCTTGTCCCCATGACAAGGAAGGTTTCTCCAATTATATCATCCCATATTTTCACTCTAATTTCAACGAATTAATTTGCCATGGGCAACAAAAGAAGCCTAAACCTGATAGGTAGAACTCTCCTACCCTTCTCTTGTCATCAAGTACCCTAAAGCCCAACTTCGAAGGGAACTCTAATGCTAACTATGGGCCGATTGGAATTAGAGGGTTAGTTAGAGACGACAATTATAACAAATTATTCTTTATGTATAGGTACTTTTCGAGATTATGATTCGAATAAGGTGAAGGTAGGCACCTAAAAGTTTTAGAGGACCAAGGGTCATGAATTTTCATGGAGGGGACTCCAGCAATGTTATATTTGGGTGGCAAAGCTTGCTCCTAGTGCGTTGTAACTATGTTTGGCGAAATTATGTGCCTAACCATCACCTAGAATATGGTATTTTTATACTCATACAAGGAGACTAACACAAGAACAATTTTTTATCCTGTTCTCGATAGCAAAGTAGGTTTTTTGTCTCAAATTGGCCATTTTGAATGAGGGAGTCAAATATAAGGAAGCATTTGAACAAGGAAGAAAGCAAGGAGCAATCAAATGCATACAAAGTACAATCCAAATGCATGTGTCGGGTACATAAGGTGCATTTGGTGCTAGGGCGCATGAGGCACACTTCGCATTAGCACATGAGGCACTCTTAGCTTTGTGGTATAGGGTTGGTGCATTGCATATCTTTTTAGACCGCAATAATGTTTCTCAGCAAATGATCACAGTCCTAATAGTGTAAAATCAAGTGATTATTAGTATTTTTTGAATTTAGAAATTTAAAACCAACTATCATGAATTGGCAAAGTGGTTCATGAACATTTGGCATCTCATTTCGTTAATAAATATGACTATTAACAAGAATTTTACTGCTAACAGTGAGAAGATAGTCTCTTTTATGAAAATCACAATAAACAACACTTTTCTTTGTTCAGATGAGCACCTAAAGCCTCTATAGAGGCCTACAAACGTTGCATTTAAACATAGTCTCTCTCTCTCTGTCTCATTTTGAATTTCGTTATTCCTCATTCCGTAGTAAGACACAATCTTTGGTGCTTCCTGGTTTTACTGTTGGGCAAGCTTGTACACTTCTCCTACGGCATAAAAATTATATATTTCCCCTTTTCCAACTATTCGTTCTGAATGGGCGGTTGAGATGGCCCCAACCACAATGTCACATCTCTACACTATTTTATTTTAAATTTTTTTTCTACAAAATATTTTGAAACCAAATTTTGGCCGTCCACTCTTCTCTTAAACTCGCACTTGTAAAATATATATAAAAAATATTGTCAATAAAATAAGATGATCAAAATACCCTTGAATGTTTCAAGGGGTATTTTAATCATTATATTTTTTTCAAAAAATTATTTTTAATAATTTTTTAGGTGTACCTCATTGAGAAGATGACACGTACCAAATTTCATATTCATATAATTTGTAGAAAAAAATTAAAAATAAAATAATCTAAGGTATCAGATCTAGACCAAACAGTGAGTGAACCACTTGATCTACATTGAATGGCTGGATCGGGGGGAAGTATGCTATAGGGGAAGTATAGAAACCTTTCCCTTGGTTCTTGTACTTTCAAATTAGTAGAACTTTATTGGTCCTTGGTATCATTTTATCCAGATTACAAATTTTCCTTGATCACTTACTTTACATTGAGAATTGTCTTGAATAGGGGCAAACATCATTTTGAAAGTGGTTCTCTCGAAAATGGCTGTATCTTGCAACAAATTCCATTTTCAAGATTTTCAAATTGTGATAGGTCTACTTGATTTGGACAATTTTTGGAGTTTGAGATTTTATATTTAGAGACGAAAATAGATTCTCAAGCTATCTACCAAAATTATATTTTTGATAAAATTTGGAGGTGCGCCTTAATTTGATTACTTAAGATTGCAACTTTATGAAAACCACACCCTTTCTTTTATACTTTCATATTGTGCGTCGATTCTTTGTTTTGTGCATTCATTATCGCATGTTTCATCTTGCACAGTGATTCTTATGCGTTTCTTCATGTGCATTGATTTTCCTGATCCTTTCTTACAACCCAAATCAATAGTATATTTACAATGAGATACTAGAAATAAAAATATATCACAAAGTCTTTCTAACTATCATTTTGGTTTTGGATGGAGGTAAAATGGAAATTGCCCTTTTCACATTACAACACTGTTATGTGATGTGTAGCTTGATGGGCTTTGTGAGTGTATAGCGAAGAAGTTAGATGAAACGTTAAATACTAAATCCCGGGGGTGTCGTTTAATAAATTCCATAAATTTCTTTATCAACTATAGTTATGTGGTTTGTTCCATTTCTCGTATAAGCATACTTAGAAAGTCTTCAAATTGCAAATTAAATTTTTTGAGAGGTATTTATTTAAAATTTATGAGTACCCCTCGCAGGATTGGTTCCATAGGAGAATGTTGGATGTGGAAAATTACATATTGGGGTTAATATTTAAAGGAAATGTGTACAATAAAGCCATTTACTTTTCTTATAAGGACGTTGCGTTCATTATTGACCAAAAAATATAAAATTGGTAGTTGGGGGTATTTTATTGAGTAGGCACAAAATCTAAAATAAAATATTTTGAATGTTGTGATATACTTCAATCTATCATATTTCATATCTAATGATTAAGAATGATTGTGACTGCTTTGTACCACGAGTTAATAGTCTTATAGTCTATAATCTCATATGTAGAAATCCACAAAATGATTGGACATCCTATATCTATTTTATGTTATTTAGATCTTTTGAAAATCAAAAGGTTTATATGAAAACTGCAAATCCTAAAGTCCTTGTGCAGTCACGCCTAAACATGATTATATGAAAAAGATGCCCTAGAACCATATCCAAATTCTAAGAAAAAAAAACTATACATTTAGAGGTCAACTTAGCCACCATAATAATCGCAACGTTTGGTTTGAAATTTTGTCATTTAGAATTTTCTTTTAGTTGTTTAAATGGCAATTTAGTAAAACTTGCTTTCATGGGGTTTCCTATTGTTTTAGTTTTAAATTACTGTTTCTTACCAACGATGAGATAGCAGTGGTGGTGGGGATCCGAACGTTTTGATGGTGGTTATGCTATTACTGTGGTGGTGGCGCAATAGTGCTTTGTTATAGAAGTGGATGTAGATGAGTGATGGCGGTGCAGTAAAACGTGGCAGTTGTCTAATGGTGTGGATGGAGCAATGGTGGTGGTTGAGGTGGCAGCGATAGTGCGATGGTTATGGTAGAGATGATTCCAGAGTAGTGTTGGTGGTTGTCAGGGGGTGGTGGCACAATAATGACACAGAATTGGTACTGTGGGGCAATGATTGAGGAGTGCCCATGTAGTGGTGTTAGCTCAATTGCAGTAGTGGTGTAATGGAGAGAATGTAATGTGTTCAAGAATGCAAGGAACTATGAGGTTGGGGTGGTCGCAGTGACACAATGGGATACCTGATTCTATCCTCTTATCGCTTTTGGAAACTGTTTATATCTCACCTAATGGCTTTGATGAGGTTGTATAGAAAGGTGAAATTGACGAAATTTTCTCTGTGATGTTTCTGCCTCCTGGATGTTCTTTCATGATGATGCAAAATAGACCATTAAAGTGTGGAAGATTTAGGCATTCTTATGGGTTGCATTACAAGGAAAATAGGTTAGTGGTGGACAATTTGTCAAAAAGAGATAAAATATTGCCGAATGTGTGCTTGATGTGCAAACAAGCTTAGGAGACCGGAACTCATTTATTCTTGTAGTGCCCATTTGCCCCTCAGGTTTGGGCATGGGCATTTAGGCAGGGTTTTACTCTCATGCTTATGGAGAATTTGATTAGTTTCATTAATAACTTGAATATGCTGGCGCGACCAATTAAGGAAAACATTATTTGGAAGATTTTAGGGGAGCAAGTCTTTGGTAGCTTTAGTGTGAGAGAAATAAGAGAACTTTTGATGGTACAATATTGGATATGGACAGTATCGAGGACAAAATTCTTCAATCTCTCTAGAACTTATATCCTGTTACCAAAGAAACCAACAGAGTTTCAAGGGTGGATATTTTTGTCAATTTAAAAAATCTTACCTTTATCTATGACCCAAAAATTGGGCCTCATGCTATCTGAAAAGCCCCCTCAGAGGGTTCTTTTAAATTAAACGTTGATGAAAGCCCTTTTGGGAACCCTAAGATAGTAGATGTGGGATGAGTTTTGAGAGACTCTGAAGGAAATATCATCTTCTCATATGCTAGCCCTTGTGGGATTACAATGGAAAATCATGCAGAACTTTGCTAAAAAATGCACGGTCTGGAGATTATCCAAAAATAAGGTTATTGCGGGTTCAATTCTAATAGAGGAACACTCCCTTAACATCATTAAGTGGTGCAATAGAGAGAAAAAGGTACCCAGTCTCTTTGCTCATTCTGATTAAAAAGAGAAGAACCTTAAAACCTGAAACCCTAACTAACTCCCAACCTTTCATCTTTTAAAAAAAATTCCAAAATTAAAAAATCTTCAAACCTGAATTTTAATCTCCCAAAATATAATAAAATAAAAAATTAAAAAACCTAATTACATAATTCTCCTTTCATCGGCCTTGAGCTTGCCGGATGTATCACATTCTCTAGAGGCCTTTCTAATAATTGATTATGGAGTCTCATCATTTTCTTTAGTAATTTATTTTCAATAAACCAATTAATCAAACACTTAATGTGGAACTTGTATGAGAACTATGGGATGTAAATCACAATCTGGATTTAATTTTTTAGCGCCTCATGTAGATGGAAAAGATCACGTGGGCTTTCCTCATACTGTTTATCTTGCCTCAAAATTTGTTCATTATATATAGGATCAACCATTAGAGTTAATAGTGCAGCTTGATTAATCCCTAGGGTGAGACTTGGTATCGAAAATAAATAAATTTAAAAATAAAAATTAACAATAAATAGTGAGAGATTATATCCTCTCTGTGGGTTGGAGAAGTTTTACCTTGAACTTGTTGAATTTATCATATCATCAAATAGTTTTTTTCAATATGCAATGATGTATTCCCAACGTTCATCTAGGCACTTTTTCTTCGTTAATGAACGTATTAATCAAATACTTTGGGCAACTTATAGGGGAACTTAAGGATGTCTATTATAATTTTGATTTCTTTTTGTGCTCATGTAGAGATCAATATTGATATCAAGAGGATGTGGATATTCCTTAAATCGTGGTTATTGCATCATAATTTGCTTATTACATCTATGATTGACAGTTGAAATAGATTGTGGTAGCAGATGTGACTCTATTGCGAAAGTTATTACTAGATCTACATGATTTTAAGCATCCTTGTTTCGTTGAATAGTATTTTCCAATAATCGCAACAATTGATTCGCTTCGTCAATCTCTCCTAGAGTTTCACAAATCTTGCTTCAAATATCGTCTATAGCTTTGTCTATACCTTTTATAATTTTTGACAATAGATCATCAATCACAAAAGTAGCTTTTGGGGCATTGTGATAAATGGACCTTGTAGGCCATGATAACAATTGATGTAGAGAGAAGCTCCTCTCTCAAGTTCTGTAAGGGAGTCCATCCCAAAAAGATCTCGTTACAAGACACAAATTAATTCTTAATCTCTTCACTTCCATTTTCTAATCCAATAGTTACATATTTATAGAAGAAAAGAACCCTAAAACCTAATTTATTCCCTACGAAACCCTAATTAAATCCCAACATTTTGTTATTAAAAAAACAAAAATTATTTATATCCTTCAATTCTCTACAACTAAAAAAAGGCACAGATACCCTTAAAGGAAATTAAAAATTCAATATAACCTAAAACTAAATTTTAATCTCCTTAAAAATCACAAAACAAAAATTTAAAACCCTAAATAATATCAATCATTCATCGCATGGAACGGGTGTCAGATGGTTGTATGGGCGATCCAGATCAGTCTGGTTCAATCTGAATTGGTGATTCAAAAAATAGTAAAATATAACTAAAATAAAAATAAAAGTTTATGGGACCTAAGAAAAAGTTAGATTAGCTTAAAGAAAAAAAAAAAAAGTTCAAAACAAAGGGTTTAGGGAGGCAAGAAATCCACATGGGACCCATACGATCTTGGAACCGATTTGGTCTCGAGCGCTTCTCTATTTGAATCGACAATCAGAATCGGGAATCCAAGACTTAAAACACTTGGCGATAGTAACATTGGTGCTGAGAAAGAGAGAAGCAAAATGAACTTTTTTACACCAATGCTAGTAGTTTAATTATTTTCTGTTTTTCCACTTCTCTTCACGTTATAAAAGTTATTAGCGGTTTACTTCGCTGCGAAGATTCTAGCGAGTCACTGCGGACCTCAGGGACAAAAGAAAAACCCTAGCCGCCTCCTACTAAGCCCTCACCACTGCCTCCTGCAAACCCTAGTCACTGCCATCACTATCTTGCAAGGTTATCTTTGCTCACCATCGCCCCTCAAAGCTACGGCTAGTAAACACCTTTACAAACCACAACCACTAGCTGTTTGCTGCTGTCCAAAGCCACCACTATCTAGTATTAAAGCAGCCTTTGACGATCCAAGGTGATAAGAACAGACGTGGTGAGAAAGAGAAGCAAATTGAACTTTTTTACACAACCGCTAGTAGTTTTATTATTTTATTTTTACCACTTATTTTAATGTTATAACATTTAGCCGGCAACTTCAGTTTAGCAGTTTGCTTCGCTGTGAAGATTCTAGCTAGTCAAGGCGGAAATAAGTGACAAAGAAGAAACCCTAGCGGCCTCCTGCTAACACAAACCACCACCGCCTCCTGCAAGCCCTACCCACCACTCTATCCAAGCCCTAGCTATCACCATCTTGCAATGTCATCTTTGCTTTAAGCCGTCACTATCGCCGCTCAGAGCCACCGCTAGTAAACCCCTTTGCAAGCCAAAACCCCCTGATGTCTGTTGTTGTCCAAAGCCACAACCATCTTAATTTAACATAACCTTCGACGATCCAGGGTGATAATAACAGGGGTGGTGAGAAAGAGAGATACGAATTGCAATTTTTACACGACTGTTAATAGTTTTACTTTTTTCGACTTCTTTTCACGTTATAACAGTTAGTGGAATACTTCAGTTTAGCGGTTTAGGAAGATTCTAGCGAGTCAAAGTGGATATAAGCGACAAAAGAGAAACCCTACCTGCCTCCTGCTAACCTTTGCTACCGCCACGTCCTGCAAACCCTAGCCACCACTATTTTATCCAAGCCCTAGCCATCACCATCTTGCAAGGTCATTCGCTCAAAGCCGCCACCATCGCCGCTCACAGCCGCCACCATCGCCGCTCAAAGCCACTGCTAGTAAACCCCTTTGCAAGCCACAACCACCTGTCGTATGTTGTTGTCCAAAGCCACCACCACCTTGCTTTAAAGCAACCTCCGACGATCCAGGGTAACCACCAGCGATCGGCAACCACCGGAGAGCAGCGAGGATAATGTTATCTAAGCAGAAGATGGAATCCACCAAAGAATTCAGGTGAACACTAGTGACCACCACAGAGCTCAGGAAATCACCGACAACTTCAGGCTCCATTCTGCAGCTCTCTGCCTCATATTTGAGGTTTCTGCTTAGGATTTGAGTGTTTCTTCTCAGATCCGAGCTTTTCTCACATCTCTCCATTTTTCTTTTTCTTTTCATTTTGTTCTTCCCTTGTTTTTCTTTTTTTTGCCTTTTTTCCCTCTCCTCTCTTGATTCTATTATTTTCTTTTATTTTATTTTCCTGTGAACTTCTTTCCTCTCTGTTTTCTCCCTCCCCTTTTCTCATATTAGGCTCTCTCCATCTAGTTAATTATTCCCATTCCCTTCTCTGTTGGGTTTAGGTGTCCTTAAATGGCTTTTATGAGTCCTTGTAAAATGAAATTATATTGGGGACCATGAACTCAGTGGGAGTGTGGTCCCTCGTGGACTATACCATGCAAACAATGTTTGCAGGTACTGGACTGTGCTTGACGATCTAGGTCAGTCGGTAGGAAAAACCATGTTACCTGGGCATGAAGAACAAACCGAGGAGGGTTCATGGGTTAGGACTTGATGAGGTCGGAGAACATGTATGGATGAGCGAGCTGAAGGACTGTGTGACCCTTGTATGTGATGGTGGCCTACAGAGATGGGAGCCAAAACGTCATCCATGTGCCATCACATGGCATGCATATCGATAAATCATTCGGGAAAGCAAGAAATCCACCTTTTATAGTGAAGCGTATGCATGTGCGAGAGATCCCCCTATGTGCCATAGAGTTGCGGTCACATCAGGTCTTGTGGGCTCGTCTCTAAAGGAGGACTTGTAATCCACATATTGGGATTGCGACCTCTTGGCTCATCGGTCAGACTTTGGTAACCCACTAATGAACCCCTGTTTCGACTGTGGGTCATGGGAAACACTGGGTCGGTCTGATAAATTAAGTGTGACCTGGTCTTGTGGACTCGTCTCTTGGGGATGACCAGTAATTCACAGACTGGGATTGCGACCCTTTGGCTCATCGGTCAGACTTTGGTAACACACTAATGAGCCCTTGCTTGGACTGTGGGTCATGAAAAATACTGGATCAGTCTGATAAATCAAGTGTGGTCTGTAGTCCACAGTTGAAGGTGGAGTGCCCCATGATTGTTTATTCAATTCTTAAACCATATGGATCCATTTTCAATCAAATTAATTTAATTATGTTTGTTTTATGATAATGATTATTTTAAAATTATTATTTGAATTTTTATGAACCTTCGGATATTTTGTTTATTATTTTTGGATTTATAAAATTAAAGATATTTAAATACCCATATGCCTTAACCCATGTTTCTAATTATTTAGAATTCTCGGTTACCTAAAACCTTAAACCATATGAAATGTTGAAGGAAGGTCATCTTGTTAGGCTTCCTTGATACATGTTGTATTGATTAGATAACTTGGTTTGTATGGATTTACTAACAAGACGACTAGTGTGGTTGAATCTTTATGGTTCAGGAACGTTTTTTATATTGTGAAACCAATGAGCACTAAATTACATATAGCATCAAACTTGCTATGCTACCACGTGATATAGGCATAAGAATGTTGAGAATATATATATGTTATATGTACAATAATTGAGTGGGAGCTGCTACAGTCGAACGTTTCTTTTAGCTGCTTGGATATTTAGTTATACAGGTGCAAGCTATCTCATGGATCCAGATGATGCGAACTCTACATCTGGATATGTATTCATGCTTGGAGGGGGTACAGTTTTTTAAAAATCAAAGAAATTGGATGTGATGGAATTATCCACCATAGATGCTGAGTGCGTGGCGTGCTGTTTAACGGCCAAGGAGGCTGTAATTTCTTAATCGATTTGACTTTCTCACCCTGTGTATTGTGAGGCAGTAAGGATTTTCTGCGCCAACACAACAGTGATATACTTGTCAAAAGAGCCACGATTTCATAAGAGATTCATGCATATAAGACTATGTTTCTATCACCTGAGGAATGAGGTGAGATTGAGAAAGATCGAGATCTAGATAAACTAAATATTTCAATGGGAGCACCTTCTAGTATTTGGTAGGTCAGCTAGAACAACAGACTATAATATTGTTCACCCATGGAACCCGAATGTGTAGCGTTAGTTGTATGGCTACAAAAAGGAGAAGTTAGTTTAAAGAACTACTTTGAGCCCATGAATATACAACCCCATACGATGAGGGTACATGATGATCATCTGCGACAATAGGTCCATGATTCGCAATGGGATATAAAAGATGGACTACGACTATTTTTGTGATGAGATCCAAGCAGCAAAGAGAAGAAAAAAAAATAAAAAAAATAAAAAAAATAAAAAGTTACCTCTATTAGTCCTTTGTGAAAGGATTGGTGGCAAAAGCCATGATTAATTTATTGAGAGAGAATAAGTAAAAAATTGTAATTTGGGGAGAGAGAGAGAGAGATGGGGATGAGAGAAAGTGAGGAAGAGAGAATTTAAAGCCTTCAAAGGCCAAGTGGGAGATGTTGGGTTTATGTATCCTTTAAAGACTTTACGAGTGCTTATAAAATGAAATGATATAGTAGAACATGAACTCAATGGGAGTGTGGTCCCTCGTGAACCATGCTATGCAAATGATGCTTGTAGATACCGGATTGTGCTTGACGATCTTGACCAATCGATTGGGAAAAACCCATGCTACCTGGGCATGAAGAACAAACCAAGGAGAGTTCATGGGTTAGGCCTTGATGAGGCTAGAGAACATGCCCAGATGAGTGAGCCCAGGGAGTGTGTGATCCTTGTGTGTGATGGTGGCCTATAGAGACAAGGGTCAAAACCTCATCTATGTGTCATCACACAGGCATGCATATCGATAGATCATATGGGAAAGCCAAAAATCGACCTTTTAGGGTGAAGCATAAGCATATGCAAGAGATCCCCCTATGCGCCATAGAGTTGTGGTCGCATCTGGTCTTGGTAACCTAGACTCGTCTCTAGGGAAGGATATGTAATCCACAAACTGCGATTGCGACATCTTGGCTCATCGGCCAGACTTTGGTAACCCACTAATGAGCCCCTGCTTAGACTGTAGGTCATAGGAAACACTGGATCGGTCTGATAAATTATGTGTGGTCCGTAGTCTACAATTGAAGGTAGAGTGCCCCATGATTGTTTATTCAATTCTAAAACCATGTAGATCCATTTCCCATAAATTAATTTAATTGTGTTTGTTTTATAATAATAATTATTTTAGAATTTTTATTTGAATTTTTATGAACATTTGGATATTTTATTTATAATTTTCAAATTTATAAAATTAAATATATTGATTTTACAATGTTTTAATATTCACTAAAAATTTTAAATGCATAAAAAAATAATCATAGGGACCCATTGTGCACATGTGCTCACCATGTTTCTAGAAGGTGAGGCCCACACCACATGTGCCTCCCATGGGTGGCACGCCCTACCTCTTACTACTTTCTATTTTATGGAAAGTTTTGTTTTGTGGTCCATGTGGCCTTATGTTTTGGTAACTTTAAATTGTGACATGTGGTCAAATTATGGATTGAGTATGTATTGACCATATATTGACTTAATATGGAAGTAGATATTAACTTGATATATCTTTGATAGCTTTTATGGAAAATGTGTGTAGAGATGTGCTATTTTATAAAATGCACAATATTTAATTAAAATTAATTTAACTTATTTTCTATTGATGGAAAAATGGTTTAGAAAAGGGGGATAAGGATTCATGTACCTTCCATAATGTTGATGGCCCATCTATGGAATGGATAGCTCAGATCTCTTACCTTACAAGTCACCTTTGATCGACTGTCTATGTTCAATCTCACAAGAATAGGCAAGCGAAGGAAAGCCCTAAGTTTTACTTTATGAACAAACAGCTTACATCGTAAACAGGCTATTAAAACATGTTTGTTTTGGGCGACACCAGCAGTGTCGCCCAGTTGACACGACCAATGCCGCCGAGATCCAAAGCGACACTCCCCGTGATACCCAAATTTAGAAGTTTCAGAATCTTCTGAAACTTTGCAATATTATTTTAGGGACTCGTTTGTGACTGCTCAAAACATTTTAGATCAAAATAAAATTTTTAAAAATACAAAGAAAATATTTTACTTTATACAGGTCTGTTCTATCTACACTTTACTATTTTACTTAATTTTAATTTATTTCATCATAAATATTTTTTTCCCTACATCTACAAGTTTACTGTAACATTATTTCATCAAAATTCATAAGAAAAAAATAAATTATGTTTTTTAGGCAACACTAGCAGTGTCGCCCAGCCTGCAAGGGCGACATTAGTAGTGCCGCCCGGGCGACACCACCTATGTTGCCCAGTTGCAATGGTCTCAAAATATCCTGGGACCGCATAGGCCTCTCTAGGGTTCTTTGGCTTCCTTTTGACCAAGGTTTGGCCTAAAATAAAAATTTTAAAACTATAAAAAACATATTTTGCTTAAGATAGGTCTATTCTGTACTTGGCTTTTTATTTATTTTAGTTCGTTAATTTTGATTGAAATCATGTTTTCCTAATTTCATCATGCTTAGTTTAAATATGTTTCATCAAATTTAAAAAGACAAAAAAATTAAAAAATAAGAAAAAATACTTAGGATTGCTTGCACCCTCCGGGAACAGTGTCCCATTTGAGTCACCCTCAACTCGGGCCGAGCTCGACTTAGCACGGATTGTGCTTGGTCTCACCATCCTGACTGTACCTTCTTAGGGGTTGCTTATCCCTCCATCTGTACTGTGCTTCTAGTGATATGCACCTCGAAGCACGCCTTGTCAGGCATGACTAGTTTCAAGCATTTGCTTTATTTCTTGATTGCAATGTGTGCTTGACCTACTCTAGCAGTAGAGGCCCGATCCATCATGCTAAGTCAATCTCATTGCTTAGGATCTCTACCGTACCTCAGGAGGGAGGGCATTGACAATTCGAAAATCCACTTCGTAATGCCCTCATACTCACGCACACGGTCCCCAGCGTGCATTGGGGTTTTCAATAGGCACTTATCTTACAAGGCATTACTCACTAGTCTCATTATATAAATTTTGGGGGGTGCGACCCTCCCATTCGATTTTCACCTACCCCATCCTGTTATTCAGTGAGTTAGGGAATATTGCCGGCATCACTTTTCTCAATGTAGCAGTATCCACTACCGATAATTGTCCCATCGCATAGCGTGCCGTATCAGTATAACAGTATCCACTATCGATGGGTGCCCCATCGCATAGTGGTCAGTGTCACAATACCATAACAGAACAATATTCACTACCAATGGGTATCCTATTGCGTAGTGATCATTATCACGGCATTATGCCATGCCCAAGAATTTAATTCATTCATGCTATATCAGTGCCTTATGACAGATAATTCAAATTTTCATCATTTAAAGTTTGAGTCTTACTCAGACCTATCCAACAGTCTCATAACATTATGACACCTAGCATAAACACCCATTATATGAGAGCTATCGCATTGCATTTACGCTTAACAATCAGCATTAACATTACAACACTTGTCGTGTAACATTCGTCATGGGACTATCACAATAGCATGGCATTTATCAATTTTCACATAACGCATAGCTGCATAGCACCGTTCACATAACATTATGGCATTTAGTATTCATCACATGAAAATTATCACATAGCACTCACGATTATCCCTTTTCAAAGATTATGCTGCACCACTTGAGTTTCTTAGTGAGTAATCCAGTAAAAGGTAACACAATACAAGCGTAGGACTAAAATTTTTGTGAAGTGTAACAGTGACGTACCCCTCTTCTTGGGTGTGTAACTCCCAATCTAAGAAGAATTTCAAAATGGTTCAAACATGGAACTTTAAGTTTACATGTGGATCTTTAAAATTTCGGTGGTTTGAAAGTATTTGGATGACATTTGTATCAAAATCATGGCAAAATGTGAGTGACAGTTCTCAGATTTCTTGAAACTGTGAACTATGACATACCCTCATAACTCTCAATCTATGGGGAATTTCAAATTGAGGTTAACATCAAACTTAAAGCTCATTCATAGATATTTCAAATGGTACTGTTTGGAAGCGATTAAACATCGTTTGGTAGGTGAAAAGCTCGATGCAAAATAGGTGACAGTTGTTGGAAATTCCAGCAACTGTGGGTAGTGACATACGCTATCATTTTGGGGCATATCTCTTGATTTATGCAAACTTTTAACATGGTGAAAAAAAACACATTATAGTAGACAATCATATATTTCATTCAAGACCAATTTGAGCTCATTTGGACATCATTTGGTCAATAAAACATTCAGTGCAAAAATGCTCACAGTTCTTGAAAATTTACTTTTTGCAAGTTTGACATGCTTCAATTAAAATACAACCTTTCATAAGCCAAGATAAACTTTGGTATAAAACCTCATTCATGTTAAACTAAAATTGCAAGTGAGCTAAACTTAACAAGTTTATTTGCATTACTCAATCAATCATTCAACCTCATGTTAATTCAACTACATTTGTACCCTTTATTCTATCATTTTCCTCACCTTTATGCCTTCAAATCTATTATTACTAAATTAATTGATGCATGGGCCCTAAATCTACTTACTTGATGCTCATGGTGACGTCAAACCTCTCGTTCGTGGGCCTCCTGAAGCTCCAAGCAAGGACTTCTCCAAGGGCAGAAAAGAGAGAGAGAGAGAGAGAGAGAGAGAGAGAGAGAGAGAGAGAGTATGAGGCAAGTGATAGAAAGGGCGTTGGAAGGGGAGGGGAGAGGGCTTTAAGTATCCACAGTAGGTGGGATCCACTATAGCTGACAGGCACAACACTAACAAGTGTGGCGCTGACACATACGACGCTGACAAGTGTGGTGTTGGTAGTAGTCACATCTTCTCCATACACCCGCGGCACTGACATGCGCGGTGCTACACTTGTGGCAGTGACATGCACGGTGCTACACATTCTTCATCGTCACGCACGGCGTACCTCCATTTCACACGTGGCATTACCCCACTACACGCGTGGTGATGCTCCTTTTCACGTGCAACAATGCTCCATTTCATGCACGACGTTACTCCACTTCACGTGCAGCAATGCTTCATTTCATGTGCGGCGTTACTTCACTTCATGCGTGACGATGCTCCATTTCACGCATGGTGTTACTCCACTTCACACAAGGTGATGCTCCATCTTCTCACTCTTCTACAAATACAGCTGTTGGAAGACACTTTTCATCATCATGGGTCCCCGATAAATAAAGCCTAACAAACAGTAGAAATTTCGACAGTCTCATAATGACCCCAAAACTGGTCAAGTTCTTCATGATGACTCCTAAAAGTCCCTTGCCAAGTTTTGTCTCATTCCGACATATTTAAGGCAGTGCAGACTGAGAAACAGTTTCGGTAGAATCAGCCTCTAACACCCTAAAACTGACCCGTATAACTAGAACTCCATTTTTCAGTGCATCAAATTGTTGTGGAACCACTGCCATTAGATTCGGCATGCCAGGGGTCAAATTTCAGCTTAAACGGACATTCCAGGAAGAAGTTATAGTGAAAGAGAAAAACAGGAGCAGCCGCGCGCTATTCCCGTACGGCCACCCTGCAACTCAACTCCATTAAAAGGGCAATCACAAACATTGACTTTCGACACTTATATCTCCCCTGTCCGAGATCGAATCGCGCTCAAACTTGATGGAGCATGTTCGTCTCGTTAAGACGAGAGTTTCAATTAGTGGCACACCCCAAGACGACGCCCGAACGTGAAGTAAAGCTAGAGAGAAGTTGCTAATCTGTGAAGAAAGTACAGAAAAATCAGAAGTGTTGCACCTCGCTCGAGTAGCCAAAGCACGTCGCTCGCAAATTCGATCGACGTGAAACCAATTTGATCATGTGCGTAAGGTCTAAGGCTATCACTAGTCCGAACTCCGTACATGATGAACGGTTGGATTTCGCACACGAAGCGGATGAAGTGACTGTAAATTCTGGCCCCGAAATTCTAGAATCTAGCCAAAACTCTAAAGTTACAAAATTTTTATCCAGACACAGAATCGAGTTGTGTTTATTGCCTGACGGCATGCTCAGTGTGATCCAGCGAAGAAATCACAGAAAAACATCAAGGAATGAGCACACTATCGATCCAAAGTTTCAAGATTCATCCAAATTTCAAGACAAATGATCGTGCCCGAAAAACACAATCCATGGCTCGAAGTTGATATGAAATCAATCTCTATACCGAGCTCAACAAGAAAATAATCATCTTTCGATCAAATAGATATGAGAACAACCCTGGATCATCCATGAAAGATCACGCAAGTTCAAGAGCAACACAGTGACTATTTTGGAATTCTACAAATTGTTAGGAAGAGGCAAATCTATCATTTTGTACCCTATTTCCTATTTCTTTTAATTCAATTAAATCTTAATTTCCAGCAATTAGGTTTAATTTTGATCAATCCACCTATGTTTGGGCACAATTCTATATATACCACGTACTATCATTATACGCAGACCCCTCATTCATTCACGAAGGATAACTTTGCTTAATAAAATTTCTCTTTCTTCTCATTGTTGGGTCACATTTGGAGAGAGATAAAGAAAGGAGAGAGAAACTTTTGGATCAGTACCCCTAAGCTCAAGGTAAATATTCTCTCTCTTCTTTTTTTTCTTCTTCTTCGTCTGGGCTTCTCTCAGAGGCCATGCATGGCAGTGGCAGTGTCGTGCATGCGTCTTTCCTTCTTCACCTCCTGCGGTTTTACATGTCGCGTATGGAGATGGAAGCACCATGAGTGACCTCCTTTCTCCTTTCTTTTCATTCGTCTCTATCTCTCAGCATGGTTTGCAGACGGCGCTGCGCATCACCGTCAGCAAATGCGTTCTCGACACCTCAGTGAGGAGCACAGACGACGAAGCCCATTGCCGCCTGCAGGGATCTCATCCTATTGCACGTCTATCGCAGACGACGATGCCTATCGCCGCCCGTGAAGGGTCGCGACAATACCTATCATCATGTGCGAGCTATTGTCTTACGCCCTCTGCCTATCGCCACCCGTAAGGGATCTTAGCGATACCTATCGCCGTCCGCGAGTTTCCTTAGTGCGCTCGGTGCCTATCGTCGTTCACAAGCTTTCTTCGTGCACTCAGTGCCTATCGACGTCCGCGAGCTTTCTTCGCACGCTCGGTGCCTATCGTAGTCCACGCGCTTCCTTTGTACGCTTGGTACCTTTCATTGTCTGCGAGCTTTCTTCGCGTGCTCGGTGCCCATCGCCATCCACAAGCTTTCTTCTTACGCTCAGTGCCTATCGTCGTGTGCAGGCTCCTCTCTGTGTCCCACGACTATCGCTGTGAGCTTCACACGAAGCTATTGCTGCCCACAAAGGGACATGCTTCCTTCTCACGTTGTCCACGACGATACCTAACACCGCCTGCCGTCCACCATTTGCTCCCTTTCACTATGAGCAACAATGTTCAGCACCATCAGGACCTTGTCCCTTTGTCGTCTTGTGCCTTCTCCTCATTCTCTTCCCTATTCACGTGGTTGAAGGTAGACTCGGTCTAGCGTTGCCATAGCGGTCTGGCAGTCGAGCAGTATTGCCGCCATGCTGGTCCTGAGTACCATGCCCATCTTGTTATCACACCAGATTAAGACAGTCATGTCGACCTTGGTTTTGAGTAGTATTTCTGTTGTGTCAGTCTAAGTTCTACCACTCCAAGTCAGCCATTGCACTGGTCCAGCTATCATGCTAGTTTTGTTCCCTTGTCGTCCCCTCTTCTTTTCATCACCCTAACTTCTCACCCTTCTCATCTATATGAAGGGTGGGTCTTTCGGCCCACTTGTCTTGCAAATTAACTATAGTAGTGTTGTACAGAAAACCAGGAGATTACAGATCAAGGGAGGCGATTCCGAACCAGCTTGAATCAGCTGGGGGGCTTTCCATCAAGATCTAAGATAGCGCTCGCGCAAGTCAACTCGAGTAAGTCACGAACCCAAGTGGGGTTGGTCGCCACCTCACATCCAAAATTCCTCTCTCACTAGTTGGACACTTGCCATTGTTCTTTGAACGAGGCTCCCAAGAGAGCGATCTGAGGTCCTGGGTCTTTCGAACCTGAGATACGTGTTACTCGATCACCTAGATCTGGGGAGGTGAGATCGAGGCACCAAACCAGCTTGACGACTCCACTGGGGACTTATTACCCCTTCGTCGGTTCGCTCTTGTTTGATCACTATCACCTTTTACTTTCTGCACTACTTTCTATGACTTTTGGGTTATTCAACCCATTCATCCGAGTAAGGGATTCTCATCCCTGCACTCGTGACCATCCCAGGGAAGCGAGCTACTCAAGCCTCTTTTCCTACACTCCTTTTGAGTCAGAACTAACAATCTGGCTCCTAAGTGCTTTCTTGGGTTGGTGCAAGAAGGGACTTAGAGGTCCCTGACTCCCCGCTTCCTCGCCCTGGTGGAACCTCCACCAAGGCCCCTTGCATTAGTAGCACATCCACTACCACACACATCATGCGCCTTGCTATTGGCAAGGCCCTTGTCAGTCATATTGCTGAGGTACGCCGGAAGGCTGCCCTGCCCACTCTCACTACCCCGAACCTCTACTCCTGGAGGTTCGACACACAGAGGCGCAGAACTTACGACCTCCACCTCTCGCACACATCTAAAGGCTTGTGGTCCAACCACTCGAGCCACACCTCCAGGAAACCTTCATGCTGCCTCGAACTTGTGTTCGAGGCTAGGCCTTCTCGAGTGAAATCCTGCACGCACCATGCATCTCACAGCTCGGGGAAGCGCTAGTTCTGCTTCAGCTCAAGCACATGAGGGTCGACCACTTCGTCTTCCATCTCACCACACACAGCTTCACCCTGTGAGAGATAGGTTCGTACCCGATCCCTTACAGATACAAGCTTGTGGGTCCCAACCTCCTAAGGTTGAACCAATCGAGCAAACCAGGGTTGACCCCTAAGTCACCTGAACGGCTAACCCTAAAGGTGCACATGCACCAGCTTTGCATCCCTGATCCCAACTCAAGCAGAGTCATGAACCAACTCTTCTTCTATCATCCCTCCTTCACCACGCAAGCATCTCGAGACCTGGTAGTCAAAGGTGTTCCCTAAGAGTACCATCTTGATTCAGTCGCCCCAAGTCAAGCATGCACCCGAGCCTCACAAGGGAATTCGAGGTAATGGCCTGATGTCAGATAGGAGCTGTAGCCTCCAAAGTAACGACCCAAGTTGCTCTCTATCCGGACCCCATTCTTTGCTCCAGGTAATTGACATGTCCCTCTCCTGCTCAAGAAAAATGGGGCAGTTCAAGCAAAAGACTTGGTTCTAGAGTGAGGTTCGACATAGATGCCATGGTGGCCCATAGCCTGAAGAACAAGGTCTCGAGCATGCAAGAGGCACCTCTTTACCAAAAGTTGTACCCCTCATACATCGACCAAGTGTCGTTTCCCCCGAATTACCAAAAAGGGAAGCTCCCCTTGTTTAAAGGCACTTCATCCCCACACTAACATACTGCTCACTTCCAAGAAGCTTGTCGAGAGATGACAACTGATGGGCGCCTCCTCCTCCGTTAGTTGGTGGAGACCCTCGATGGGTCAGTCTTCCAGTAGTATGCTCGATTGCCTCCAAACGCAGTGCACACATGGCAGGAAATGGAGCAGTTGTTTTACCAACGATTCTACAAAGTCCAAAGGAACGTGGAAACCATTGAGCTCCTTACCTTGACTCAAGACCCTGGTGAGCTGGTTGACAAGTTCATAGCCCGATGGAGAGAGTTGGCAACCTTCCATGCTACTGCCATGGTTGAAAAAGAAGTTGTCCAAACTTGCATAATAAATATGCTTCCCGAGCTTGCCCTGCATGTCGGGGCCTCCAATCCACCTTCCATGTCAAAGCTCATCTCCAAACCAGTTCATATTGAGGGTCCGTCTAAGCACCATGGCAGATCTCGTCAGTAACCCTCCGGCTCGAATTCTCGCTTCAGCAGTCGGGGCAACCAGCAAAAAGCGATGATCAGTGCGGCCGTCACCGTGACTGACACTAACAAAGCCGCCCCTCAAACCTTGGACCTCTCCAAGGCCCAGACGCCTCAAGCCGAGGGAAAGCAACAGTCTTACAATAAGGTGTTGCCCCCTAAAAATATAAATCGAAATGACTTCTGGATCCAGCACCAGAATAAGGTGTACTCCGTTGATAAGGAGTGTGTTCCTGCACTGCTTCAACTACTACTGGAGCAAAACATGATCCATCCACCGGAGGTCAACATTCCATAACAAGCTGGACAGGAGACACACGAGAGGTATTGTGCCTATCACAGAAAAGTAGGCCACCCCACTAAGGACTGCTATAAGCTCAAAGACACTATCGAGGCCCTTGTTAACAAGGGTCAGATAAAGCTCGAAGAGTTAAAGAAAGCGTTCAGGGAAACTGAGGCTTCTCACATAGTGACAGCCCAAGAGGATGAGGGCACACTCGCTATCCTCTGTGCATTATTTTCCATAATGCTCGAAGAGGGATAGGTCACGCCAAAGCCAACAAGGCAGCCCAAGTTCCTGCCTCCAGGAACTGAGAACCTCTGGTGCTCGTATCACCCGATACGAGGCCATGACATGAGCGAATGCACTAGCTTCCATGAGCTCTTGGCAAAGAAGATGCAGCAATGCCAGGAAGCTCATGGTAACTCAGAAGGACACCCTCAAGTCCATCTTCCACCAGTGCAAGAAGAACTCTCAACGTAAGCCCCGAGAAGCATTGAGCTAGACCCCCTGTAGGCCCTCTTCGAGGCGATGCTCCAACAGGGTCTCGTCACTCCCAAGCCCACCAGGTAGCCGAGGCATCTTGCCCAAGGAATAGAAAGCCTCGGGTACCCATGTCACCAAGTATGGGGCCACGAGCTGAAAGATTGCTCTGAGTTCGAAGCTATAGTCACTCGGAAGGTACAGGAAGGCCGCATCGTTTGCGCCGTTCTCGTAGAGCGCTTCCAAGTCGTCACTCCCGTCCAAGAGGAAATCCCACTACAGGTCCCTTATGAGCATACACTGGACTCTTCAGAGCCCTCAACTTCTCAGCCCTTGGAAGTCTACCATGGATGAAGTAGACTCAAATCCCTAAAGCGTGAGGCAGACCACCAAGCTAGGACTACACATTAGCAGACAGGGCAGACCAAACACCCCCTCAGGGATCCAGAAGGAGATGAGCACCTTGGTCCGCTCGCTGAAGGAATCGTCTTCCTCAGGCACCAGTTGAGGAAGAATTTCTCAGGCCCCTTCCTCCACTGCCAACTTTACAGGATTTAATCCTAGGCACAACTCGCCTTATCTTGTCATCCAAACAAACGGACCTCCTTGAGTCATTAACAGCTTGGGAGTCGTCCAATATGGGTGACGATGCTAAAATCACCTCACAAACAGGGTTTCATACCCGACCCGTTAACACACCTATTCTTACTCCAACCTTTTTCTTCTTTGGCCTCCTTTTCTACTCTTTTCCCTCTTTGCCACCTTTTGTTCTGTTATTGGGTCGTGGTTGCAGTGTCGGCACCCCAGCTATGGACTGGTGTAGGTTGTTGGTTGCCCCAACCTCGTCTATGAGGAGATCGTTGAAAGGAAGGTGCTCCCTCAGTGCTACTTGTTGGAAGTTGGAGTTTGGAAGTGATGTTATGAGAAGATGAGGCTCTTGTGAGTTATTGTTTGGATTAGTTGGGTGCTTAGATAGTTTTGGTGTAGGATTGGTGAGGTTTTTGTGATTATTGTGTTCCAGGAGTTAGGATAGGTCAGTCTTGGATCTAGGGAGTGCCCCTCCCAGCTCTTAGTCTTGTACTATTGTATTTAGGAAGTTTGCTCCACTATTTAATGATATTACTCTTAATGTTTAAAAAAAAAAGTAGTTTTGTTAACAAGGACAAGTTTCATTTTCCATTTCAATCATCCATTTTTGGAAGACTAATTGCAAACTCGGAATCCATGCAAAATTTCAAATCGTATGAGAACATTCCAAACGGGCAGAAGCTATAATGGGTGTCGTTTGTATGAGGCCGAAACTCTAAACAAAGTAAGACACACCTTCAAATAAGACCGAAATATATTGCTTTAGTATCAGAAATCTTTGTGATAACCTGAAAATTTATTTTCATGTTTAATTATAAAATTAAAGATTAAAAAATAGTGTAGATCGAGCAGATCTATGAACACTTAAAAATCTTACAAAGTGACAGTTTAGATAATACATTATAATATGCATTGTTTCGTATACTTGAGATTTATTTTTCCTCATGTCCATACATCTTGAGGCCTAGATGATCGGATTGAGAGTTTTTTTAGCATCGAAACAACCCCTTCTAGAAAATATTTGAAGTTCACCTTAATTTGTTTCTTTAGGACGTCACCCTTATGGAAACGTTTTCCAATTACAATTGGGCCAAAATTCAATATATCATAAACAAAACTCAAGTATCAGTGCAGTTTGGGTATAGCCGAGGCTCTAAATAATCAAAGTAAAGCCCACCTTCAAATAGTGCCAAGAAATGTAGTTTCAATACTGAAAATTTTTGTGATGGCCTTAAAATATATTTTCATCTTTAATAATAAAATTTAAAGCTTAAAAATAGTGTAGAACTAGCAGATCTATAAAAATTTGAAAATCTTGAAAATTAACGGTCCAAAAATGCATTACAAGATTCACTATTTTCAAAACGTGAAATCCATTTTTTCCTCATATCCATGCATTTTGATGTCTAGATGATCAATTTGAGAATATTTGGGCATCAAAACAACCTCTTCTAGTGAATTTTTTGAGGTGGGCTCTAATTTGATTGTTTAGAGCCTCGACTCTATATAAAATTTTTCCATTTGGATTATATGAGCACCTATCAATTAGGAAAGGAAATAGTTTATATAGAGCCGAGGCTCTAAACAATCAAATTAGAGCCTACCTCAAAAACTTCATTAAAAGAGATTGTTTTGATGCCCAATTATCCTCAAAGTGATCATCTCGACATCAAGATTTTTTCCATTTCGATTATCTGAGCACCTATCAATTAGGAATGGAAATAGTTTATATAGAGCCGAGGCTCTAAACAATCAAATTAGAGCCTACCTCAAAAATTTCATTAAAAGAGGTTATTTTGATGCCCAATTATCTTCAAAGTGATCATCTCGACATCAAGATGCATGTCCATGAGAAAAAATGGATTTCAAGTTCTGGAAATAATGTATTTTGTAATATATTTTTGGACCATCAAGGTTCATGATTTCGAAGTTTTCATAAATCGATCAATCTACACTATTTTTGAAGCATTAAATTTTATAAATAAAGATAAAAATATATTTTAAGGCTGTCATAAAAATTTCCAATTTTGAAACCGTATTTCTCAATTGAAGGTAGGTTCTAATTTGATTGTTTGGACTTGGAGTATACAAACCGCACCAATTAGTAAATATATATTGACGTCATTTTCATTTATAACGTACAAAACCCTGAAGGCGACGCTCTGACCTTCCAAAATCGACGTCATTGAAATCTCGAACGGAAAATTAGTGAAATTGAGGCTGATTTCAATTGTTCATCTAGCGGATTCCATTGACACCTATATCACCCTAATACTATAATATATAATCGATTGAATACCATGCCCTTTTAGAAAGAATCAATAGATCCTGATTTTCCTGTAAAAGGGAGAAACTATCAAAGTTGGAGAAGATTCAGGAGAGAGAAGTGGGTTGAGAGAGAAACAATCAAAGTTAGATAAGATTGAGGAGAGAGAGGTTTGAAGAGAGAGAATCGAAGAGGGAAGAAAGAGATACAGAGAGGTTTGAGGAGAGAGAATCCAAGAGAGAGAGGTTTGAGGAGAGAGAATCAAAGAGAAGAGAGAGAGGTTTGAGGGGAGACAATCAAAGAGAGAGAAGAGAGAGATAGAGAGAGGTTTGAGGAGAGAGAATCAAAGAGAGAGGAGGAGAGAGAATCAAAGAGAGAGGTTTGAGGAGAGAGAATCAAAGAGAGAGGTTTGAGGAGAGAGAATCAAAGAGGAGATAAAGATAGAGAGAGAGGTTTGAGGGGAGACAATCAAAAGAGAGATAGAGACGTTTGAGGAGAGAGAGAGAGAGAGATGGCACACCCCATCCATGCTATCTTCTTCCCTTACCCTCTGCAAGGCCACATAATCCCCTCCGTTCAACTGGCCCTGAAGCTTGCATCTAAGGGCCTAACCATCACCTTTGTCAACACTGAGGCCGTCCACGCCCAAACCGTCAAAGCTTATAACAATTCCCTCTCTAAGACCCTCAACGACTCGATCGACTGCAGCAATTCGACCGACGACATTTTTTTCGGTGCTCGAGAGGCCGGACTCGATATCAGATACAGAGTAGTGAGTGATGGACTCCCCCTTGAATTTGACAGGTCTCTCAACCATAACCAATTCATGTTCTCTCTCCTCCATGTCTTCTCGGCACATGTCGAGAAGATTATCAGAGAGGTCGCCCTCGACGGACCCCCGATCTCGTGTATCATCGCCGACACCTTCTTCGTTTGGGTGGCTCCCATGGCTGAGAAGTTTGGAGTCCCCCATATCTCATTCTGGACAGAACCAGCACTTGTTTTCTCACTCTACCATCACGCCCACCTCCTTAGACAACATGGTCATTTCGATTCAGAGGGTAAGCATTCATTCTCATATTCTTCTTGGATCTACTGAGATAATGGGACTGATAATTTTAATTTGCAATTGCTTGTTTTTCTGCAAGTTTTTTATCTGTAGAGGTTTTTGATGGATCAAATGTGATGGTTGGACTATCATTGATTTGATTTGGAGTGGTTTGCCATAAGTTTTTGACCATGTGTTTGTGTGAAATAATTTCGCAGTTTTATTAGGTTAAAATAGTTATTGTCAGTGATTGAATAATTGGCCGAGTAGTTTCTACAATTGCTCAGGCTTGGGCCCTTGCCCGAGCTGTCTCGAGTTAGGTATTCAATTTGGGAATATTAAAAAAAACTTAAAAAATAAGAATTTGTTTGGGATTTAAGAGTGCTTTGGCCATTAATACTTATTTTTATATTTTTCAACATTTTTTAATTATTTCGAAAATACCCCGTAAAGTTTTGAAAATCTATTATTTTACTAATTTGTTAACATCATTTTGAAATGCTTTACTTAATTTTATTTTAAATATATTTTCTTTTCTTCTTTTTTTAAATTTTTTTACTGTTACAGTAGTAAGCACTAATCGGATCGAATTACTTGGACTCATCCAAATAATCAGCTCGAGCTAGGACCAATTACTCCGTCTGAGTCACAGTTTTTTACACTAATTATCATGGTTAGAGAGAGAAAAATATTGAGATTTCTCTATTGGTTTGTGCTTCATCGATAGCCTTTTTTGAAATTAGTTTTAGGAAAGAAAGTTAATGAATTCTCCCGAATATAATTGACTCGCTGTAGTGCCCCCATTGGAAAGTCCCTCACAGCTATTACATTGAATATATATACCGTATAGAAAGCGATTTTTTTAATAAATAGATCCAGTCTCAAGTTTGAATATAAAATTCATAAGGATCAAACAGGAAATAAGACTATGACTAATATAATTATGAGCAATGATCTTATAATAAAATATACGATCAATCAACCTTTATTGAATTTAAAAAAGAATCAGAATATCCCAAATATAATTAACTCGTTGTAGGTCCCCCATTGGAAAGTCCCTCACATCTGTTACACTGAATATATGCTTTTATTTTCATTAAAGCCAAAATTAGAGCAAAAATTATAACCAAAATTCCCTCATTAAACTCGAAATAAAAATCCTTGACAACAGCCACAGCCAAAGGACAAATGACCCTCAAAAAGGCCACAGGAGTGAGGGATTTTTTTTACTCTTCATTTTCATTGGATGGGGGTAATTTGGTCATATATTGGATTATAAAGTACCCTAGGTTTAATGAAAAGAAAAACATATTTAGGGTAAAGGGTGAAATATGTATAAGGTGCCTTTGGTAGAGCTTGGAGATGTAGTTCAGAAACTAGCTTAAAAATCTATTTTTCTCTCTGATTATGAAATTAAAACTTAAAAAATAGTATAAATTGAGCACATCTATAAAAACTAAAAAGTCTTGAAAATAGACAATTTAGATAACTGGTTACAAGATGGATTGTTTTTAGGACTTAAATTTTTTTTTCTTATCATATCGACACATCTCAAAGTCGACCTTATAAGACTATCTTCCAAAGGATCTTTGAGATATACCTTATTTTAATAATATAAAGTTGCAACCTTTTATTTAGAAGGAGGACACAATCACTTTTAGCTATTAAATGTGAAATCCAATAGTTGAAAGTGTGCCACAGCATTCGAGAAATTTTATTTCATACTTTGTGCTCAAACAATGATACATCTTCAACAACCCAATTTCAAATCTAACAGTCACGGATGTTTGGTTGGTTTCTTATCAAGGCATGTTCTTCAAAATCCAACCCTATTTATATATGGGTATATTTTGGATAAGGTTGCAACCTTAAACAATAAAAACAAGGTACTTTCAAACTTTACCTAAGATGCAATTTTAGTACTTAAATTTTTAGGATGGCCAAGAGTCTATTTTCATCTCTAATTATAATTTTTTAAACTCCAATTGTTCAAATCATGCAAATATATAAATGCATGAAAAGTTTGGAAATTGAGGGTCCCAATAATGTGTTGCAAGATGTAGTAATTTTTGGACTTCAAATCTTTTTTTTCTTTTTCTTTTTTTCACGTCCATAAATATCGGTGTCGAGATAATCAATTGGATGGTTTTCTAATGTTGGATAGGGTCATATCCAAAATCAAATAGGAATCTTCATATAAATATTACATACGTCTCAAGAACCAAGAGATATATCCCAGAGTCCTAATCATTTTGGATTTCTATTCCTTTTAGAAAACTTATCAATATCAATCCCAATTCAACAACAAAACAATCTTTTTTTTCAATGGATTTTTTAGGTGCACCTTAATTATACAATATAAGTTATGAACCATTTATCTAACTTTTTCCTATGTATAATTCAAAAGATGATTACAGTAAGTTTTAGATTTCTTTCTAAGATTCAAAATTTAAATGATAGATTTTCGAGCTATTTCATGTATTGAATGATTGATTTTAAAACTTCAAATTAACGTTAAAGTTTCTTCAAATGTAACCTTAAAAAATAATAAAATGATAGCATCTTTCGTATGTAAAGGATTTTGCAGCTGCCACATTACGGCAAACAATTCAATTTATTGCGGGAAAATTGTATATGGAGTTAAGGCTCTAAACAATCAAATCAGTGGCCACCTTAAAATTGGATCCCATATCAAAAAGTTCACTAGAAGAGACTGTTTTGATGCTCAAATATCTTCAAATTGGTCATCTCGACATTAAGATGCATGGACATAAGGAAAAAGACGAATTTCAAGTTTTGGAAATAATGCATCTTGTAACGTATTTTTGGATCGTCAATTTTCAAATTTTGCAAGGTTTCATAGATCTACACTATTTTTGAAATTTTAAATTTTATAATTAAAGATAAAAATATATTTTAAGGCTACCACAGAGATTTTCAATATTGCAACCACATTTCTCAATACTATTTGAAGGTGCTTTACTTTGATTATTTAGAGCCTCAGCTCTATACAAACCCCACCCTTTATTGTGATCATATTGGAGATACTACATGACCTTGATTTCTCTTGATAACATCCATATAAAATCAATCTTAGATTGAAGCTAAGTTAATCCAACGATCACAAATAAATTTCATATTTTAATTTTAATTATTTTTTTACAAATCTAAATCGCTTAAAATTTCATGTATATTCTTATAAAATAGGCAAATTTTATAAAAACATCAAAAAAATTAATTCATAAAAATTAAATAGATCAAAAATATCCCTAAAACTTTTAGGAGTATTTTGGTGTATTTATTTTTTAAAATTAATTTTTAAATATTTTTAGTAGGTGCTTCTTGATGAGAAGAGTGGACCCATAAGACATGAGATTTTAATTTGTAAAAAAAATTAAAATTCAAGTATAAAATGAAATCACTGTTGCACAGATTCAATTGAGAGAGAGATTTGAATACTAATTAGGCTTTTGCACTCTAAATTTGCAACTGTTCCCTTCTTCAAATTTAACATTAGTATTCTCTCTCCCTGTGTCTTTCTTTCTCCATTGCAAACTACAGGCAAAAACCGCAAGGACCCCATCGACTACATCCCCGGCATCCCCTCCATTGACCCCAAAGACATCCCCTCCTACCTCCAAGTATCCGACACCTCGACTGTCGTCCACCAAATCATCTTGGCAGCCTTCAATGGTGCCAAACGAGCCGACTGGGTCCTCTCCAACACCGTAGAAGAGCTCGAACTACACACCATAGAGGCCCTCAACAACTACTTCCCGTTCTACGCAGTAGGCCCCATTCTGCCCCCGAAATTCACAGAAAACTCCATCTCCACTAGCCTTTGGCCTGAATCCGACTGCTCTTCATGGCTCGATACACATCCCGATCGCTCCGTCATCTATATATCCTTCGGAAGCTATGCACACATAAGCAAAGAAGAAATCCAAGAGATCGCGGAGGGGCTTATGCTAAGTGGTCGCAGTTTCGTGTGGGTCTTACGCCCCGACATCGTCTCTTCCGACGAGCCCGAGCCCTTGCCCAAAGATTTTCAGGAAAGAACCAGAGGGCAAGGCTTAGTGGTGCACTGGTGTAGACAGAGAGAGGTGCTTAGCCATAGAGCCATTGGTGGGTTCTTGACTCACTGTGGTTGGAATTCTATAATGGAGAGTGTTTGGTGTGAGGTGCCTATGCTTGGGCTGCCATTGTTGACTGATCAATTTACAAATAGGAAGTTGATAGTGGATGATTGGGGGGTGGGACTGGATTTGATGAGGAAGTTGAGGAGAGAGGAGGTTAAAGAGAATATGGAGAGGGTTTTTGGGGAGGAGGGATTTAGAGAGAGAGTTAGGGAGGTGAGGGGGGTATTAGCAAGAGCTATTGGAGAAGAGGGGTCCTCTCAAGCGAATTTGGACAAGTTTGTAGTGGATTTGAAGAGGAAGCTTGGGGGACCCTCTAAAGGAGAAGTTATTTCATTTGATAGAGATGTATATGGGGAGTGATTTATGTATTAATTTTATTGTGATAGAACGAAACGATCTTCCAAAAAATTATGTTAGGAGCATTTGTTTTATTTAAATTTATATGGACAAATATATAATGAGACCATTTCTCTTTGATATAAGGTAATCACAATTAATCTTGACAAGTGGATGTGAAATTAGATGGATCCATTTATTCTATTGGCCAAGCTCAAATTTCAAAAGAAATTTTCTCGAACTTTGTGACACACTTAAGCTATGGGATTTTTTATATGGAGCCGAAGCTCTAAACAATCAAATTCGAGCCTACCTCAAAAATTTCACTAGAAGAGGTATTTTTTATGCCCAAATATCTTCAAATTGATCATCTCGACATCAAGATGCATGGATATGAGAAAAAAATAGATTTCAATTTTTTAAAATAATATATTTTTGCAACGAATTTTTGAACTGTAAATTTTCAAGATTTTCAAGTTTTCATAGTTCTCTCGATCTACACTATTTTTTGAAGCTATAAACTTTGTAATTAAATATGAAAATATATTTAAGGGTATCACACATATTTCCAGTATTGAAACCACATTTCTCAACACTTGGTCTATAATTTGAATGTTTAGAACCTAGGGTCTATATAAACCGCACCTATATATATATATATATATATATATATATATATATATATATATATCATCAATAACTTTTTAATAGTAAAAGTGTTTCACACCCTACAATGGAGTAACCCCGAAAAAATACAGGGAATTATCTATCATAAATGTATAGGAAAAGTTGGGCGGTTCAAGTTAAGGTCGGGACCGGCCAATTGCCGGTTCGGTTTTCGGTCAAGTTTGGTAAACTGGTCAGGTATTTTAAAAAAATTCAAAAAATATTATATTAATTCTCCCAAAATAAAGGATTTTATTTGTAATGTATTTTTTAGTGTTTTTCATCATTTTTGCAAAGATTGAAAATTGTTTTGCTTATTAATACTTAATTTTACATTTTCCCATCTCTTTTAAAAAAAAATTCCCTACCATAATCGACCTTTGTTAGTATCCCATTTCACACTAAAGTTCAAAGCCATAATCCGTCAAAATCTCTCTCTCTCTCTAACCCTCAAACTTCTCTCTCTTTTACCTCTCATCCTCACATCCATTCTTCTCTCTAAAAACTCCCCCTTCGCTCTTCTCTATCTAGAACTGTAAAAGAATACATCAACATTTGTACATACTTGGAATGAGATTAACGTTGACTTATTTTGTTTGTATTCGATGTGTTTGAAGCGCAATTTCTGTTTAATTGGTCTATATTTTAAATTCATTTCTAGAAATCAGATTCTCTTGAATCCGAAGGAAGTGGCCCAACTATCCTTATTGACTATACTTTTTGATATGTACCTTGGTCTCCTCCACCTGAAGGTAGCTTTAAATTAACTTTTGATAAGGCAATTCAGTTGGAAACACGGATTGGCAAGTTAAGGCGGGATCATTAATCATTAGGGATCGTAAATGGGAACATCCTCATCTATTATTCTGGGCTTTGAGGTTCAACTACGGTGAATGAAGCGGCAGTTAGAGGTCTTCTGGAGGGACTCAAGAAATTGTTTCTATTTTGGAAGGGCGAAAAATTATTGAGGGTGATTCAGCTGTCATTACGTGGGGAAAGGAGAAAGGTAGATTCCTTGGAAGTTCACTTCAATTTTTTATGAGCTCAGGGTGATGTTAGCTGATCTCACAACTAAGCTTATCCATTGCTACTGTGAGGCTAACAGTGAGGCGAATTTTTTGGCTAAATTTGGTGCGCACCAATTATAGTCGGAGATCACTAATTTTGCCTGATTGTTTTTTATTTTTTATTTTTTATTTTTCTCCTCTCTTTTTGTAATTTTTGAGTAAAATGCTAACATTTGAAAAAAGATAAAAAAAATAATAAAAAAATTATATTAGGTTTCTTTCTTTTCTCTTAGCCAAAAGCTTACTTTCAAAATAAGACAAAAATCAGAAAGAGAGAGTGCAACAGAGTCAAAATGAAAAGACAAGGAATAGAGTAAGATGAAGAATCTTCGTTCTTTTGTTTTTCTAAGCCCCCAAGCTTGCTTTAGAATAAGACAAGTATTAGGGAGACAAAGAATCGACCGACGTGCATCGATTACAACAGACTTTTGACCTTGCGGGCCAGCTATACAGTAAATAATCACCAAAAACCAGCACTTGTCCAGCTGGTTTTCGGTGATTATTGAAGAAAGTACAAACGATAAAACAAGACAAAAAAGGTGGGCCGCACTGACCCTAGCCCAGCCCTCAATCACAGTTTATGACCCGGGCCCTATTATTTTAGGCCAGGCACCTCGGCCTATTGCAAGCTCTAGCATGAGACGAAAATATAACATGATTTCTCATAAAATTTTTATTTTTGAAAAACATTTAGGGCCTGTTTGGATACATGGAGTTTAAGACATGGATTCCTAATATCTTGGATATTTCCAGAATCCGCCGTTTGGATTGTCTAATGACTAGGATAGTTAAAATCAAGAAAATCAAAATCTTAGAAATAAGACCTCATTTTCCATGATTTCATTTCCACATCAAAACCTGTTTTTTTTTGCATTTCCAAGGTCATAGATTTCACTCATTAGCTCCCTCGATCCAAAACAATTGAAGCATTTGGTAGGTATGAAAATTTTAGAGAGAGAGGAAGTAACTATATTTTTTAAAGAGAAAAACTATCTCATAATTTTTAGAGAGAAAAACTATTTCAAATTTTAACATTTACAAAGAGAAAGTATGTTAACATTTTAGAGAGAAAAAGCATGTTAAAATTTTAGAGAGAGAAAGTACAATTTTTTTTTAGAGAGATGAACTATCTCATCAAATTTAACTTTTAGAGAGAGAAAGCATGTTAAAATTTTAGAGAGAAAATATGTGAAAATTTTAGAAAGAGAAAATATCAAATTTTTTAGAGAGATGAACTATTTCAAAATTTTAGAGAGAGAAACTATATCAAATTTTTACTTTTAGAGAGAGAAAGAATGTTAAAATTTTCGAGAGAAAAAGTATGTTAAAATTTTAGATAGAGAAACTACCAAATGTTTTTAGAGAAATGAATTATCTGAAAATTTTAGATAGAAAAACTATCTCAAATTTTAAATTTTCAAGAAAAACTATCATATTTTAAAGAGAGAAAATACATGCAAATTTTTAAAGAGGGAAAGTATCTCAATTTTTTAGAGAGAGAAACTAATTCAAAACTTTTGGAGAGAAAAATGATCTCATATTTTAATTTTTAGAGAGAGAATTTATATCAAATCTTAAATATAGAGAGAGAAAGTATTCCTAAAATTGTAGAGAGAGGAAGCATTCTTAAAATTTTAGAGATAAATTATTATAAATTCTAGAAAGAGAAACTGCCAAAAAAATTTAGAGAGAGAAGTTGTCTCGAATTTGGAATTTTAGAGATAGAAAATATATTAAAATTTTAAAGATAGAAATTATATCAAATTTTAGAGAGAGAAACTACTTAAAAATTTTTAGAGATAGAAACTATCTCAAAAATTTTTGAGAGAGAAACTATCGCAAAATTTATATTTAGAGAGTGAAAGTATCTTAAAATTTTGGAGAGATAAACTATATCAAATTTTAGATAGAGAAAGTACATGAAAATTTTAAAGAGAGAAACTATCTCAAAAAAATTTAGAGAGAAACTATCTCAAAATTTAAGTTTTAGAGAGAGGATGTATCTCAAATTTTAAACTTTAGAGAGATAAAGCATATCAAATTTTAGAGAGACACTATATCAAATATTAAAGAGAAAAACTATTTCAAAATTTTGGAGAGAGAAACTATCTCAAACTTGAAGTTTTAGAGTAATAAAGCATCTTAAAATTTAAGCTAGTAACTATATTAAATTTTGGAGAGAGAAAGTACATAAAAAATTTTAGAAAAAAAAACTATCGCAAAAATTTTAGAGAGAAATTATCTCAAATTTTAGCTTTTAGGAAGAAAAAGTATCTTAAAAT
The DNA here is from genome assembly GCF_054954075.1 of Amborella trichopoda. Taxonomy (NCBI): domain Eukaryota; kingdom Viridiplantae; phylum Streptophyta; class Magnoliopsida; order Amborellales; family Amborellaceae; genus Amborella; species Amborella trichopoda. The sequence continues at coordinate 33,023,184 of NC_142342.1, forward strand.
TTGAGAGAAAAACTATATCATATTTTAAAGAGTGAAACTACTTAAAAATGTTAAGAGAGAGAAACTATCTCAAAATTATTGTAGAGGGAAACTATCTCAAGTTTTAAGTTTTAGAGAACGAGTATCTTGAAATTTTAGAAAGAGAAACTATATTAAATTTTAAAGAGCATAAAACACCTAAAATTTTTAGAGAGAGAAATTATCTCAAGATCTTTTGATAAACAATTTCAAATTTTAAATTTTGGATAGAAAGTACATTAAATTTTAGAGTGACATACCATATCATATTTTAGAGAGAGAAACTATCTCAAAAAAATTTATCGATACACTATCCCAAATTTTGAGTTTTAGAGGGAGAAAGTATATAAAAATTTTGAAAAGATAAATTGTATCAAGTTTTGTTACCAACGAATGGACATAGAAGTGATTGCAAAGAATCCATGAATTTTGTATAGTTTATCCAAACAAGTAATTTGAAGAATTCATGACAAAAATCCTTGATATTGAAAATCCATATATTTTTTTGAGTTTTAAATATCTAAAATTTCTAATTTCCACCTATCCAAACGGGCCCTTGGATTTCAAATATCTAAGATAAATTCTCTCTTATAATCTTTGTGGAAGGTACGGTAAAGAATCTATCTAACCCTGCCAGACCAAAACTAGAACTATGACAAAATCCACCTGTGAAGAAGTTCCCTTAGCAAAAGTTAGCACCCTCCTTGATTAGGCCAACAAAGGGCTGCTTTATTTATAGTAATGAAAGCAAATGGTGCTTCATGTCAAATTTGAGAGGCCATATGTTTAGACCCCAAATGGGCCCATGCCCCATTGTGGACTCCATTCGTATCTCGAGGGTTTTTAAAAGAGAATATATTTTGGTCTATATTTACATAAATTTTATAGCAAGGCCTTTTTTTTTATTTATTTTTTTTTTTTTTTGTCTAGAATGTCGTAACAACAAATTGCTTTACTTTTTTTTTTTTTTTTTGGGATTTTATGGGCCTTTGGAAGGATAAGATATCAAACTACCTCATTTTTTAGGCCATTTTATAACATCGGACCGTCCCAATGTTCCAAATATTGAACTACTTTGACACAGAAATCTTTTCAACTATGAGACAGTACTACTCAACTTTCTACTCTTTCAATAAATTAACTTTCTACTCTTTCAATAAATTAAAAGCCTATATGATAATCATTGGACGATACACTTAAACAAAAGAAATAGAGGGTGGTTTGATATCTTATCCATCAGACGACTCTAACAAATGCCAAAAAATTAAATAAAAAATTAATTAATTTAATGTTTGAATCAGTGTTTAAAAAAACGCCGAGTCGAACCGGACTCGCCCGGTTCGACTTGGAAATCGCCATGGACGGATCGAATCGGCGAAAAAAATAGGAATCGTCCGGTTCTAGAGAGAACCGGACGATTCTGTACAGTGACTTGCGCGATCACTGTACGGAATCAGCGAGTCCGAACAGTGAATCGGCGAGTACGGAATTTTTTTTTTTTTTTTTTTTGTAATCTATGATAGATTTTTTTGTAATACTTGATCGATTTTTTTGTAATCCATGATCGAATTGTTTGTTTTTTTTGTAATTCATGATCGAATTTTTTGTTTTTTTTTTTTTTTTGTAACCCATGATAGAATTTTTTGTAATCCATGATCGAATTTTTTGTAATCCATGATCGAAATGTTTGTTTTTTTTTCTTGTAATCCATGATCGAATTTTTTGTTTTTTGCTTTTTTTGTAACCCATGATAGAGTTTTGTAATCCATGATTGAATTTTTTGTAATCCATGATCGAATTGTTTTTTTCTTTTTTTGTAGTCCACGATTGAATTTTTTGTTTTTTTTTGTTTGTTTTTTTTTGTAATCCATGATCGAATTTTTTTTTGTAATCCATGATAGAATTTTTTGAAATTTTTTTTTTTTTTTTTTTTAATCCATGATCGAATTTTTTTTTGTAATCCATGATAGAATTTTTTGAAAATTTGTGATTTTTTTTTTTAATCCATGATCGATTTTTTTAAAAATTTGTTATGTTGTTTTTTTAATCCATATTATTCAAAGAGAAAATGAGAGAGATGATGATTCTGAGGCCACCCTATCCCAGCCATATTATTCACATATCGAGTCCTAACAACAGTGTAGGGATGAGCACGACAGTGCAGGTGAGCATGAAGGATGGACAATCTTCGGGGATTTTAGATTGGGAACACAACAAAACACTAACACTCAAGGATTTGGGAATAGTCAGACGCCTGCTAATATCGATGATTCGTTTTTAGATCGAATTAATGAATTGTTAAACGAATTCAATCAATAGCACCAACGTGACCAAGAAGAACAATAACGCCGTCTATCATTTTATTTTTAGATCATATGTTATTCATTTTACGCTTTATTGTAGTCCATGTATGTTGATATACTTATTCCATGATAATTATATGTTTATCCTTTTGTGTGATGTAAATTAAATGCTTAATGGCGGTTCATAAAGGGAAAGAACATATCAATATTCGCATGTTCATTCAAAAACATGAAAATTCTTAATGGAGTACCATCATTTCTTATTGAATTCCTAAAAAACAATATTTATAATGAATTTTAATAAATTTTTCGGATTTTTTTTAAGCTGTATTATGACCGATTCACCCGATTCCCGATCCTGATCGCCGATTCGCCGATCCGGATCGGTTTTTTGGAAGCCCGATCCTGATCACCGATCCGTTTTTTAAACCATTGGTTTGAATAGTTGAACTAAGGGAAAATCTGATAAAACAAAAAAAAAAACATTGTCGTAAAATTTCTGAAAATATGGACAAAAATGTAATTCTATAAATTTTGCCTGCCCTGTATGTAAATTTCTCTTAAATATATGAGTCAGAGCTTGAATGGCTAGGACCTATTCCAATTCATCCAGTTCGATTCCGATGATACTAGGTTAGTTCACGAATATAATATAACGAAAAGGAGTGCTATGATCCTGCAGGCCCATATGGTACATTTATTCCTTCTAGCAAAAAAACCACGAGCATTATGTTTTTCCACTCAATAATTACCAACCCAGAAAAACTAAAATTTCAGTTTTTCATACTTAGACCTTATCCTCTAAAAACTGGATGGTCTTCACACAATTTTGAGATGTTATTTCTTAGCCACGCACGAATTGTATTTTTTTATATTTTTTTTCTGTCTTTTTAGTTTCAGTGGCTTAGTCAAATAGATTATATCTGGAAAATATTGTTGAAAATTAATGGGTGAAAATGGGGCAGAAATTATAACTTCTTAAAAACTTTTGGAGGGTAACAAAAATGTACAAGTAATCTTCCCATTTCTAGGCACGAAAACTCCATTCTTGAGTTTTCCTTTATTCTAGAAATAGAAAGTTAGCACATGAAAGTAGAGTGCGTTAAAAGAGTGTGTATACAAATTGGGATGACAATGGACTCGATTAGATTGGGACCCAACGGGTATACTTGACCTTGGGTCTGGATATGGGTCCAAATTTTGGACCTGAGTACGTCTGGATACGAATCCATCCAGACCCGACCCCCGTACCCGAAGTTATAGGGTATACAATGGCAATCATGTGTCTTTAGGTGCTCGCTAGGTGTTCATATTGTTACAATATTGGTAACATTTACAATATTATTGGCAAAAAAGAAACTCATAGTCATAAGGTATATGATGGTAAAAATAGAGGAAAATAAATAGATAAATATATAAATTCATAGTCATAAGGTGGCAATGGATCCAACCAGACCTGGGACCGACGAGTTCGGGTACAAGTAGGGTCCAGCCGGACTCACCCTGTACCCGACCCGCCACCCCTATATACAAAGAGAGCACTTTCAACTTCACTCAAAGTGATTGTTAATTTTGGTGGGAGCATTTATATGCACATTTGGTATCCAAACTATTTATTCAAGTTGGGGCATTTATATATGGTATTGCGTGCTTCTTATAAGCTTTCTGTCTCTTTGGGTGCATGAATACACTGTAGACATATTTAATGATGGCGTTCTCTACTCCATTCTTCAATTTGAATAAAAAAATATTAACCAAAAGAGAAGAAAGAGTTTCTCTAATTCCTCATATTATTTCAAGATAGATCCTCTTTCCGTTTTTCTTTCAAGCGGCATAAGGAAATCCCTAAGGATTTCACCGTACCCCCCCCATCTCTTATTTCCTTCTATTATTGACTCTTGACCATAAAATTGGCCCCAACAAAAAAAATACTAGATGTCATTTCAAAATAATATTTTTTTCAGTATTTAGAAGGTACAATTTTGTCTTATATGTCGAAAGAGAAAAGGTAGGGTTTTCTAGTCCCACATTCTTTTTTAGGAAAATTTTGTATAGAACTCTAATTCCTCATATTATTTTGTATGGAGTTTTTTCTCTGTGTACTATCCAATGATTATAATATAGGATTGTTTTCAATTCTTAAAGAGTAGAAAATTGTACAACTTGATATCTCTAATATTGTACTGAATTGGGTTTTTCAAAAGGAAAATATCCTATTATCCCCTACTTTTAACTTTTATATCTCATTAGACCCAAGAATTGAAAATATTACTTATAAGTAAAATGACTCCATCTTTTCTATCTTCCAACCCCCTAAACTCATTTGACCATGTATTATTGACCTCAATAACTTATGAAATGACTATATCTCTCTCTCTCTAAAACTCCATCTCTCTCAAAACTTCATCTCTCTAGAACACAAACTCCATATCTCTCTCTCACATCATCATTTCTCTCTCTCTCAAAACTCTATCTCTCTCTAAAACTCAAACTTCATCTCTCTCTCTAAAACTCCATCTCTCTCTAAAACCCAAACTCGATCTCTCTTTCACACGTAAGAAGGTGTACTCGTGTTGGAGCTCAAGCTAAACCCCTTGGCTGGTAAACTCACTGAGAAGCGAAGAGAGAGAGGTGGAGTTTTAGAGAGAGAGATGGAGTTTGAATAGGGTGTCATATTATTGTTTATTTGAGTCAAAAATTTATCGCTAAAGGGGTCTAGGGGGTTGTAAGATAGAAAAGATAGAGACATTTTGCTTACAAGTAATATTTTCAATTCTTGGGTCTCATGAGATATGGAAGTTAAAAATAGGGGATAAGGAGATACTTTCCATTTTTAAAAATTGCCTAGCCTAATAAGATTACAGTCCAACCACCGAATATTACCAAGTATTCCATAAAACCTATTTCTGGAAAGATAATATTTCAAATTTAACATACTGGAGTCCATACATATCTTGAAACCACCAAATCCCATGTAATCCCAGAAAATCTATTGTTTTGAACTAAATATGTTCCAATGACAGTACGCATTATGTGTCAGTGAATCAAACCGCATTGTTGAGCCTATTGGACCTAGCAATGCAAATCGCATTTATGGGCCCATTGCAATAGTTAGCTTTTGAGAGACGCATTATATCGCTTATAATTTTTTTTTTCCTTCCCAACACATATAAGGCTTCTCCCATATTTCATGTCAAAGGATTCTAATAACATGGCTTTAGTTTCCTCTATTAGTCCTGGGGAATTATGGCCAATTATAATGTCATCCATATGAAGCGTTAAGAATAACGAATCACTCCCACTGACCTTAACATATACACAGTAGTCCTCCTCTTTCGATTTGAACCCATGCTTAGTCAAGGTTTCGTAGAATTTAAGAAACCAATTTCTCAATTCTTACTTTAGGCGGGATTTGTTGAGTTTATATACTAGGTTTTCCTTCCGTTGACTACAAAACTATCTGGTCACCTCACGTAAATCTTTTCCTCTAGCTCCCCATTTAGGAATGCCATATTGACATCCATTTGGTGGAGCTCAAGGTCTAGATTAACAGTAATTGATAGGATCATTCTAATAGAGACCAACTTAGTCACAAGTGAAAAGGTGCTCCTACCTTTTGGGTAAAGCCCATAGCAACTAGTCTCGCATCATATTTCTCTAGTTGTTCCTTTAGAATTGGTTTTCCTCTCAAATACCCACTAACAAGCCATAACCCTGCAATTAGGTAGTAGGTGAACCAACTCCTACACTTCCTTCTTAATGAGGAGTCCCTTTCATCTTTCATAATTTCTAGCCATTCTTTATGCTCAGGGTAAGATATGGCTTCTTGGAAGGTGTAGGGTTTTTTATCCGATTCTTAGTGTTGGAAAATTATGGTCCAACGGCTAAAGCGAAAGCAAAATAAAACAACCAGAAACCAGGTATTATACCTGAGTACTCGTACAACAATTTTAATAAATGAATGTGGAGAGGAATGATCAATTCACGTAGGCACGTCAGACAACTACTAGAGCTGTTGAAATCTATTCCACACTGTAAATCCCGAGCGAGGTGGAAGCTCACAAATACTCTAACAAGTGCGATTGAAGCGCAATCCGAGCTCGACTCTCACGCACAACTCTATCTCTCAGGGCTGCTTTTACCCTTAGAACTTGAATGATAGATAGATTGTACTCACACTTTCTTACATACTTTCTCTCTCTGTCAATGAGAGCTCTAACACATTTCTCGTGTGTGTGTCGTAGTGTTTAAAGACCTCCACCTCTCCCCTTTTTATAATGAGAGAAAATGCCCTCTCATTCATGAGGGAGTAACCTCCTCATTGATAGGCACCCTTATGGTGCATGATGCATATCATTCATGGGAGGGTAACCCCCTCATGAAGAGGTGCAACTTCTCCTCACCTCCCTTCATGTAGTAACGTAAGTCAAACATGAAAGGCGTGTGGTCCACTTGGGTGTACCCTCACACTAGAGATACACCCTCGTGTCTACATCTCCCACTCGTCCAGTATGTGGGAGGGGTTATATGCCCAAATAAGAGTTGTCGTTCATTATCGTGCATCATGAGTATTCTTTCATATAAATGGAAAATACGGTATGCGACCTACTAGAGCAAGCACTCTATTAGAGAGAATCATACCAAGTTTCCAACTAACTAGTATGGAACACCTCATCTCTCCAATGCCTGCAAAACAAAAATTTCTCCACTTTCCCTAGACCTAATTGACTACACCGAACTAAGTTCTCAACTAATCCCTCATGAGCCCAGCTCAAATGATTACTTAACTCATTCGTACACAATTACTTTCAATGCACGCGTAATGTGTATTATTTTCTTGTTGTACCAAAATAGAGTGTGATATCAAATGGCCTTCCTGTAGGGTTCTTGTTAATCCCTTAGCTTGTGGAACCGTGAATCCCAATTACTGGGATCACACCCAAGATCGCGTACATGATTGACTAAATGCGAAGTAGATTAATACAACTATAAATCGAGTGCGAGAAATAAAACAAACATAAAAAGCACACCACAACAACATACGATTTACGTGGTTCACCCCATAGGGCTACATCCACGGCCTCGGCAACTAGAAATCTGCTAGATTACAGTTTTGGTTTACAAGAGATAATACATATCTCTAAGTATTAGTAAAAGACCATCACCGATCTTTCCTTCTAAACCCGCTCTCCAAACTGAGCAACACCGTCGATCAATATTTTATTTCCCACCTCACTACAGCTACTGAAAAGATAACCTCGAGAGAAACATAGAGATTTTCTCTCTCTAGAAAAAGAAGTCAACTAACCCAAAACTCATGAGAATACGCCCCACTCTTAGAAGCCATGTACCTCTCTCTTGGAGACCCATCTCCATAATGAAAATCTATTCCCATAACCCCCAATGGGGAGACCCTCAAAGGATGGGTATTATGTCCTACTTCACTCTCTTATAAAGAATCACTTTAAGAAAGTCAATTTTTTATTTCTTATAATACCCTAATATTTAAAAGAAAATATAGGTATTGTGATTTATCTATCACCAAACCCAACAATTTTCACCTTAATAGCAAAATCACTATAATTGCCTTGACAACTTTCATTGAATAGATTTCTTCATACTTGCCTTCATTGTGGAATTTTCATAAATACTTTGCCTTCATATTTCTCCACCTCAAACCATGGATATTTATTGATATCTTCTCACTTGCCTCCATTGTGGAATTTTCACAAACACTTTGCTACCATCAAACTCCACCATTCATCATTTTCTTAATGCAAGACTTAGCCCCGTACACACATTATATGCTGATACCAATTGTAGCGTTCTTGTGAACCTTTTAGCTTGTGGAACTGGGAATCCCAAATGTCGGGATCACACCCAAGATCGTTTACACGATTGACTAAATGCGAAGTAGATAAATACAACTATAAATCAAGTGCAAAAAATAAAGCAAACATAAAAAGTACACCACAACAACACACGATTTATGTGATTCACCCCATAGGGCTACGGCAACTAGAAATCCACTATCACAATGAAGATTACAGTTTTGGGTTACAAGAGACAATACCTATCTCTGAACATTGGTAACAGACCACTACCGATTCCCTTCTAAACCCGCTCTCCAGATCGAGCAACACTGTCGATCAACACTTCCCTTATAACATATAATATTCTACTCTGACCATGACCACTATCTCAGCAAGTCCCAGACAAGTCTCATACTTGACCCTAAGGAGTACATGTCAAACTGAATGATCGAAGTAAAGTTTTCTAATGTAGTCTAAGGTCTATGAGGGCATCATGGGTCACCTACTTATTAGCCTCGCACAGTGGCAAAAAGGAACATGATCATCTTTTTCCAAACGAGTAGGTGTTTTGGTCACTGATATAATGCGTGTGGTCTGAATCACATGTCATGGTGAATCACATCAAATGTGCGTTGAAATTCACACCATGCAGGTTATAGTCTTTTCGTAGCCATGCAACTGGTCGCCATCTAGCGCCCCACAGTCACATCAATGCATCAAGTTGAACATCCTTAATGTTCATCCCTGGCTATTTATAGGCAACATGATCTTCGGGGCGTCAATTTGAATTTGTCATGTCAATTCCCTTATGGAATCTCATCTCGAACCCTTGGTTGAGGCAATAAATACACCATGTGTATATCTCATCCTCCAATATCCCAGATATTTAGTGTAGCGCGTGCGAGTAGTGAACTTTAGCCTTCCGATGAATTTAATGATAATATCTGCTGTGTGTGAATTAAAGTGCACAAACAATCCATCGTAACACAAAATAACATCCATATTTCATTATAATAGTGTACCAAGATCTTCAAAACTCATAGGATCTTGAGGCCCATAGTTCTTATATGAGTCTGATGTGCGACCCTGACAACTACCTTAGTCAAGGGATCCGCCACCATTTCAGTTGTAAGAACACCACCTGTTTATGTGTAATAATGACTCGAATATAGTGATATCTAATATCAATATGTTTTGACTTTCCATGGTACATTGGGTCTTTTGCAAAAGCAAGTATCGTTGTATTATCACAAAATACGGTCACAGGCTCATTACCTGTACCGACAACACCCAAGTTCCTTAGGAATCTTCTCAACCATATGGCTTCTTGTACTGCTCCACTACTAGCAATGTATTCAGACTCCATAGTGGAGAGAACGACACAGGACTACTTCTTGCTACACCATGAGACTATACCCCCTCCTAGCAAGAAGACATAACCTGAAGTCGATTTATGCTCATCTAGGTTTGTTGCTCAATGAGCATCACTATATCCCCGTAACTGCAAATCGATTCCTTGGAAACATAGCATTTGACTCGTGGTTCCCCGAAAGTATCAAAAAATCCTCTTCATTGCTTATCAATGACCTTGTCTTGGATTACTCTGGTATCGACTAATGAGACTCACTGCATAGGCAATATCTGGATGCATGCAGAGCATCGCATACATCAAAGTACCAACTGCACTTGCATATGGAACACGTGACATTTTTTTCCTCTCATCTTCTGTCTGCGGACAGATGTCAAGACTTATAATTTGCTATTTCTCAACTTGAGTATCTATTGTTTTGAGTGTTGCATAAGGAATCACTCAAGAATCCTTTGGATATATGTTTCTTGTGACAGAGTAAGAAACCTTTGAGAGCGATTTCGATGTATCTTAACACCGAGTATGTAACTCGCCTCACCTATGTCCTTCATCTCAAATTTGGAGGACAACCACTCCTTTGTGGTTGCTCCAGATCATTCCCAGGTAATAAAATATTGTTAACATACAAAGACAGTATCTGAATGCTTTTCTTATATTTGTTAATGTATACACAATGGTCTTCTTGAAGCATTTCAAAACCAAAAGTCATTATAACCCTGTGAAATTTGATATACCACTGTCTTGATGACTCTTTGAGACCATATATGGACTTCTTAAGCTTGCACACTTTGCTCTCAAGGCCAGAGGCTACAAAACCATTAGGTTGCTCCATATAAATCTCTTTCATCAAGTCACCATTCAGAAAAGCGATCTTCACATTCATTTGGAAGAGTTCCAAGTCCATATGTGAGACGATTGCTAGGATTAAGTGAATCAAGGTCATTCTCACCAATGGGGAGAATGTCTCATCGTAGTCCACTCCCTCAATTTGGGTGAACCCTTTCGTCGCTAAGCGGGCTTTATACTTATCTATAGTTTCATCTGTCTTCCTCTTGATTTTTAAGACCCACTTATTTCCAATTGAACTTCTATTAGGTGGTAGATCTACAAGTTCCCAAACTTGATTCTGCTCTATAGAACTAAGTTGGTCTTTCATAGCAGACATCCACTAGTCCACAGTAGGAGAATTCAATGCCTCTTAGAATGAGCTAGGCTCATCAGCATCAAGTGAAATGCATGTGAGACCCTCTACTTTGAAGTGTTTACAAGGAACTTTCCCATGTTGACTATTTCGAAGTTCGACCAGCGATTCACTCTCAATAGGTATCTTTAGCATGGTCGGTGACTTAATATGGTTCACTCCCACTATCATTGACAATCATGGGAAAATTCCCACTATAACCCTCAACTGAAGGAACTATCTCAATGTCTATCTAAGATTCAGGCTCTTCATAGAGCTCGCCAGATATGCGAGAACGTTTCCTGTTAGGGAATTTCGTCTCTCTAAAATCAACATAGTGAAATTCTATTTCCTTCATCCCGCCACCAACATGTTCTTGACAAAATACATACCCCTTCGAGTGCTCAGAATATCTGACAAAACTGCACTTAAGAGATCGCCTGTCTAGTTTCCTTGTCAATTGAGAATGGATGTGAACATGTGTAGCTGATCCCCAAGGATGTAAATGAGAATGATCTGGCTTTCTACATATCCATAACTCATAAGGGGTTTTGGGAACAGATTTTGATAGCACTCTGTTTAGGACATACATCGTAGTAAGGAGTGCATCTCTCGAAAATGATATTGTGAGGTTAGCGTGAGCCATCATAGACCTCACCATGTCTAACAGAGTTCGATTCTTTCTTTCTGCAACATCATTTTGTTGCCGAGTGTAGGATATCATTTTTTGTCTTTGGATTCCCTTATTCTCATAAAGCTTCTTAAATTGATCAGATAAGTATTCTCGCCCTTGATTAATGCGAAGAACCTTAATTCTTCTGTCCAACTGATTTTCAGCCTCTAGTAAAAAAATGGCAAAAGCAATCTATTACTTGCTATTTATGCGAAATCAGGTATACATACCCGTAGCGAGAGTAATCATCGATAAATGTGATAAAATAACTGGCACCGTCACGGTCCATCTCATTAAATGGACCACAAATGTCGAAATGCATTATATCTAGAATATCGGTTGCTCTCTTTGCTTTAGGAATGGCTTTCTAGTTGATTTTCCAGTTATACATGGTTCACAGACAGGCAGGTCTATTTTGGATAAAGGCAACAATCATTTTTGGGCTAATCGGATCATATTATCTTTTCCTATATGGGCAAGCCTAGCATGCCAAATTATGGAGTTGTGTGTAATAGAAGATATAGAAAAGGATGACGATGTCATATAGGTATAAGGAAGTGAAAATTTAACATCATTATTATCTAAAATAAACAAGTCATTCATAATCTGGCCATAACAGTGAAGACCATCTGGAAATGTAAAGGTAGCATAATTAAGCATGAAATTGATAAAAAAAACCGTCTCTAACTAGGCATAGAACTGAAAGCAAAATTTTTCTCATTCCGGGGGCATAGAGGATGTCATGGAGAAGAAGAGTTCGTCCACTTCGGAATCAAAATTGGTAAGTTCCAACCCCTAGCATATCCTCTAATGCGAAATTCTCCATGAAGATCTTCTGACTTCCAACCGGCAAAGTTTGGAGCTCATCGAACCCTTCTCGATCCCTTACTATATGTCACAATCCACCTAGTAAATTGTGAATGAGCAACAAGCACCTGAGTGTAAACATTTGCATAGCTAGGGAAATTAATTCGTACCTTCTTAGGTTCAAGACATTCGCGTGCCTAATGGTCATTCTTCTCGCAATTGTATCAAGTTATTTCAGATTTGTCCCTTGTGCGCCTCCCGTGTCTATGTCTCATCTTTTTTTTTTTCCTCAGCCTCTTGCTTAGGATGCTTCTTCCTTTGAGGTGCCCGATTCCTAAACTAACCTCGAGGTTTACGATCTCGACGCCTACTTGATTGGGAAATTAGAGCGATTCCAGCTCTAGAAGATGAGCAAAACTCAGCCTCTATCTCAAGGTGATGAAAATGCTGGGAAAAATTTGTTACAGCTTCATTATACAGCATCAATGACTTTATGTTTTCTCAATATCCTGGAAGAGACCTAAGCAATCTGAGCATCTGTTGCTCGTGACTGAGTTTATTTCCAGCTGCCTCTAGGTCACATATCATTTAAGACATTTTTCGGACGTGGTCTACCATCGACACATTTAGAGGCATTTTGTATGTCTCAAAAGCATAGATAAGGCTCGTAACCTAGCAGCGGAAGTGCCAGCATATTCTGCTGAAGCGCATCCCACATGGACTTCGCCATAGTAAATCCCTCGAATTCACAAATAAAGTAATCAACCATAGTACTTAGCAAAGTAAAGCGAGTACTACGGACAGCATTGTCCCATGCCTCATACTTATGGAGAAGTTCTTCAGCATCACCTTATTCAAGTTTTTGCTTAATGTTAATTAGGTATTTAAGTGTATCTTGCTCATTTAGAAGGTAGTGCATTTTCCTATGCCATATAAGTAAATTGTTCCCACTCAACTTTTCACCTTTAGTGAGATCCGCGATCACATTTTTAGATGCCATTTTAAATCAAAACAACAAAAGTGTACCAATTAATATGGATGTTTCATGGTTTGTTTGATCCATTATTGCATTTAGATTATCATATTTATAGTTGTTAATTGTCTAGCTACTTGAAAAAACTTGACTCTTAAAAGTCTAGATATGAAAATTTCGCGTAGCCACATTGAACTCTTGCTTGTAATCAATACCAAGTTTCTTTTTTAGATCTAGCATCTCAAATACCTCACAATTTGCAAGCGGTGCACCTTCCTAAATGCACTCCCACAAAAAAAAAATGCCCTTTTATGCAGCCTAAAAATGCCAAAAAAAATGAGTAGGACCCACCATACACTACTTAGCATATGAGGCCTATCAAGATTAGTTAGCCATGATGCCTATGGTCTAGGATGCCTCAACTTGCATAGCCCATGCATAAAAACTATGTGGTCGGTACATAAAGTTACATGGTGCACATTCCTATGGTCTTAATATAAGCATTATGTGCACTTTGCAATATCATAGGCCAACCATCGCCAAGCCTACATGTAAGGCATGAACGATAATGCGGGCACAATCAGGAAACTGGTTCCATGATGGCTCTGATACCAATGTTGGTAAAAAATATTGTCCAACGACCGAAGCGAAAGCAAAATAAAACAATAAAAAACCGGCTGACATACCTGAGTGCTCGCACAACAATTTCTATAAATGAATATGGATATGAATGATAAACTTATATAGGTACGTCTGACATGTACTAGAGCTACCGAAATCTATTCCTTATTGCAAATTCCAAGCGAGGTGGAAGCTCACAAATACTTCAACAAGTACAATTGAGGAGCAATCCGAGCTCGAATTTCATGCACAACTCTATCTCTCAGAGCTGGCTATATCCTTAGAACTTGAATGAGAGATGGATTGTACTCACACTCTCTCACACACTTTCTCTCTCTCAATGGGAGCTCTCATACCTCTCACACCTTTCTCGTGCGTATGTTGTAGTGTTTAGAGACCTCTACCCCTCCCTCTTTTATAATGAGAGAAATGACCCTCTCATTCATGAGGGAGTAACCTCCTCATGAATGGGCACCCTTATGGTGCATGATGCATGCCATTCATGGGAGGGTAATCCCCTCATGAAGAGGTGCAACCTCTCCCGATCTCCCTTGATGTAGTAACGTAAGTTAAACATGAAGAGGGTGTGGTCCACATGGGTGTACCCTCATATCAGGGATGCACCCTCATGTCTACACTTAGAAATTATCTCATAGCTCTCATGTAGATAGGTTACGAACTCAAGAAACCTCTTAATTTTGTGGCTTCTTCTAAGTTAAGCTATAGGTTGTGGCTCTACATACTTGTCAATCCAGATTTCATAGAGATTAGCTTTCTTGTGAGACACCATTCCTTCAAGAAATTTATCTTCAAGGAAATGTGCATCATAGCATTAAATAATGGTGCCATTCGACAAGTTGTCGAAGTGATAGACCTTACTATGGTTTGGGCACCAAATAAATACTTACTTAACGGTCTTAGTTTCCAATTTGGTTCGGTTTTGCAAAGGTACAAGAGCAAGCTAAACAACCCTAAACTTTGAGATAGTCTAGAGATGGAGCTCGCTCAAATAGAGTTCATATGGTTGAATGCCTGGGTGGGACTCCTATTAAAGATGTAGGGGTGGTTAAAACCACCTCACCCCAAAATTCACAGTTTCAATTGATGGTTCCCATCATGCTCTTGACCATTTCTAGTAAGGTCCAATTTCTTATTTCCACCACCCCATTTTGTTTGGATAAGTAGGGCATGGTGATTTTGTGCACTATCCCGTGCTCCACAGAAAAGCATGAGAGGTGTACTCACCACCTCAATCGGATCTAAGGCTCTTAATCTTTGCCTTTACTTGGATCTCTACTTCGACTTTGTGCTCACAACTTTTCTAGGGCTTCACTCTTATATTGAATGAGATAAGTATAGCCAAAGAGTGAATTGTCATCGATGAATGTTATAACTTTCCTCATGTGGCCTTTAGCGGCTTCACTTATAGGCCCACAAATGTCAGTATGGATTAATACTAAAAGCCTTGTTACTCTTTGGACGTTGTTATGGGAATTCTTTGACATTTTTCCTCCAACACATGCGTCAAAGTTTTTTCAGAATCATCATCCACATTTTTTATAAAGATATCTTTTATGGCTCTCCATATGCCCTCTTCCTATGTTTTCTTAATCTTTGGCTCCATAAATGCATTCCATTTAATGAGTTGGAGGTATAAGCAATGGAAGTTTTCATTTGACCATGATAAAACTCATTGGCCAATTGCCTACAAAGATCAAGGTGTCGGTTAGCTCCCTCTGATATACCTTATCTCCTTTAAAGAGAATAAGGTATCCGGCGGGGACAAAGCTTAGTGATAGAAATCAAACTATTTTGCATGTCGGACGTGTAAAGTGTTTGTTTCAAAACCAACACTCACCATTAGCCAAATCTCCAACCCCATGAACTTCGTCCTTTTGGTTCCCTCCCATATAGATACTTTATTCACCCTGTTTTAATTCTCTTAAAGTCCAGAAGTCATCTCTCATATTAATGACACGGATCATCGCCCCGTAGTGAAGACATCTTGCATGTGCCCCCTCATTAGCCACCATGGCTTCTTAAATCATACACACCCTCTCGTTGTTCATAACGACACTAGTATTGGAACGGCGCCTACTAGTGTCGGTTTGAGTGTTTGGAGGAGGAGGAAACCAACAAAATTTAATGAAGTGCCCAAATCTCTTATTTTTAAATCATTGACATGCCCTTGAGAATGAGGGTATCGCCCCTACCTTTGCACCCAGTAGATTGCCCCTTCACCTTTTGATATCCATTTGCTCCCTTAGGTGGAGTTGGAGGTATATCATAAGGTTTATATTTCCCCTTGGCATTTGCATTTTGGTTACCCTGAGCCATTTTACGCTTTCTTTTGGTTCTAACCTTCCCTTTCACCTTAGATGAATAACCATACCTACTAGGACTACCCTGCCACAACATTCACATACAAATTACAATCAATAGAAGGTTTAGAGTTTACCATATGGACCGATCATGGGCTCAGCCTCGAGGAAGAGCACCATGTCCTCCATAGAAAGCAGGTCTCCGAAGCCACGAGACTAACGATGAAAGTGTCCTACATGGTAGGCAAAGTAGAGGAGAAAGGGGATGGAATATGCTAGCGGCACCAAGCTCACGAACCATCAACTTAAAATTTCTCACATGCTCCTCGATTGTGTGAGCATTCAAAAATCGAGGAGCTTTCTGATAATAAGGGTTTTACGACTTCGGGAATGGGTGTCATATGCTTTTTGTAACTTCTCCTTAAAACAATCAAATTAGAACCCACCTCAAAAATTTCACTAAAAGAGGTTGCTTTGATGTTCAGATATCCTCAAATTGATCATCTCGGCATCAAGTTGCATAGACATGAGGGAAAAAAATGAATTTTAAGTTTGGAAATAATACTTCTTGTAATGCATTTTTGGACCGTCAATTTTTAAGATTTTCAAGTTCTCGTAGATCTACCCGATCTACACTATTTTTTAGTATTTAAATTTTATAATTAGAGATGAAAATATATTTTAAGGCTATCACAAAGATTTCCAATATTAAAACTATAATTCTCAACACTATTTGAAGGTGTGTTCTACTTTGATTGTTTAGAGCCTTGGTTCTATACAATCCGCACCGAACAATAATAGCAAACCCAGTTATTCAAAATGACGATCCAAATATGAGATTTGCATAACCCCGGTACTATTCAAAGTCATTCAAAAGTCTTGTTTCAATAACCAGGTTTTAATGTAACCAATGTTTAGTATAATAACACTATGATTCAAAATCAGGGTTTGTTTACTCCTGAGGCCAAACCCATTGAATTATTTTCGAATAACCTACCATTTGCATTGCATTTTTCCAACAATGGGAGACTATAAACTATCCATCTATGATCGGTCATCTGAAGAGCACGTCTCCTCTTCAAATTTTATTTTATTTTTTAAAAGATTCAATCAACTTGAAAATTCAAGCCTCTACTCTTTCAACAAGGACGCATCTCTTAAAAATATAGAGAACTATTTTAAAAAATAAACGGAACAAAATACCACTGAAAATCCTAGGAACACTTTGATCAATTTATTTTCAATAATGTGTTTTTATATTTTTAGCAAATTCGCCCTTATTGAAAGTGTAGATGAACCAAATTTTCAATCGAATAAGATTTATAGAAAGAAATTATAAACTTAAATATTGAAACACACTCAATCGTCGAACCTATAACTATCAGCTCTCTGCTCTAAGAAAAAAGGTGTAGCATTTTTTAGCTTTAATGTCATGCGAAATTATTTTTTGTCATATATATAATGTCATGTCAAACTAAGAAATTTGATCTCAAGATGACGATTTGTTTCTAAGTAAATTTTGAGGATATATCTTCTTAAAAAAAATAAAAATTCAAAAGCAATCTACACATTCCCAGACCCGAAGAGTATTCGTGTGCAAAATTTGAACCCATTCCCGGTGGACCCATTGAGTCCTGGGTCTACCAGTTGGTTCCTGGATCTAGTCGGATATATCGCCAGCCTATGTCTATGAGCCTTTTGTTTTTTTTTTTGTCCTCTTTTTTTTTACCATCATATACCCTATGACTATGAGCTTCTTTTTTTTTTTTTTTTACCAATAATACCGTAAACGTTGTCAATATTGTAACAATATGAACACCTAGCATAGGCCTAAAGACACGTGATTGTCATCATATACCCTATGACTATGGGTACTGGTTTGGTCTAGCTGGACCCGAACCTGGATCCAAATATTTGGACCCATACCCAGCCCCGAGGTCGGGTCTACACATCGGGTGCTGGGTTTGGTCGGGTCAATTGCCACCCCTACATAGGTAAGATCTAACTGTTGAGAATAGCTTAAGGCCTTGATGATAGTATTGCTGAGCCCCATGGTGATATCTCTGACTCCATTCTCACCAAATGGTAGGGGACCAAATCTCCACTAACTTACTATTTTACAGGAAAAGAGCCTAAGGTTAATTGGTTAGCGATTGACGATTTGCAACACTACGTCCTAGGCTCAATTCCTATCAAGGGTAGGGGCCCTCTCCCCATTGACTCACTAAAAAAAAAAGCAAGAAGTCTAAATCCAATTTTCTAAAATAATTATTTAATGTCACTTTAGATGGATTCAAAAGTTTTAGATCAACAAAATTTACCAAGAAGCTTTCGTCCCATATAGAATTATGTAGGGCCCCCCTTAAACAATTAAAGGGGCACTTCCAAAACCTCTTGGATATGCAGTTTCAATTCTAGAAATTATTACAATAATATGAAAATCTGTATCTGCCCCTAATTATGAAATATAAAGCCTAAAAATTAAGTGCAAATAAAAACAGATAATTAACCCCTCGAAAATCATGAAAATTGATAGTTTAGATAATATGTTGTAAGATAGACAATTCTTAAAAAAATTATTTTATTATTCATTTTTATTGATATATACATCTCGAGATCAAAATTGGATTTACCAACACCTGAACAAATATTGTCCTATAGGGGTGGCAATGATCGAATTTTTTGTAATTTGTAATCAATGATCGAATTTTTTGAAAATTTGTTATTTTTTTTTTTAATCCATGATCGAATTTTTTGAAAATTTGCTGTACTTTTTTTTTTATTTTTTTTATCCATGATCGAATTTTTTGAAAAATGATGATTTTCCATAAAGATGTGAAAATCGTGATAAGGTTTTGATTATCATGATGTATTAAACCCAATTTTTAATTTTTACTATTTGAGTTTGCTGTACTTTTTTTTTTTCCATGATCGAATTTTTTGAAAAAGGATGATTTTCCGAAAAGATGTGAAAATCGTGACAAGGTTTTAATTATCATGAGGTATTAAACCATATTTAAAAATTTTATTGTTAAAGTTTTTGTTGAAAAAATTGTATGTTGATAGATTATTTATGCAAAAAAATGCATGTTATTATATTTTTAATGCAAAACTGTATTTTTTTTATCTGTTGTTCATGAATTTTTTAGTTGGAATGACTGATGTTAGCTAGCTCTATGAAGAATTGTTTTTATTATTAATTTTTTAATGCAAAAAATGTATGTTCTTGATAATTGAGTTGTAGCCATGTTTGGAGCTTGCATTTTGTATTATATTATCCTGAATGTTTGTAATTGATTTGTACGAAAATATTATTGTCAATAGAGGTATTTTGCAAGAACAAATAACAACAAATATGACTACATGAACTACCGCAACATATTATCACTACACATGGTGATTATTTTTCTTTTTGAACTGTCAGGTTAATTTTATACTTTTTACATCTTAAAACAGTTGAATCATGTCAAGATCTGCAGAAGACCCTGCATGGCAACATGAGGTCAGACTTGATCCCAACAAAAAAGACAAAATTATTGGTAATTACTGTCAAAGAGTGATAAGTAGTGGGGTACATAAGTTCAAGCAACACTTGGCAGGGGTTAAGGGAGAAGTTTCTGCATGCACTAATGTCCCTAGTAATGTAAAAAAATAGATGGCGGCAATTCTTAATGCTAACAAAGGTAAAAACATTGGCAAACATAGGATGAATGAGGAGATAGCTAGTATATATATGCCATCAAGCAGGAATGATACAGAAGAGCAATATAATAATGACCTACACGAGCAATATAATAATGACCTAGACATGGCCACAAGATTGAGTTTACATGAACAATATCAGAGGGAACGCGGGTTTAGAATGCCCAGTGGGTCTAGCTCAGACATGCACGGTGGGCCTAGCTCAGACATGCATGGCGGGCCCAACTCGAGCATGTATAGCGGGCCCAGCTCAAATATGTATGTAGGGGTTGGTGGCAATATGAATCAAGGAGAATCAGATGTTGAAGAAATTGTTTCTAGATTACCTAGGAGTGCCAGTATTGCAGGTCATGGTAGTAAAGACCCATTTCTCTCAAAGCCTAAGTCACAACAGATGACCCTAAAAGGCATGGTTAAGGTACAAAAAACACATTGGGGAGATATGTTGGTAAATAGTTCTACGACAAAGGGATTCCCTTTGATGCAGCCAATAGTTCATATTTTCCACCTATGGTCAGTACAATCCAGAGAGTCGGGCCGGGGGTAAAACCCCCAACGGCATATGAACTCAGTGGGCTAATATTAGATGAGAAGGTGGAGGAAGTTACAAAGTGGATTGAAGAATATAAACAGAGTTGGCCAAGGACAGGCATTACTCTCATGAGTGATGGTTGGTTGAATAAAGTTAGCAAAAAGGAGTTTTTAAACTTCTTGGCCTATTCCCCAAAAGGTACAGCTTTTTTGTCTAACAAAGAAGTATCAGGGACGAAGAAGGATGCAAACTTCTACGTACGACTATATGATCAGATAGTGGAGGGGGTGGGAGATAAGCATGTAGTCCAGTTTATTACGGACAATGCCCGTGCATGTGTTTCAGCGGGCAGCAAGTCGATGGATACGAGGAAGCATCTAGCATGGATCCCGTGTGTTGCACACAACATCGATCTTATGTTAAAGGAGATCGGTGAGATCAAAATTATGAAGGAGACTCAAGAGGAAGCAAGGTTGGTGTCGAGATTTATATACAACCACTCTAAAATTTTATTTCTGTTTAGAGAACACTCTAAGAAAAAAGAGATAATCAGGCCTACCATAACCCGCTTTGCTACCGATTACTTAGCTGTGGACTCCATTCGAGAATCTGAAGGTGCATTAAAGAGATTGTTTACCTGTGAAGAGTGGTTAAATGACCGCCTCTCGAAGTTCAGTACCGGTATAAAAATGGACAACATAGTCTCAAATAGACGGTTCTGATCTCGATGTTCCAGTGTTGTAGAGGCCACTGCCCCTTTACTCACGATGTTAAGAATGGTGGATGCTGACAAAAAAGCTACCATGGGTATCCTTTATGAAGGTATTGAGAGGGCGAAATCAGCTATTGGGGAAAAGTATAGTTTTGCTAGCAAAGTGATCGAGATTATAGAAAGGAGGTGGAACACCAAATTTGGACGTCCAAATTATTATGCTGGTAAATATATATTTATATCATTACAATGTTTCATTTTAAATCATTTTTTTATGAAATTATAAATGATATTTTTCTATCTATATATTTTGTAAGTAACTACTTCGACCCAAAATTTTTCTATTTGACACGTGAACATCCCCACAAGATTATGGAAGGGGTCAGATACATTATTGCAAGGTTGGAGAGAAGCCATCGAAACTAAGTAGCAGCAATACAAGAGGTATTATTTAATGTTTGGGTAAGAACTTCATTGAGTTGTTATATTTGTGAGGAATAATGCACTAAAACGTAATATATTTGTTTTAGCTTGCTATGTATAGGGATGCTATAGGATCCTTCGGAGCTAGACTTGCTTGGAATTCTCAAACTATGATGGATCCAGGTTATCTCCTCGCTAATATTTTGTTCATTCATATATTTAATCTTATAAATTGTTCTTGCCTTTACAATACTTTTTGCATTTTAATCCAGCTGAATGGTGGGAGATATATGGTACTGATGCACCTCACCTAAAGAGGATAGCTATCAATGTGCTGTCCCAGACATGTTCTGCTACTGGCTGTGAGAGCAACTGGATTACGTTCCAATGGTTGCACACTACTATGAGGAATCGACTTGCTTCTGAGAAGCTTCGTAAACTAGTGTACGTTCATTATAGTTTAAAACTCCGTGAGCAACAAATAAGAAGAAAGTTTGAAGACTATGGGCCGATAGACTTAGACACAATATTTGTCACACACACAGCAGACCAATGGGTAGTAGAAGATGATGAGCCAGTGTTACACAAGAGAGCGTTCCTTGAGGCTATCGGTGAGGAAGAACTGGAAGAAGGTGATGAGCAGCATGAACGAGGAAGCAGCCAGCCAACGTATCCACAATTCGTCGGAGATGTCGGTGATATTGCACCTAATGACGGAGAGTGGGAAGGGGGTCTAAGAGAAAATGAGATAGACGATGATTCTGAGGCCACCCTATCCCAACCATATTATTCACATATTGAGTCCCAACAACAACAGTGTAGGGATGAGCACGACAGTGTAAGTGAGCATGAAGGATGGATAAGCTTCGGGGATTTTGGATTGGGAACACAACAAAACACTAACACTCAGGGATTTGGGTATAGTCAGACTCCTACTAATATCGATGATTCGTTTTTAGATAGAATAAATGAATTATCAAACGAACTCAATCAATGGCACCAGCGTGACCAAGAATAACAACGTCGTCTGTCATTTTATTTTTAGATCATATGTTACTAATTGTATGCTTTATTGTAGTCCATGTATGTTGATATACTTATTCCATGATAATTCTATGTTTATCCTTTTGTGTGATGTAAATTAAATGCTGAATAATAGTTCATGCAGGGAAAGAACATATCAATATTCGCATATTCATGCAAAAACATGAAAATTCTTAATGGAGTACCCTCATTTCTTATTGAATTCCTAAAATACAATATTTATAATGAATTTTAATAATTCTTTCGACTTTGTTTGAAGCTTTATTCTGACCGATTCTCGATCCGGATAGCCCATTCACCGATCCGGATCGGTTTTTGAGGTGCCCGATCTAGGTCACCGATCCTCTTTTTAAACCATTGATATATATATATATATATATATATATATATATATATATATATATATATAAAGGTTTATATAAGATTGCAACCTTAAAATGTAGAATTACAAATGCACCTCAAAAATTCATCGGAGAGGTTGCTTTTATGTTGAAAAACCCTCTAATTCATCATCTCGACATCGAGATGTATGAATATGAAGAAAAAAAATATTTTGAGTCCCAGAAATAGTGCATCTTGCAATACATTATCTAGACTGTCCATTTTCAAGATTTTCATATGTTTATAGATTTACTTGATTTTAACCATTTTTGGAGTTCAAAATTTTATAATTAGATATGAAAATAGAATTTCAAATAATCCTAAAATTTTACATAAATTACATCACGATAAAATTTGGAGTCGCACCTTCATTGGATTGTTTAAAGTTGCCACCTTATAGAAACCCCACCCATATATATATGGAAAAACCTAAAAAAACGACTATAGGCGAAGTGCTACACAGCATTTCACCACCGCCACGGACTTGCTATGTCCGTGGTGGTTTATTGAACGAATTCACAACGGACATCTCGCATTGCGTTTCTGCCTGATTTTTTGACCACCACAGATCTAGTATGTCCGTCACTGTACTGCCACAGACATGCTAGGTCCGCGAAGGTCGAAAAACGCACACCGTCCAATTTTTTCGGACGGCAATGAGCTTATGGGCGAAATCATTGTAGCTTTTCGCCCATAGGCATTGCGTTGATGCTTCCATATATATATATATATATATATATATATATATATATATATATATATATATATATATATATATATATATATATATATATATATATATTAGAGCCCACCTTCAAATAGTGTCGAGAAATATGGTTTTGATACTGGAAAGTTTCGGGATAGCCTTAAATTAAAATTTCATATTTAGTTATAAAATTTAAAGGTTAAAAAATAGCGTCGATCGAGCAGATCGATAAAAACTTGAAAATCTTAAAAATTGACGATCAAAAAATGCTTGACAAGATGCACTATTTCCAAAACTTGAAATTTTTTTTCCTGTCCATGCATCTTGATGTCGAGATGATCAATTTAATGATATTTGAGCATCAAACCCTTCCAGTGAAAGTTTTGAGGTAGGCTATGATTTCATTGTTTAGAGCCTAGGCTCTATGTAAACTTCTCCTAAATATACATGTGTGTGTGCAATACAAATCTTCTAAGTTTGCAAGTAACGTGTATTTGAGCCGTCATTTCTACTTCATCATTCAACGTCACAAATTTCTAGCCTTAGCCTTAATCTAACAAGAAAATAGAAAAAAGAAATAACACAATTAGCAGGCCTTTCCATTTCATTATAAAGTGTTAAATTATTTGAACATTTTATGCACATTGCAAAATTATTTTATCCAACAATTCTATTTCAGAAACTGAACTATTTTTTGTGAAAGTGGATTTTGGATTTTTTCCCTAGGATTTTATCCAAGAATTCTATCTAAGGACTTCATTTCCCTAGGATTTTGGATGAGTAGCTACCCAATATACTGCAAATCCATTCTCTCATGCTCCTAGAACAATTTCAAAGAAAGGAGTTAAGAACCCTAAATATGTTTCTCTTACTTGCCATCTCAACATTTGATTTGGATAGTCTATTTCCATGGACACGAGACCTAGGTTGGTCAAATCTAGATCCTTTAGGCACTCCAAAGAAACTTCCCAGAGTTACATAAAGTTGACTTAGAAGTGGTTTGGAAAGTTTTCAAGGTCCTTACTCCATCAAAAAGCTAGGGTTTGAGGTGTGGATGTAGCAGCCAGAGTGAACCCCAACTTCACCAAAACCAGACCCTTATGAATATGAAAAAAACATTTTACCATGAAACTCGTACCAAAATTTTGAAGCCAAAAGCTATTTGATCTTCATCCATCAGGGTTTTCATAAAGCAAAAAAAATACCAGGTTAATGCCAAGATATTGTATATATGAGCAGCCAAAGGACAATTGCGCTACACGATTAACTGAGTATGAACTAGAACAAAGAAGTGAAGGAAAATAAGATACACTTTTTTGGCCAATGTAATTATCATTTCATACCACAAAATTCCCCAATTCATTCATTCTCAACAATGGGAGCAAAACTTTTTCGTTTGGCTAACCATAACTTGCTATATACATTTCTAAGTCTATTCTGCTGCTCACATTTACTGCTGCAGAATGCCATCTTTATTTAATCCAAGCTGCCGCTTCATAGGGTAATTACTCCAGAAGATACACAAATACATGATGGATATGTCTTAAATGAAGCCCTCACAATAGAAAGGCACAGATCAGTAGCCCAAAAAAAGCCCATCAATCAGTTACAGGATGACCATGCTGTATCTCTCTTCTTCTAAAAAGAGCCCTTACAATTGGAATAATAGCAATCGATGCAATCTGAATGTGTTCAGAGCTATTGCCCTTTACACAAATCTGACCACTTTTCTTGTGATTCACATTTGCTTGTATAGCCATATTAGTACCACGAGCTGGCCGAAATTGGACCGACAGGCCGCCTTCAAGAAGCACCTCTTTATTACACGAAAGCATGGTAAGAGAAACGCTTGCTTGATCCCTTCTAACTGGATAGTCTTTGCCCCTTAATGACGCCTCTAATCTTCCCCCAAATGTCATATTCCCTTGGCTTGCCATAACCCCAGTGTCGACTACAAGCTTCCATCGCTTCTTAGCTATGGTATCCTCAAGCTTTGCACCAACGAATACATTACTCCCTATGGATCCCATCAAAAACCCACATCCAGCCTTGTTATATTTATGGGTTTTCAATTGCATGTGCCCACGAGCAGTACATGCGAGACCTCTGCCAAGATTTTGAACATCGAGGCCAGTATAATAAGAGGGGCCTTTCTCCTTAATGTGTGTGGCTGCACACTCCATCTGAAAATTGCAATCTTGCTTGTCCTTACTTAATTGACTGTTTAGAGAGGTATTGAGATTCTTTTCTATTGGAAAAGAGGCCTCCAAATTTACCCCATTGAACCCGATTTCTTGATCCCATCCATGTGGGTCAAGAACAGGCCTCACAAGCCACTTATTGCTATATTCAAGGAAGCGATATCTATAAGTGGGGCAAGCCGAATCAAAACTTAACGGCATGGCCATATCTGGCAAAGGTAGTGTGTCTGGAGGCGGTTCGCCTTCATTGTGTCCATCGGTGTCATTGATACTTAAGCCATCTCTGCATTTTCTAAGCTCTTCTTTCAACTGCTTTTTCAGATACAGTGTTTCTTGATAATCAAGTTCATCTAGATAATCCTCTTTCTGGGCTTTGCTCAATCTTTTAAACTGGCCTTTAGATAAAATGCGAATGGGAGGTAACTTATCATATTCATCTTCAGATTCCAAATCAGTTACCTCTTCCCCCACTTCATCAATCAACATTAAATCGGATGCATTTGGTGCAGAACAGGGTTGAAGAAAGGATGAGAGGAGATGAGGCAAAGATGGCCGTCTCTGATTGTTTTGCTTCCCATGAACATCTTGAAACTTCAAGAGGGCATTTGCATCATTTAAGACCTTAGAGGAGATGCATAAAAGTAAGAATTGGGACCTCCAAGCTTGACCATTTGGGAGAACTTTCTCCCCCTCCCTATTTCTTACACACAGAGGATGATTCTCTACAAGTAACAAGGGGTTCCTGAGCCTTGTGTCAGCTGCAGCTTGGTGTATATGATGCTGCATTATATTCTTGCACTGGGCAACAAATGCTTCGTAAACTAATGAAGTCCCATCTGGTCCTTCTGGAAGAGCTGACGAAGAATGGGTTAAAACAATGGTAGTATTGAACCAAATAGCAGACCCAAAAGTCTCTGTGATCAGCTTGAGTAAAGGGAAGTCACTGTAACCCATGTTTATAATATCGAGCCGATCGAAATAAAGAACAATATCTGGCAGTGATTTTCTAATGAACCTTTCCACAGTACGCAAGGTTCTACGATTTAGTCGTTGGTCAGAAGGTGAAGGAAGAAGACCGGGGGTATCGATAACCTTAACCTTGACACCCATAACAGTGCCAGCTATTTCTTCAATCTTTTCAGTGGCAGGTTGGAAAGCATCAGTAAATACCTTTGCTTGATTGAAAATGGAATTTATAGTTGCACTCTTGCCAACCCCTGTTTTTCCCAGAAGAAGAACCTTAATAGAAAAGTCTAGCTCACTGCCACCTTGTCCAGCAGTCTCTTGCTCCCTTGCTATTGCTTTAGCTCTATCTATGCTGAGACCGACTCTTTTGGCATTGGAATTACTAGCTCTTATTTGCTTAGTGAGTTCTAATCTGTACAAGACCTGTGCAACCACAAGATTCTGTGATGATTGACCCAGTCTATGAACAAGGCGCAAAAAGTTTACTTGAAGTGCATCAAGTTTTTCCAATATGTCGCTGCTTTTACCATCAGGATAGTGGTGGGAAGAATGACAATCCTCCATCACCACAGGTGGTGAATAAGGGCAAGATCTGCTGGATTGGATGCCATTAGCAGGACAAGCAGAAGTTGTAGATGCATTCCCTCATGAACTGGGGGGAGTTCTTGAAGCTGAAAAGGTCCATGAGAAAAAAGTTCAAAAGAAAGCGAGATCATATCAGAGACTCTAATTTACAGAAAGGAAAGTATCAAATAATCCAATGGGTTATGAGACAACAATAATACATTAGATCATCATAGTCCACTGATATGATGAAGTTTGATTGTGAGAGAGTGTGATACACCACAGTGGTAATCTCATGTTCTAGTGGCGCCAGTCTCTCGCCATCATAGTCCATCATTTCAATGATCAATTGTTTCTCACATACCATCTAAATACTTTCATTCTCACAGAAAGGTAAAGTTTCAAGAAATTTGGGCATGTAATTCAAGGGCCCATGGAAGGGACTGCAGAACACTTTTTGACTTTTTTTATTTTTTATTTTTTATTTTTTCATTTCCCGTTAGATGATACTTGAGAAGCCATTATAACGACGTACCACACGCATATCTGGATTCACCAAAATTATTTTTTTGTTGATGAATGACATAAATATTTCCCCACTATATATATCAAAAAAATTCTAGTCTAAGATGAAGATACTAAGTATTATGGAGACCACAATGAGATTGAAATCATTACAGGAAGAAACGACAGGTGATTGCATATGGCACATTAGCACTAGTAAGACATTCATTAACATAAATAGAAATTCAATATCGTAACCTATCAGATTCAATGACCATTTCAATAGATATTTGAGAGCATTAGTATAAAATACTTATGATTAGTTCTAATATGTAGAAGTAAAGAATACTTCCATGTTTCCTGGTGGACATCTTCAACCTTCTAAATTATTACATAATTGGATGGAATAAATCCAATGCAGCAGCCTAGGGTGCAATAAAATTTTACCAATCACTAAGAGGAGTGGGTAGCAACCCAACTTTACAAAGGTACCAATAGACAAAGCCATGAGATATACAATTGTTGGGATTTTTTGGCCTTTAAAGGCCTTAGCTCATGTATTAACCCTTGTAAACCAATTTCTTATTAATAAAAGAGAAACAAAAACTCTTAATTTTAGTAGAAGTGTTGGTCTCTGTGCACATGTCTAGGAGTGACATCATTTGTCCTTGGGGGGACACCAATAATCCATGACCATAATCTACTTATTGGCTTAACTTCGATGGACCAATCACGAGTCACTGTGAGAGAGACTGAGGCTTATGGGTCATGTTGGATTAGTTTGAAAAATGGAGTGCCTAGTTATAAGTTGATGCATGTCCACTCCTTCAACGTTTCCAATAATTTATTTTAAGAGCATTATATTTGTCTTTAAAGAGGTAAGTTGAGAATTTCTCTTCTAAATATTGAGATCAAAATAATAGTTTTTATACCCTTGAAATAGTGGACACAAGTAAACGTATATTTTTAAGGGAAAATATCTTCATACTCCCTATTTTTAGGTTTCATTTCTTGATAAACTCAAGGTTTCAAAAAATATCTACTAACCCCCTGGCCACTTTAAATTTATTTTTTAACCTAAACAAATGTGAGAAAGACATGCTCTTTCTAAACCCAATCCTTTCTCTCTCTTCACTTATATACCCCACATTTCTCACTTTCTCTCTCTTCCTGTATCTCTCACTATCTCTCTCCTTCTGTGTTTCTCCAAACACCTCTCTCTCTCTCCACCCGATAACCTCTCACCTCCATGAAGCCCCTATCTCTCTCTAGAAGTTTGGGAGGATGGCTTTTAGAAAACGCACGTCTTTTTAGATTTGTTTGGCCTAAAAAAACAAGTTTAAATTAGCTCAGGGGGTTAGAAGAAATAAAATCTACAATTTTTATGTCCCAAGATATCTTTTAAAAACCTTAGGTCTATTGTGAAATGAAACTTAAAAATAGGGGGTATGAAGATATTTTCCCAATTTTTAATTGACCAGAGAACTATTTTGGAATTAAGTGGTCTATTTTATCCTCTACAAATTTTATTAATTAATTTTTGGCTTCTAGCATGACTAGGACACACGAGAGACATTTTTAGACCCACATGTGGCCACCTCATCATCAAGTGGGAACCGTATGAATTCCACTGACCATGGACTCACATGCGATACACAAAGCTTAGTTATGTTTATCATCATCATCATCATAGTCTTTTCCCAATGAATCCTAGTTATGTTTACGGTTGTTGGAAACTTCTACAATACTGAATCATTTCATGAATCTGAATCACAGGTGGCTAGAAGATTCCCATAATCAGAATCGCCATTCAAACAATGCATATCACATGAAGCAGGATTGCTATCGTTTGGGAATCGTGCTCCAATTCAAAAGGAATCAAGAGTCCTACCTATCGGAATTGCGGTCTCATAAACTTGAAATCAAGATTCCTAACTTACGAGAATCACACCCCAAATCATTGGGAACCAAGCTATAAATTATCAAGGAACGAGTTCCCAAAGGCAAAAGATTTAAGGTTTTTATTTTTCTATAAGCAAGAATTCCTTAGTAGTAGATTCTGTATATTGAGTACACTTACCCAGGAATCCCTTTTTATTGGAATTGATATCCTTGACTGTCCTCCCGACTCAATATATTAAGTGCCCCTTATCATAGTTCTCCACAAGTATTAGAAAATAGGTCGAGTACCCTTAACTAAGTGTTTTCCTATAGTTTTAAGATTGAATAAAGAAAATAAAATTGCTTTATTTATTAATAATACATTTTTGAAAAATAAGACATTTGTTACAAATTCTCCAAATGTAGGAATGATGTAAACTAGAGTTTGTTGACACCCCATAGAGTTTTTAGATAACATAATATATTAATTACTAGTAAATTTTACCTACCAAAAAATTTCAAATAATATTTAAAAATTTATCAAGCATTCCATAGATTTTTAGCAAACATTTTGATGTTTTTTTTTATGAATGTGGATCTAGATTCTGAATATCTCTAATTGTTATTCCTAGCAATTAGCAAGGTTTTATATAGTTGAATCAGATTCTTATGCACCTGCGAATCGCAAAATTTGATGGGCTGGAATCTCAATTCCAAAGACATCAGAATGAGATTCCAAAAACTTGGAATCGTGACTCCTAACTTCCATTTCGAATTCTATGGTGATTCTTTCAAGGAAATGTGGAATCATGATTCCAAACTGAAATCGCTACCTAGGGTCGATGACTTTAGTAAACTTTCTCTCAAGAAAATATTTTCAAAGATAACTTGAATTTGTTTGAACAAAGTACATTAACTGATTCAAAAAACGACAAGGATTATTTTTCAAGAAAACCTTGGAAGCCACATGATTCCCATTTTTATTTGAAATAAAATTTATACTTAGATTAGGAATGTGCAATAAAACAAATTGGGATAACGGAATGATGTCATTCTGAGAATCATGATGGCAAATCCGAAGAATTAAAAGGCGGAGATTGAATGCCTGTCTTGCCCCATGGATCTCCCATTTGAAGGCAAAGTAATCTCCTTTAGAAACCTAAGGCTAAAATCTAGAGGCCTTGAACCAACTCTCTCAGGAACCTTATTTTTGGTGATCACATAAGCCACTTCGTTTTTTAAATTTCGTGACTCTCCCATATTCCTCAAGTAACCACATGACAAAAATTGAGAGAAAAACCAAAGGGTGTAAGTGAGAAAACAAGAGGAAGAAGCTGCTAGGGTTTTAGGCCCGATTTGGATCCCTGGGAAAAATTAACCGGAAAAAACTATTTCCTGTGAAATACATTTCTTATGTAAATCCTTTATTGTAAAATGGGTTTTTGTTGTCTTGATAGCATCTAGATGCAACCTGGAAGATACATTTCTCAAAGAAATTCTTCATATAAGTTCTACTTGTAGAGGGTAAAGCTTCCCTACCTTATCAAATCAGTATAATGTAATATATGTTGATAGGGCTGCAAGACTATGGATGCAGTTTCTATATGATCTAGGTTTTATGAAAACAAAGTAGAGCCTCACTTTGAATCCTTATCTGAAAAGGAGTTTGGGCAATCAGAAATCTATATGATGGTCTAAAATCAATTCCACAACCAACTATGAAATTTGAAGCTCAAAAGATAGTACAAACCTTGTCGGTCCGTGTACACTTATTTTTAAGGCGAATGGACCGTCTTAATAATTTGTTACAATATGCATTATATTTAGGACTCAAAATCCTTTTTTTTTTTACAACCATAATGGTTAAAGACGAGATGATCAATTTGATGGCTTTTCAATGCTAGAATTATTATTTTTAATGAGGTTTGCAGAGCGACAGCCAAAACAATTTTCCTATAAGTAAAGCCACACCAGAAAACTCACTACAATAAAGGGGAATGATCTTCTACAATTTGAATACACCATGTTAGGGTGAATTTGAGTTTTGGGCCATTCATTTTAATAAGAGAAAAATCTCAACACCAATTGACTTCAATACCACCGCAAAGGGTTTTATGTTGAAACTCTTTTTTCCTTTAACCCATTCTCTCTCTTCACCATTGAAACCCTCCACTTTCTCTTGACACATTACAGATTAACTATAAGCAAAAACACTTATAGAAACTGCATCCTTAGTCCAGCAGCCCCATCAAAATATATTCTAATTTTTTAACTCAAAGTGTTGAAACTCGAAACTGTTGAATAAACTCATTTCCTTTTGGGATAATCCCTCCGAAACATTTGGACAATCATGAGTCCTCCTCGAAACCCCCACGCCCCTGTCCTTGCAATCTATGCTTCCCACTCTGCTATCTCTTCCTCGCTCTCTCCTTTCTCTCTCTTGCTCGGAGGTCTTCATTCTCTGAAGTGAGAGAGGAGGAAGAAGATGATATGCAAGAATTAATCGTATTCTCAAAGAGACTGGTGATGATTCCCGCTTGGAAAGCAGATGAGGGATTTTTAAGCCAATAGTTAGGGAGATAAAAGGGTTTCCATTTGAGGATGAAGAACTTTAAAGATTGGATTTCAAGGAATTTTTTGCTCACTGCAAGACCACTTTCATGCAGCAATAGCTTTCTTGACGAGGACGACACCCATGGGCACGAGGATGTCGATGTGACAGGTCTAGTTTTTTTTACTATTGTTTGGATAGATTTCGAATTGAGATTATGAGAAAACCCATGTTTAGTTTGTTGTTTTTCTAAAGGGTTGAAACCTTATGGATTAGAGCTGTGTCTATTGTGCCCTAGTTACAGAATGAATAACCTAATGCCCAACTTAATTTTAGCCTCCATTTCAATTCGTATTTTTGTTTATCTTATTGGTTATTTGCAATTGTCTTCGGTGAATTATAGTCTAGAACGACTGAGATGTCAGTATTCGTTCTTTTTTCCGGTTTAGTGGCCGCTGTGTGAGTTATATTTGATACCTTATCAGCTAGGAAGCTAACTGTTTTTCTTAGGTTATGCATTATTTGATTTTCTCTCGACATTTGGTTCGTCTTCTGCTTGCCTTGACAATCATGTTTAGCATAAAAAAAAAAAGGTACAAAAAAAATGGCATTGGATGAACTTCAATGTTTTATAAGTTCAAATTCTGAGGTAGTTATATACATGTTTTTACTAGTTATGTCCATGTGTTAAGGAAGAACATGCAGCAGCTGCTGCTTTTGTCGAAGAAGGGGTAGATTTGATAGCTTTGTTTGTTTCATCATTCTTTATGGAACATTGAGATGTTACCATTGCACTTGAAGTTTCAAAAAATAAATAAATAGGGAAGAGATGTAACCAGGACACTCTTGATACCTGTACAAATTGTAACACCTTTTTGGATTTAACAAAAACTTTGTTAATAATTAAAATAAAAAAAAGAAAAATTCTTGTTAGTGTAAAGTCGATAAGTTACACAAGATTGAAACAGTGTTAAGGGACTCAAGCCAAGTTACTTGGACTCACTTCTTGTTGAGCCCTGTATTTGGGTAAAACTCGCTGTTACATAAAAAATAAAAAATATAGAAAATATGTTAAATTGTAAAACCAATATTTGAATATTTTACAAGTAATTTTAGTTTTTGAGGATCATTTGGGGTGTTCTTGTTTTTTTTTTGGTTGACTCAATGGGTAGAGGTCCCCTATCGTGGTAGGAATGTTTTTGTCATGTGCCCTATTTTATATTCTTTTTGGATTTTTCTAAAATCTACTTTGATTTTTACTATTTTATTTTATTTTAATTTTAATTTTTTAGGGTATTTTTTTGCCCCGTACACTACTCGAGGGAGTTAGGGCCTGAGTTCTGAGCCTAAGTTGTGTTCCTGAATATTGGATTAGAAACAGTAAATTGGTGCAGTAATAAGCTCAAACTTGTTACTTTTTAGTTACATGATGATTATTTCTTGATTTTTCATTTTCTACATAAATTTTAATTTTTCTTTTTTTTTGTTTGAGAACTTTAATCTGGTATAACTTTGTTGTGTATTTATGCGTTATTTTACTCCAAGAGCCTTGCTTTTCCTTATCTTCTGAATCTTCTAGGATATTTTTTTGATGAACTACTTACGATGCTATTAAATATTAACTTAAAGATCTTTTCAATCTATCTACAAAGATATTTTCAATCCTTCTATTCTAATATCCTTTCTAAATTTTGGTTGCAAAAAGTAGATCTGCATTCCACTCCATATAATTTTAATGAAACTTTTTTTGACATTTGTCATGCAAGCTAATATGATATTGTTCCTGTGGGATTAAATAAACTAGTGTCAGAGGCTAAATCAAAGATAGTATTGACAAAGTACTCGAGATTTTAAGGCTGGAGAAAAACAATCCTTCTGACTGGCTTAAAGGTTTTCTTTTACTTGGATCCCATCATTATTGAAGTCGTTTCACTGGGCTAGAAGGAGTAACCTTGGAGGAGTGTTTAAAAGTCAATTAAAGTTGTTCATTTTGTTTTTTGTGGATATCAACGTGCCTTGTATACGCTTGAAAAAATGTTAACCCTTCATGAAATTCTTTGATAACAAGACTTCCCCTATGGTTAATGACCATTTCTTATGGTCTTCATTTTATCTTACAATGTTCGGAATGTCCTTGAAGCATCCACTTTTGTCTAGAAAACAGTTCCCACGTTCTTAAGCAACCTCAAATTAAAACAATTCTGGGCATTACCCAAGCTTCTAATGGCTTATCAATAAGAAGTTTGTTAACCATAAAAGGTTGATTAATTAAACTTGGGTGATTAATACATTACTTTTATTGGTAAGAGTTATACTTGCATGGAATGCTTGATATTCTTAAAATATTCTTGGTAATTTTACTGGCTAGAGTTCTTAGATCCAAAGATGGTGTGTTAGGTCTTAACCTGAACCACTAAGCTTGCCTAGAGATTATTTTCTCTTCATATTTGGTAGTATCGCCTTGCCTCTAATCCACTGACCTAATAATGCATACATTCACATGCTGACTTCGCTTTTCTGGATGAAAGCAAATTAAAATTTCTTGAACTCCATTTGCCATGGACAATTATGCTCTCAAGGTGTAATTTGAAAGTTTATGCTTTTAGACATACAAGGAACCAATTTTGCCCTCTCCACATGTATCCAACCTAAAGCAATATTGTGAACATTTGAGATTTATCACCTAGAGAAATTTACATACATTATTTATCGTTTATCATTTTACTTTATTTATGGTTTAATTGCTTAGTTTCCACAAACTTCTTGGGAATGTTATAAGGAAAATTAGAGCTGGCAAAATGATGATTCTACATCAAGAAATGGCCGACAATCACTACAAAGCACTTTGAAGTGGGCATTTGAAATTTTGAATGCTACACAAGAACAATGTTTTAGCTTTTGCTCTATTAAAGGTCATACCCTCGGTGACGCCATAGGTCTCCATATCTTTTTTTATTACAACCAATCGTGTCCTTTTGGGCCTGCTCCTTACCATTTTTTAGCCTTCCATTTGAACTAACTTGGACCTTCTAACAATTATTGCACTAGGTCTACACCACACATCACCGGCCTACCTAAGTCTATTTTCTCCCATCTTATCGCCTGTTGGTGCCACACCTAAATTCTTCTTAATGTATTCATGTCAAATTCTATCCCTTCTTGAGTTGCAACTCATCCATCCCTCCTAAGTCTACTGCAAATGCATATGAATTTGAAAAAGTAGTTCATGTTTGGGGATGTGGTCTATTTGATTTCCTGTATGATTATAAAAACATGCAGTTGCGTTGATAGGGTGTCTATCTATCAGAGACAATATTCATATCTAATGATATTTGTCCCAATACATGTGCCCTATCTTTCATGCCACCTAACACATACCTATTATTTAGTATTGTAATTTGTTAACGATAAATACCAAAAATCAGCAAGAAAACCAGGAACATAGGGCATAGAACTAACTGTGAAAACTGCTTAGTATCACCTCCTAGGACTTCATATTTCCCTTTTGGATCTCTTCAATTGATGGAACATTGAACACTAGGAAAGTGTCTTCTTCAACTCTTCATTGGGGAAGCTAAAACTCATTGAGATCAGGAAGAAAAAAGCAAACCCTACTCTTCTGGGTTTTCCCTCATAGTTACAAGGTTTTTGTCTCTCTCTGGCTTTATCCTTAAATGGGCCATTTGGATTCCTGGAAAAAGATTACCCAGCAATGGTTTTCTAGGGAGATTACCCATTTCCTCCATTTTGATCCAAAATTTAGAGCGGAGATTTTTATTTTGTTGGAAAACATTTTCTCAATTTTGAACCTTTTTCTCCCCACAAGCTAGAAGATTAATTTACCTCTTAGATTTCCTCACAGAGCCGAAAGGAAAAAAATCAAAATGAGTATATACAACACATATAGTTAAAAGTAAAACCATGGCGTAGACATACTCCTATTCTGCCTTTATAAAACTGAAGTCAAAATAACAATTTAGAAATAATTGTCTTTTGTATATAATGACCCTAAGTTCAATGGTCAACACAATCATTTTAAAGTTTGGGAAACCTTCTAATAAGTTACATCCAATATAGGTTCTAAAGTTGATGAGGCTCAAGATGTGCTTGTGGCTTCCTTCTCCATACAAATGAAATCTCGATTCTAGGCAGGGGTCGTCAAACACATCCCATAGTCCATATTGTTGTAAATCTCGATCTCAAACTGACATGGATCTCTGATCTATATACTTCAGAAACTTGATATGTTAGAATCATGATTTGAAACAACATATCTTTGTTTCACATATGTCAGAAACTCGACTCCAAAGATGTCAGAAACTCGATTCCGCATATTAATGAATTTTGACTCTTGGAGTGTCGATTCCAAGGGGATGGAATCTCAATCCCAAGGAGGACAAAATCTCGATTCCATATATGGATGAAACTTGGATCTATTTCGGTCGAAACACGAATGTCAAAAATTGAGAATCTCGTTCCTAACGACTCCTATTGTACAAACAACGATTCCTCAGACTGGAATCTTCTAACCGAACGCGATTCCGGTTCCCAAAACGATTCGGGTTTTCCCAAGCGTTTCCAACAACTATAGTATAAACATAAGAATAGTAAATCTTGCTCAGCATTGAGTACCAGTTTAGAAAAGGGTATTGTATAATTAAGGTGCAGCGGTGCACTATATACCACAATAATAATGTTTACTCAATTTGGTGTGAAAGCGTGCTCCAATGCATCAAAATAAGGTCTTTCGCGGAATTCAGTATGAAATCATGCTCCAATGCACCCCAATATTATTGTTTGCTGAATTCGGTATGAAATTATGTTCCAATGACATCAAAAATTCAAAGGCAATCTCAATGCCATGATTTTTTATTACATTGATACCTTGGAACTGTGGATTTGGAAAGAATTAAACATGTCATCTAATGGAACGTGCTCCCAGTTTACAATATACGGAAATAGCGAATTCCGGAAACCCCAATCCTAATAACGGCACAACGCGATCCCTTTTGGTAGGGAACCCGCTACCGTCCAGATAGCGATGCGTTCCCTAAAAGTAATGGAACTCGCTCCCATTCCCAGGCCATGAATGGAGCTTGCTCCGCTGCCCAGAGAACTTTAAGCTAGACTCGCTCTGCGCTCCCGTTCGCGTATCCGAAACTTCTCACATTCCCATTCCAAATAACTAATGCTTCTAATATGTCTGCCATATGAGCATCTAGTTATCGAATAATACAATTATATTAAGCATATTTTAATAATTCTTAACAAAAGGTAGAAGAACAACAACCAAAAAAATCATAATAGTAATTACATTATACTGATTTGAAAAGGTAAGGAAGCTTTACCCTCTACAAGTATAACTTATATGAAGAATTTCTTTGATAACAGTTTATTCCATATGATCCAAATAGTAGAAATGTATCTTCCAGGTTGCAACTAGATGTTGACAACAAAAACCCATTTTACAGGAAAGGATCTACGTAAGAAATGTATTTCACAGGAAATAGTTTTTTCCAGTTAACTTTTCCCAATGATCCAAATTGGGCCTAAAACCCTAGCGGCTTCTTCCTCTTGTTTTCTCACTTATACCCTCTGGTTTTTCACTCTAGTTTGGTCATGAGGTTACTTGAGGAATATGGGAGAGTCACGAAATTTAAAAAAAGAAGTGGCTTATGTGATCACCAAAAATAAGGTTCCTGAGAGAGTTTGTTCAAGGCCAAAAGATTTTAGCCTCAGGTTTCTAAAGGAGATTACTTTGCCTTCAAATCGGAGATCCATGGGGGTAGAGAGGCGTTCAATCTCTACCCTTTATTCTTCAGATTTTCCATAATGATTCCCAGAATGACATCATTCCGTTATCCCAACTTGTTTTTTCGTTCATTCCAAATCTAAGTATAAATTTTATTCCAAATAAAAATGGGAATCATGTGGCATCCAAGGTTTTCTTGAAAAATAATCGTTGTCCTTTTTTGAATCAGTCAATGTACTTTGTTCAAACAAATTCAAGTTATCTTCGAAATATTTTAAAATATTTTCTTGAGAGAAAGTTTACTGGAATCATACACCCTAGGTAGCGATTCCAGTTTGGAATCATGATTCCAAGTTTCCTTGAAAGAATCACCATAGAACTCGACATGGAAGTTAGGAGTCACAATTCCA